>NC_083594.1:40629823-40952680 GCF_027579695.1 Neoarius graeffei
GTCCATATGGCAACGCAACGCTTGCTGAAAACGATGCAATACACATGCCACACCTCTAGGGGCGCTGTAAGACGGTCCCTTCGGAGACACCAGAACAATAGAAGAAGTAAGGACACATGCGCATAAACTATTATGCGCGAGACTTCATATTAGCCACAAAGTCAGGAAAATCTGTTCGTAAAATTACATTATAATGACCAAATACAATGAAAAGTATTTTTCCAGTCTCACCTGTGAAAGGTAATCCCATGTGATCTCGTTTGGACGGCAAACCTGTTGGTACAGTTAAACGCAGCTAATCTTTATTCTCCGCTTTGACCTATCCAATATGGCGGCGAGGATGACGTATGATTCTACGCAGAAGGCGGCGTCTTTAATGGTCCGGAATAAATTGAATGCTACACGTTGATGGATTAATTTGCTCTTCTACGCCCTTTTTGAGGAATGCATTGTAGGATTTAAACCCACATCTGAAGAGGTGAGATCGCTCCTTTTTTTCCCTATTTTTGCTGGCGGGATTGACTCTGCCCTAAGGGCAGAGTCTCTCTCACTTTGCACCATTACACAAATATTCACAGTGAAAATATTTTGTAAGCGCGTTTCATGAACCAAGTTATAGGATTTGTTGACAACTCGCATCGAGTTCGTTACACTTCTACCCGGCGTGAAGCACTCACAGTCATGTGGTTGTGACATCATCGTAAACAAATCCGTTCTACTCATCCAGACGACTTCGCAACGGCAACGTTGCCAGATCTTTCCACTCTGGAACCCGTTCTCAAAAAGATTGCGTTTTGGGCACCCAAAACGCTGGTGCCGTGTGGACGCCAGGCCTAAATGATAAGCAATTGTATCGGAGTCACCTGAATCCGTTGCCGTGTGGACAGGGCCTGAGACACCGCTTATCACCCACCAGAAAACTGAATACACATCCATACCAAGACTCGGCTGACATCAATGACTCACATGATGGCAGAGAGAGCCAACGATCCACAGATCACTCTAACGACTCTCTAGGCTGCTAACACCATTCACACCCGGCCTCCAGTTGCCCTAACGCCTACAGGATAACTGAAAGGATCAACGACCCGTGTGACCTCAATGACTCTCCTTAGGGTTGCTTTTGATCCACTAGAGGATAAATACCTGGAACTCCCCACTAGTCAGACAGATTCTGAAGAAGCCTTTCGGATGAGAGGTGAAACATCTTCAAGAATTTCAAGCAAGTCCAGTTGCCTTCTTTAGCACCTATGGTTTAAAACCTGATGAACTACACTTCCTGCCAATCTATGGCAACTTTATTTAAAAGTGCTGCATTTTACACTTTCTACATTCAGTCTTTGAATAATGATATGTTGTGTTTGTCTCCTTGTCCATCATATAGTTTTGGCAAGCTAATGACGATTATAAACAAACTCAAACGTTCTCCCTATTAGTAGTCTCCCTATTTATTTCATGCTACCACATTAGTGTTAATGACTTACAATCCTCAGGTTCATCAAGGATTCCACTGACCTGCCCAATGTTCCCTAAGGCAGTTACCGGTAAGAGTTCTTAGCTTCCTGAAGGGGTTCTCCTTGGACCTCTCTCTGAAAGAGGATCTCTCTAGTTCTATATCGCACCTTTAAGAGTTCCTATAACAGGGCATGCCAAAGAACTCTTAAAGGTTCTAGATTTAATCAATTTTTCAGGCTAATCATGGAATGTCTGAGGAAAAAAAAAACTGTGATACTGGGCCATGCAATTTTACACTCGTGTTGGTGCTAGATTTCTAAATGGGTTCTACAGAAACCCTTTCCTGAAGGAGAAACTGTTGTCAGGTTTTATAGAACTTTTAAGGGTTCCCTAAGATGGTCAAATGCTTGTTGGCTGTGGTGCAAATTCTTAATATCTCTTCTCCTTGACTTCACAGTCTTTAGGAAAAGAGTAGTTTACAGAGGTTTTTTTTTTTTTTCTGAGATCTGTTCAGCTAAAGACTCGAACAGTCCACCAATTAACACCATAACACCCTTCCAGTAACTCATTCTGTTCATGTCATCTGCTGCATTAGAGACTCCAGCACACTTAGCTGACAGCCATTTCCATAATGGCTTTTCATTTTGCATTAAGCAAAGCATTCACGTGAGCATATACGGTACACACACACACACACACACACAACATGTGCATGTAGCGAATCAAAACAGCTTAGGCACATGTAGTGTGCCTCAATGCTATCCAAATCCAAGGTCTCAGACACAAGTACACAACCTAATCCCATTCTGTCCATCTGCTAACCTCAAACTTTCTCTTTTTCCCTAACTGTTTTTTATTTTGTGTGTGTGTGTGTGTGTGTGTGTGTGTTTCCTTTATACGCTTCTGCATCTTTCTCTTTTTCCTTCTCCATCTCTTCAGGACTTACAGGAGCTATTACATTCAGAAAATGTGTCTATTGTACACTATACTGGATACACATACAGACATACACACAGATACACACACACACACACACACACACACACACACACACACACACACACAGAGTCATGACGATGGGACTTGCACCAGTCTCATCTGTCATGTGTCTGCCATCAGGCTCATTAGGCATCCACAAAGCCAAATCTGTTACCTTCATCCACCATCACATCTCTCCAGTAATTAACCCAGCCTTCACACTGAGACATCAGTACATGAACCATAATGATACACGGCAGATATAGAAAACAGTGTAAGCACTTGAAATGCGTGATTTACATAATGAAAATCAGGCGTGCTACATTGATGCATAGCTGATCTTTCTTCATTCTGACATCTAACGGTGTACTCCTGAAGTCTGTGGCACTCTGTCATGATATGATGTAAATAATTATAGCATGCAATAGCAAGACATTTTAAATGTTACTTCTAAGATTTTCTGTGCATATATCCCAAACGTCAAGCTCTATGCAGTTCATGAATGAGTGTTGTAAACTGGAATGATTTCTAAAAAGAACTTAAGAGCTAAGAAGACACATGACAAAAGACAAGGGTTTATGAATCTAATAATCATGGAAAAAATCTAATAATTAAAGAATACAATGAAGTTAATTGTTGTTTTTTAGGTGCAGTTGGTCACAAGATGACTGAAAATATTCAGTTACACAGACAGTAAAATGCATTTGATACACCTCTGAAATCAGGACCTGATCTCTCAAGGTCAAATCCTCACCAACTGTGTCAGAGCTGCCAAAAGTGTTATACTTGTATAGTGCATAGTGCACCACTCAACACTGAAAACTATATACTGTATATTCATCAAAGTATATTTTAATTTACAGCTTTGTAGTCTCCATCGAAAACATGTCCCCATGCTATTACACAGAAGTCAGGGTCAATGTTGTTTTCGTTAATGATGACAAAATGATTTCGTTAGCGCACCTTTTTTTCATGACTAAAACGAGACAGTGATGAGCTAAACATAACTCTTTGATCACGAAAATATGACGAGACATATCTGCTGTTTTCGTTGATGAGACAAGACGAAAATGTTAGTGGGTTGGCTATAGGACTATCAAAATGCATGGCATTTCCTCCAACGGTGCGTGCAACCTGTCTGCCAAATGCTGAAAATATCAGCAATGCACCTGCATCCGGTCCTTGTTTGGCCATGCCCACCAGGCACAGTGCACACCGGGGCAGCCACACAGTTCATGGACCATGGCGGCGGCAACGCCAGCACAAGGGCTTGGTGGGTGGAAAAGACGCGATGATTTATGGACATACTTTACACATAATCCAGCAGAAAATAAAACGGAATGCCTTGTAGTGGGAGACAGAGGTACACGCTGTGGCTATAAACTACGTGGCAAGAATACAACCAACCTCAAGAGGCATCTAAAGGCTCACCATGCTGCTATTTCTGCAACAGTAAGTTAACGTTACAAGAAGTCCTGTTAACAGATCATGCATACCGTACGTTTGCTAGCTTTGGTTAATGTCACTCAATAATCGGGCTGTGATGAATTTCCTATGAAGTTTTCCAAAACACCGTGACCTGGCGAAAATGAATGGGACCGCTAGCTTCATGCTAAAGTTGGCTTGGTTAAGCAAACTTAAATGCAATTAACATGCCATGAGTAAAACTTGTCCTGCAGGGATTATTGGTGGGACAGCAACTGAATGCTTTGTCATATATTGACCCATATTTGAGTTACTGTGAAACATACGGGGGGAAATGTAGCTTTTCAGACCTGTTGCTGTGCCTTAATATGTCTAAATGAGCAGCAGCACACCTGGCTGCTCTAACGTTAGCAGCACGTTTAGCCATCATATTTACATTAACGGACAGCGTGGTCATCTTCTAGAAGTGTGTTCATCATGGCATGTTTGTGCTCTATCAGCGCATTGCGACATGTTAAACGGAGGCAGAAACACGAGTTTGTGAACAATGGAGTATACACACTAGGAGACATCCCAACCTGCAGAAACTCATTTCAGAGGGGTGTCGTGACGCATGACTTTTTTCCCATCAGCAAGGGGGGTGTCACGACACCTCCCTGAAATGAGTTTGGATGTCTGTAAACCAACCAGGATGCTCTTTGTCTAGCATGCGCTACATGAACAGGCACACACGCAGTCTCTCTCGTGCTCCCTCATGCACTCGTCATATGCGCAATGCAGACATTAATGTTTCGCGTGCACGCTCTTGCTCGCTTGCTCTAGATTCCGGGAGATATTATCCAATTTGCGGGCATCAGGGAGCCACTATCAATATGCAGGAGACTCCCGGAACTTCCGGGAGACTTGGGATATCTGCACTAGACAGTGTTTATGTAGAGAGCATACACACTTCAATCAATCAATCTTTTGTTTCAATTACATATAAACATATAATAGACTACACGAGTCTGCAAATAGCGCACTGCTAATCAAGGCAGACTCATGTTTACAAAGAAAAAATATATTTTATATGAATTAATATAATACTTAAATATGTATGAAAAAGATAATAAAACATACTTGACAAATTAACAAAACTATTTGGTAACAAAAAGAAAAAGAGGAGACAATGCTTGTTATTCGATATAAAGGTGCAGTAATATATCATTCAATAACATTGAAAAAATATATATAGAGAGAGAGAGAGGTATACTTGTCATACTGATAATAATAATTCATGCATGGTCTCATCTCATCTCATTATCTGTAGCCGCTTGATCCTGTTCTACAGGGTCGCAGGCAAGCTGGAGCCTATCCCAGCTGACTACGGGCGAAAGGCGGGGTACACCCTGGACAAGTCGCCAGGTCATCACAGGGCTGACACATAGACACAGACAACCATTCACACTCACATTCACACCTACGGTCAATTTAGAGTCACCAGTTAACCTAACCTGCATGTCTTTGGACTGTGGGGGAAACCGGAGCACCCGGAGGAAACCCATGCGGACACGGGGAGAACATGCAAACTCCGCACAGAAAGGCCCTCGCCGGCCACGGGGCTCGAACCCGGACCTTCTTGCTGTGAGGCGACAGCGCTAACCACTACACCACCGTGCCGCCTTCATGCATGGTATTAAATAATATTTAAAGTTAAAACTAAGATAAATAAATAAATATATATAGCTCTTAATTATATATAGAAATAAAGTTATGTAGAAAGAAAGAGTTTGGAGATGTCAACATCATATCCATATCTACTTAAATCAGAAAAAAGGTGGTGTCTGACTTTTTTCTTGAACGACAATTGAGATGAAGATCTTATAGAAGTTGGAATCTGGTTCCATACCTTAACACCAACACGGGAAAATGAGTTCTTTTGTAGATTTGTACGAGAATACTGAGTATATAAGTTCTTGGAGTAAGATGACCTAGTGTTATAAGAATGGATACTAGAAATAGAAGAAAATAATTTACAAATGCTTGAGGGTACACTTTGATTAACAACGTCATACATTAATTTAGAAATACTTTTCTATGAATGAAGATTTACTGGTAAAATATTGGTTTTGGAAAACAATGGAAGGGCACTTTCTCTATTATCAACAAAATGGATTAATCTTAAAGCTCGTTTTTGTAGGATTAATACTTTATTTATATGAGTTTTACAAGCCTGTCCCCAAGAACTAAGACCATATGTTAAACTAGAAAAGCACTCGGAGAGCGCAGACCTCCGCCAAGAATCTTTTAAAAAATTCCGGGATCCAGACGGTGATCCGGATCACTGCAAAATTTAATGGATTGTTACTTGTGCCCAGTCACACCTCTGGAAAAAATTTCAGAGCAATCCGTTCATAACTTTTTCCGTAATGTTGCTAACAGACAAACCAACCAACCAACAAACAAACAAACCAACGCTACCGAAAACATAACCTCCTTGGCGGAGGTAATAAGGTTGAATCAGAGAGCGATATAATGTCATAAGGGTATGTAGTGGAATAAAATGTCTAAGCTTGGCCAAAAGGCTGACAACCTTGCTTATTTTGTTACAAATAAAATCAATATGAGGCTTCCAAGAAAGATTGTCATCGATTATTAAACCCAAGTATTTGACATACTTTTTACGTTCAAGTGAAACAAGTTTGTTTTGAAACACTGTTTTGAGAGTATGTTATGCACAACCTGTCAACCTCGATTACAATTTCCTATCTCTGTATTGGCCTAATTTAATGTTTTAAAGTAATTATTTTTTCGACTAAAATGAATGACTAAAACTGGACTAAAACCCTTTTAGTTTTTGTCGACTAAAACTAGACCAAAACTGTCAAGGATGGAATTGACTAAAATATGACTAAAACCAATAAGCATTTCGTCCAAAAGACTAAGACTAAAACTAAATCAAAAATGGCTGCCAAAAACAACACTGGTCAGGGTTTAAGAATATTACCAAGGTGTTCATTCACAAAAAAACAGCAAAAGTAAAGTTTTTTTTGTGCTTTATTAGTATTGCATGTGACTACCTGTCACTAAAATTCACTAGTAAATGCTGTTTGCTCAGAAATGACTTCAGAATTGAAAAAGACTGCTTCAGCATTTTCAGTTACTCTTACCCATACTTTCCCTTGGCAAAGAAAGTACATCCATCCATCCATCCATCCATCCATTATCTATACTGCTTATCTATCAAGGTCTTGGGGGAAGCTGAAGTCAATGCCAGCTGACTTCAGGCAAGAGGCAAGGTACACTTGGGCAGGTCGCTAATCTATCATAGGGCTAACACAGAGATGATTGATGGTTCACACTCACATTCATACATATGGACAAATTAGAGTAGCCAGTTTACCTAATTCGCATGTCTTTGGACTGAGAGGAAACCAGAGCACGTGGAGGAAACCCAGAACCTTCTTGACAGTGCTAACCACTACACCACTGTTCCAGCTGCCAAGAAAGTCTCATCTCATTATCTGTAGCCGCTTTATCCTGTTCTACAGGGTCGCAGGCAAGCTGGAGCCTATCCCAGCTGACTACGGGCGAAAGGCAGAGTACACCCTGGACAAGTCGCCAGGTCATCACAGGGCTGACACATAGACACAGACAACCATTCACACTCACATTCACACCTAACCTAACCTGCATGTCTTTGGACTGTGGGGGAAACCGGAGCACCCGGAGGAAACCCACGTGGACACGGGAAGAACATGCAAACTCCGCACAGAAAGGCCCTCGTCGGCCACGGGGCTCGAACCCGGACCTTCTTGCTGTGAGGCGACAGCGCTAACCACTACACTACCGTGCTGCCCACCAAGAAAGTCTTTAAGCCAATCAGAAAAACTGCATTAGCCTTAGTTCAGAAAGATATATATCAGGCTTGTAGTACTCGAGTCCGACTCATGTCCTAATTTTAAGGACTTGTGACTTGACTTGGACTTGAGCACTGATGGCTTGGACTTGGACTCAGACTCGTGGATTAACTGCATTCGGACTCGTAAATCGGAGACGAGGACTCGGATTTTTCTTTATTTTTTGTAACATGACACAATTTGGCATAAGATATTTATATCTACATTAATTTTTGTACTGATTTCGTGCAAGAGTGTCACACCTACATGCCTTGGCGTGCACATCAGTTAGACTCTCGGGCGTGTTCCAGACAGTGCGTGTGCCAAGTGGACTCTCGTGCGTGCGCGTGCCGTAAATGACTCGCACCTGCACAGGATTAAGGTGCAATCAGCGTGCCTATATAAAAACTGTGAAAACACACTTACTTTGCGAATTATTGAGTTGCATTGCTGACACATTACCGAGCCTTATTCCCTTGCTTGAGTTCCTGATCCCTGATTTCCTGTTTCTCGTCTTTGATTCTGCCGAGTCTATGGTAGCCTGTTTGTGCCTCGCTTGACCTATTGCCTGTTTCACTGTTTTACGATTTTGCCTGCCATTCTGGATTGTTTACCTGTCTTTACTTGTATTAATAAACACACCTTCTGCACTTACATCCATCTCCCAACCAACTCTGACAGAATACTTCACTCTCCCTGACAAAGAGAATACACATTCACCTGTTCATGCGTCATGTTCAGGAACAAACTAATGCCCAGGTCAGATGGCAGAACGACACGTGCTGCGACCTGTGATCGGTCGGGTGGCGACAGATCACAGGTGGACGCAGGCGTTTTGCGTCAAATCCTTCGTTGTGGTCAGATGTATTGCAAGACTCAGAGTTTTTAAGCTGTTATGACAGGATGCAACCAGTCGGAAGCAAACACAGCTAGACGCAGGTTAACGCAGCGCACAGAAAACCTTTTAAAAATATAAGGCCATAAGACTGCTCGCAGGTAAACTATTTGCAGGTGCAGTCTGTGTCTACCTGCGATGCATCGCAGCCATCTCTAAAGACTTGTCTTGCCCTACGTCTAGCTGCCACTATCTGCTTCAACCTGCGATTGGTTGCTCAAGCATTGCATAACCGCCTGCCTCTACATGCGTCAACCTGCTATTGGCACCAACTGGAAGTGAATCGCAGCTGAAATGTGAACAGATCACGATCCACTTGCGTCAACCTGCCTCTACTAAAGACCCTTTGCAACACTGCCATTATCTGCGTTGTCCTGCATCGATGCAAGACCAGTCTTGCATCTACCAGTGATTTTGTTATCGCAGGTAGATGCAAGTAGTTGAAAACTAGTTGCAGCCTGCCATCTGATCTGGGCATAATGTTAACGGCACTAAAACAGCCACCGTCAAATGGTGTGGTTGGAGTGTTGGGCTCAACTCAAAATTTTCTTTAATGACCTGGACTTGACTTGGACTTGAACACTGGGGACTCAAGCGTGGACTCGGACTCGAGGTTTAGTGACTCGACTACAACACTGATACATAAATATATAGCTAAAGCTTTAGCTTGGGGCGGCACGGTGGTGTAGTGGTTAGCGCTGTCGCCTCACAGCAAGAAGGTCCTGGGTTCGAGCCCCAGGGCCGGCGAGGGCCTTTCTGTGTGGAGTTTGCATGTTCTCCCCATGTCCGCGTGGGTTTCCTCCGGGTGCTCCGGTTTCCCCCACAGTCCAAAGACATGCAGGTTAGGTTAACTGGTGACTCTAAATTGACCGTAGGTGTGAATGTGAGTGTGAATGGTTGTCTGTGTCTATGTGTCAGCCCTGTGATGACCTGGCGACTTGTCCAGGGTGTACCCTGCCTTTCGCCCATAGTCAGCTGGGATAGGCTCCAGCTTGCCTGCGACCCTGTAGAAGGATAAAGCGGCTAGAGATAATGAGATGAGATGAGCTTTAGCTTGATAACTACAAAAAAATGAATACTTGTGTATAAAGGAAGTTATAACAAACAGTGAAGAATTGTCTGTTCCTTTGAGTGAAAGAAAAAAATATTTAATTATATTTACAGGCAACTCTGTTGGAGCTTGAAACTGTATTTTCTTTCCATATGTATCTGTCTCTCTTTTTCTATATCTACTTCTAGGTGTTGTTGTCAGCACCAAGTAGTACAGTGAGGTCAGTATTTACATGATGAAAGTTACTTGTATTTCAAGTCAGGTTACGCAGAGGAGTCAATTTTCCAGGTGTCCCTGTAAGGAACTATTCCTTTGTCAATACTGGTGGACCCTAAATAGGGCCCCGAGGAAATAAATGAGCAAAAAGTACATCTTTGGGTATCTTTTTGAAAACATATTGCAGTATGAGAACGTATGATACATTTACTGCTGTTGTTACTTTCTTGACAATAGTTTTCTCGATTTCATTTGGAAAACAAATTGTCCTGCGTGGGATGCACATGCTCCATGAAGATAGCTTGGCCCGAGTAGTATCTGGCCATCACCCGGCTATCTTTGCCACTCTGAAAATATCTGTGTTGTTCACTTACTGTGTACTACATACCATTTTAAGCATTTCAAACACAGCTACAACACATATGCTTCTTGAACATCAAAATGCACTGATTACTGATCACTGGTTCAGTGTAATGGTATTCATTGAAATATGAACAAAGGTCTTGTAGATGAATGTAGAGAATAAAGAATGAGTGACTTTCTGAAGAGAGAGAGAGAGAGAGAGAAATACTGTTTCAAGTGCTCCAAGAGAGGTGGGTGTTTACAGTGGCCATGAGGAGACACCGAGAGAGGCTGTTGAAACTCAACACTGATCAAGGGACAAAAGGATTAGTTCAGAATAGACCCAGGATGGCGCCAGGGCTCCACCAGGGGTGTTCACCCTTCTGTCCTCACTCGGTCATTCTTCACACCCTGTCCAGGTCCCTCGTTCTGAAAACATCTCATCTCATCTCATTATCTGTAGCCGCTTTATCCTGTTCTACAGGGTCGCAGGCAAGCTGGAGCCTATCCCAGCTGACTACGGGCGAAAGGCGGGGTACACCCTGGACAAGTCGCCAGGTCATCACAGGGCTGACACATAGACACAGACAACCATTCACACTCACATTCACACCTACGGTTAATTTAGAGTCACCAGTTAACCTAACCTGCATGTCTTTGGACTGTGGGGGAAACCGGAGCACCCGGAGGAAACCTACGAGGACACGGGGAGAACATGCAAACTCCGCACAGAAAGGCCCTCGCCGGCCACGGGGCTTGAACCCGGACCTTCTTGCTGTGAGGCGACAGAGCTAACCACTACACCACCGTGCTGCTCTTTCTGAAAACATGCTTCCTATAATGAAAAATAACTATATACTATATACCACTGACATTCCTATTCCCAACTCGGCTGTACATCCACAACAGCGCTACCATCTCTGCGTGTTAATGATATCCCTACGTGACAGTATGTACAGTATATAATGCTTGTGTCTGAAATGTTTCAAACGGATAATGCAAATTAAAAAAATATATATGACCGTGTGTGATGCAAACAAACCTGGTTTGTAGTAAAAGCAACCCCATAGAAACTCACTTGTCCTGTATTAATATAATTGCCATCCAGACGTGAGAGAGTCATTACCTACAGACACTAATCCCATCTGTATAGGGCTAATCTCATCTTTCTCATAGTCATACATGAATATGATTTCATCATTACATTCTCACTTTTAAACCTGCCAATGTGTCATAACATTTGCAAAATTAACTAGCTGGCTATTTTCTGTAATTAAAATTCTTCAGATATGACATTATCCTCTCATTATATGCATGTGGAACATTGTACATAGCAGATGAACCTACATTGTGCAATGTTAAACTGTAATACTGAATGTGTTTTAAAAGAAGAAAGCATGAATTTACAGTAGCTTGCAAATTTGAGACGAATACTCACCTAGTTCATTATAATTAGCCATCAAATAATTTACTGTTTAAAAAAGCATAATACAGTTATTATTGGAGGGGTATTTTACTTGTACGTGGTACAGCTGCAAATCTTCTGGCATATCTCATTATCAGCTTTGCACATCTGGATCGTGATATTTTTATCCATTCTTCTTGGCAAAATTGCTCTATTCTGCCAGATTACTGGTGAACAGCAATTTAACAGTAAAAGATCTACCCAGGATTGGAAGGTGAACCCCCAGCCCAGTCTCAGAACAGGTTTTCTTCTCAGATTGTCCTGTATTTGAAAATCATAACATCTCCACATTATGATGCTACCACCATCCAGTATTGTAGTCGAGTCACTAAACCTCGAGTCCAAGTCCAGTCTCGAGTCCCCAGTGTTCAAGTCTGAGTCAAGTCCAAGTCATTAAAGAAAATTTCAAGTTGAGTCCGAGTCGAGACTGAGAAAAAGACTCCAACTGCACCATTGGATGGTGGTTCATGTGAAACCGTCTCTGCTACTGTGTTGGATTAACATTACTGCTTGACTGCCCCATTTTAGTTAATAGGCTATAGATAAAAAGCTTATTCATCGCTCAGCAAGCCCTGCTCACTATCAACAGGGCAAATAACATGAGAGAAAGTTAACACTAGATAGTTAATCGGTCAGCAAGCAAGCCCTGCTATCAACAATGAACCCAGCATGTCACTTATTTCTCTGGGTGGAGTACCAAATAACGATTGAAGTTCAAGGTTGTCCCCGTCGTCTCCTCGATAGTTCTTCTACATATGGAATACATACAGGTAGCAGTGCATTTTTTCCCATTGCACAAGAAGTCTGTATAAGCAAAGCGGACAATCCTAGGGGCGTTCTCTCCAGGCATTTTAGCGCCATTAACGTTAGTTTGTTCCTGAACATGATGTATGAACAGGTGAATGTGCATTCTCTTGTATGAAATTAGTATAAAAAATTAATGTGGATATAAATATCTTGTGCCAAATTATTATGGCATGTTACAAAAAATAAAGAAAAAATCTGAGTCCTTGTCTCCAATTTACGAGTCCGAATGCAGTCAATGCACGAGTCCGAGTCATCAGTGCTCAAGTCCAAGTCAAGTCACGAGTCCTTAAAATTAGGGCACGAGTCGGACTCGAATCCGAGTCCTGGACTCGACTACTACAAGCCTGTCACCATCATGCTTCACTGTGGGGATGGTGTTCTCAGGGTGATGAGCAGTGTTGGATTTATGCCAAACATAGCCCTTTGTGCCAAGCCCAAAACATAAAATTTTTGTCTCATCAGACTAGAGAACCTTTTCCCAAGTTTCCTGAGTCTCTGTGATGTCTTCTGGCAGAATTCAAATTGGATTTTATTTGGCTGTCATAAAGCCCATGCTTGTGGAGTGTCCCGAGTATGGTTGTTATATGAACAACTTCTCTCATCTGAGCTGTTGATCTCTCCAGCTCCTTCAGAGTTACCGTTGGGCTCTTGGTTGCTTCTCTGACCAATTCTGTCCTTACTCAGGCACTGACTTTTGGTGGATGGATTTTTGTCCCGGACCATTTCAGTTCCAGGTTATTGAGGAACTGCAACAGCAATTGTAACATCAAATGTAACATGTAAAATACAGTACGGTAAATGGACAAAGAATTTTCTTATCAGCTTTTAAAAGAAGTATGTAATTATTAATAGGCAGACAAGCGGGTTTCAGTGCAGCGGAACGCACCAAGGCATCAGAGAACACACGAACCCATTCTTGTGATAGTATGAAAGCCTGCAGTCACCACATTCTGAGCTTCTTCTGTCCACACACACACACACACACACACACACACACACACACACACACACATATTCCCAAAGACTTAAAACAGCATGAGTCCTCTGGTAGAGCTGTTCAGTAAATTGCATGACAACACAGAAGATTACACAACGAGGGAAATGTAAGATTTTTTTTTGGGGGGGGGGGGGCCTGCAGTGTGCGTGTGGGTGTATGCACACATACACACACACATACACACACACTTTGGGTTTTGCCTCATCTAACAGTATTTTTTTTACGTCACAGAAATAAACTGTTTGGTATAGTTCGAAGAGACATGGCTGTGATGGATGATATGTGATTTTCTTCATCTCTTTCTCACCGCCTAGCCCGGTCTAACCACAGCACAAACTGCCTGCCATATAAATGGATCGATGTCATTATTCTTAATTAAAAGCCTTTGCAAGATAATGCCCACTCAAAATATTAATTACACATTCTCTAGTAACGAAGGAGGAACCGAACCATGGAAGGACCCATTAGTCATGAAGGTCTTCATTTTTCCTGTGTCATGGTTTCGTAATGTGAGCTCTTTGATTCTGTGACACCCAGAAGGAGCAGACTTTCTAAAACAGCAGGAGAAGCAACTTCAGAGTCAGAAGAGAAGATCATGCCTTATGAAAGGTGCTCAAATTCTCCACAGTCATCATCATCCAAGGTATAGGATTTCATATGCTTTCAGTCATATTTTATCAGCACGATTTTTTAAAAAGATCTCTGGAAATATTTTCCCTTGAAAATCAAATACCTCCCTCCATCCGTTCATCCATCCATCTCTGTTCACTCTTCCATTCCACCATCTCTCCATTTCCATCACTCCATCCATTTACATTCTTTCATCCCTCCACTGATTACACCTCAATTCATTCATTCACCTCCAGTTGCCCATCCATTTCCATATGTTCATCCAAATTCTTCATCCATTTCCATCCATCCATTCAAACTATCCATCCATCCATCCATCCATCCATCTCTGTTCATTCCTCTATTCCACCATCTTTCCATTTCCATTCTTTCATCCCTCCATTCATCCACATTCATTCATTCATTCATTCATCCATCCATACTATTCACCATGCATCCATCCATTCATCCATCCACCTGTCTGTTCATTTCTCTATTCTACATCTCTCCATTTCCATTACTCCATCTATCTCCATTCTTTCATCCCTCCATTCATCCACATTCATTCATTCATTCATTCATTCTTTCATCCATCCATCTCTGTGGGCGGCACGGTGGTGAAGTGGTTAGCACGGTCACCTCACAGCAAGAAGGTTCCAGGTTCGAGCCCAGTGGCTGGCAAGGGCCTTTCTGTGTGGAGTTTGCATGTTCTCCCCATGTCTGTGTGGGTTTCCTCCGGGTGCTCTGGTTTCCCCCACAGTTCAAAGATATGCAGTTAGGTTGACGTGGGGCGGCCTTGGGCTGAGGTGCCCCTGAGCAAGGTACCTGACCCCGACTGCTCCCCGGGTGCTGTGTGTGGCTGCCCACTGCTCTGGGTGTGTGTGTGTGTGTGTGTGTTCACTGCTTCAGATGGGTTAAATACAGAGGATGAATTTCACTGTGCTTGAAGTGTGCATGTGACAAATAAAGGTTTCTTCTTCTTCATTTCTCTAATCTACCATCACTCCATTTCCATTACTCCATCCCTCTCCATTCTTTCATCCCTCCATTCAGCCACATTCAATAATCCATCCATCCATCCAATTCACCATCCATCCAGTCATCCATCCATCTGTCCCTGTTCATTTCTCTATTCTACCATCTTTCCATTTCCATCACTCCATCTCTCTCCATTCATCCACATTCATTCATCCATCCATCCGTCCATCCATCCAAACTATTCACCATCCATCTATCCATCCATCCAAACTATTCACAATCCATCCATTCATCCATTATCTCTGTTCATTTCTTTATGCTACCATCTCTTCATTTCCATTACTCCATCCCTCTCCATTCTTTCATCCCTCCATTCAGCCACATTCAATAATCCATCCATCCATCCATCCTATTCACCATCCATCCAGTCATCCATCCATCTGTTTCTGTTCATTTCTCTATTCTACCATATCTCCATTTCCATCACTCCATCCCTCTCCATCCATCCATCCATCCATCCATCCATCCATCCATCCATCCAAACTATTCACCATCCATCCATCCATCCATCCATCCATCCATCCAAACTATCCATCCATCCATCCATCCATCCATCCATCCATCCATCCATCCACTCTGTTCATTTCTCTATTCCACCATCTTTCCATTTCTATCACTCCATCCATCTTCATTCTTTTGTCCCTCCATTCATCCACATTCATTCATTTATCCATCCAAACTATTCACCATCCATCCATCCACCTCTGTTCATTTCTCTATTCTACCATCTCTCCATTTCCATTATTTCATCCCTCCATTCATCTGCATTCCTTCATCCATCCATCCCTTCCGCTTGTTTGTCCCTGTCACGTGACACCCATATTTTATTTATTTATTTATTTATTTTTATCACACATGCAATCTTAAGGCTCTCTGCTGATTTCAATAAACATGGATGACATTCCTAGTGAATAAGAAAAATATGTATTATTCTGGGTATTTTAAAATGAGCTATTATTGAATCAAAAAAAGACCGTTTGCATCAATGGGATATGTATTGTCATAATGCCGCCAACAGTGGCATAAGAACACATCATGATGTGTCACCACATAATCATGTAAACACTGCAATGAAAAACATCTGATTTGTTGATTGGTACAAAATAAATCGCTCATATGGCATTAACATATTGACTTCATAGTTCCTCTAAAGTTCTTAATAGTCATTGGATTTGTCACAATTCCTACAACGGTGCAATGATGATGTAAGTCAGTGTATTTCAAGGCCACTCATGTGTTCACACTCCTGATAATAAACACTCCTGTGTACAGGTATATCCCTCCTTTCTATATTTTGGTGTATGTGAAAATAGTAAATAGAAAGAGAACAGTGGGGGTGAAACTCCAAAGGAGGGAGCAGAGCAGGGGAGAGTCTGCATGAATATGCATGTGTTTGTATGTTGTGTATGCCAGAACATGCCGCAGTGTTTTGTGTGTGTGTGTGTGTGTGTGTCTGCTGGAGTTTTGGAGGAAGGCCAGGACAAGAGATGATGGGATGTTGTGACCTTGAGCCTTGCCTACTTAGCAGCCAAAGAGAGACAGTGCACTACAGGACATTCACAGTAACCGCCACACCCTTTACACACAACATTTCTCTACTCTACAACAGAACAAGCCTATCATAAGTTACTTTAAAACAATAAAACTGCAAACATTTGAAATTAGGGGAAAATTACCATGGCATGGTAGTTGGAGCCAGATGGGCTAGTTTTCCATTATAAGAGAAACTGCTTATGTCCTGGGATTTTCATACACATCAGTCTCTGGAGTTTACACAGAATGGCGAGGAAAAACAAAGACAATTGTCACAAAAATTCATTGAGCAGCAGTTTTGCAGGTGGAAATATCTTGGTTGTATTTAGACAGAAGAGAATGACCAGACTGATTTGAGCTTATAGGTAAGGTACAATAACTCAAATAACTACTTTTTACAACCACGGTGAGCAGAAAAGCATCTCAGAATGTGCAACATGCTGAACCTTGAGATAGATGGGTTACAACAGCTCAAGACCACATCAGGTTCCACTCCTGTCAGCCAAAACCAGGAAT
Source organism: Neoarius graeffei (assembly GCF_027579695.1). NCBI lineage: Eukaryota > Metazoa > Chordata > Actinopteri > Siluriformes > Ariidae > Neoarius > Neoarius graeffei. The sequence continues at coordinate 40,647,029 of NC_083594.1, forward strand.
GTTAGTCAACTAGTACAGGGGTTTTCAAAGTGTGGGAGAGTCAGCCCCCCCTCAGAGAGCAAATAAACAACAGCGCCCCCCCCCCCACAATTTTTGTTGTTGCTATACTTAATGTTCCATTCGTATTTTAAAAAATGGTTGTTGTACACATTTACATTTTTTTCTTTTACACATTTTAAACATCTGTGCTTTTTGAAAACATCTTTTTTAACACATTTAAAACATATGAACCTTATTAAAACATCTTTTTTTACACATTTTAAACATCTGTGCTTTTTAAAACATCTTTTTTTACACATTTTAAACATGAACTTTATTAAAACATATTTTTTTACACATTTTAAACATCTGTGCTTTTTAAAACATCTTTTTTACACATTTTAAACATCTGTGCTTTTTAAAACATCTTTTTTACACATTTTAAACATCTGTGCTTTTTAAAACATCTTTTTTTTACACATTTTAAACATCTGTGCTTTTTAAAACATCTTTTTTTACACATTTTAAACATCTGTGCTTTTTAAAACATCTTTTTTACACATTTTAAACATCTGTGCTTTTTAAAACATCTTTTTTTACACATTTTAAACATCTGTGCTTTTTAAAACATCTTTTTTTACACATTTTAAACATCTGTGCTTTTTAAAACATCTTTTTTTACACATTTTAAACATCTGTGCTTTTTAAAACATCTTTTTTTACACATTTTAAACATCTGTGCTTTAAAAAAAAAAACATCTTGTTTTACACATTTTAAACATCTAGCTAGCACCTCTTGGCAGACAACACACTGTGGCAGTGGAGCATCTTCAGATCCAGTCCATGAAAATCCAAACTTTAAATAATTGTGGTCATACTTCCTTCTTTTTTTGTTTGGCCCAGACTCTGTCTCCTCACTCACTGTAGCTTTAGGTACTAAAAATCGATCCCTTTTGTCTCTGGCAAAGGCTAGCTGAAGTTCGCTAAATGTCCGCAATAGTAACTTATTCTGGTTTATTTTTCCTCCCATTGCGCCCCCCCCCCCCCCCCCCCCCCGAAGAACTCTGGCGCCCCCTAGGGGAGGCGCGCCCCACACTTTGAAAAGCCCTGAACTAGTACATTTGGCACATGCCCACCAAAGATTATAAAGATATTGCCTGGTCCAGGGATGCTGGATGGCATTTTAGATTGGGCGTGCTGGAATTTAGAGTAGAATAAACATGGGGTGTGTTATAACATAACAGAATAATAGTCGAGAATGTGTGTTTATTATAATGATATATACCTCAGACTGAAACTCACTGAAACTGGACAGTTGAAGATTAGAACAAAATAAATAAATAAATAAATAAATAAACAAGAGTCATCAAGAGATGACACATTCCCCTGGCTCCCACATGAAACCCCGCTCCAAAGTTTCCTAGGTTGCCATGGAAATACGAAAAAAAAAAAATCACCGAAATCCCAAAACATAAAAAGACACAACTCATCTAGTCACTTAACATAACTGTGAGGTTTCGTGAAAAATACCTTATAGTTTGTGAGTTATGCTCCGGAAACTAAAATGTTTACAGACGGATGGACAGACCAATTATGTTGGGGGGATAGAAACAATAATCACCTGGTCTATTATCAGTATTCAGCTGTCTAGAACAGGTGAGTTTGTGCCCATGATGGTCTCAGATTCTTGTTCTTAGCTGACAGACTAGAACCTGATGTGGTCTTCTGCTGTTATATCTCATCCATGATGTATTATACATGCTTTTCTGCTAACCAGGATTGTAAAGAGTGCTTATTTGAGTTAATATAGAGTTCCTGTCAGCTCAAACTGTTCTGGTCATGCTCTCAGGATTTTTTTTTAAACACCACTCTGTGTAAACTCTAGAGACTGTTTTGTGTATGTGTGTGAAAATCCTAGGAGATCAGCAGTTTCTGAAATACTCAAACCAGCCCTTTGGGCACCAAAATCCATGCCACGGTTCAAGTGACAGAGATCACTCTTTTTCTTTATTATAATGTTTGACATGAACATTAACTGATTTTGTGCGTTGTGCTGTTGCCATGATGATTGAATAATGATGATGACTGCATAAATGAGCAGGTGTACGGGTGTACTTATTAAAGTGGACAATGAGTATATTTGTGTGTGGGGGGTGGATGAGTAAGTGTTGCAACTGTGGCACATGCCTCACGTGGCACCACTGCATCTGCACTCTGTCTCTCCATAAATAATGTAGAGGCATCGTGCCTGCTCAGAACTTTGTTACTGCCAGCATGATGTAATGCTCAAACCACGATTCCTAATCAGAGCCACTTCCCTTTCAGAGCACCAAAGCACAGCTCGCTTTCGTACACTGATTTCAGATCAGTGATCCGCAACTAAATCAGGACCACAGGTACTTCTGTAAGATTGATTACACAGTAAAGCTCAACTATTGAATGTGGCATGTACTGGATGTAGGTGCCAATAAAATCACACACTCTCATTCTGAAGAACAGTTGCCTAGGTTGCACTAGTATTTCTTACTTTATCCTAAATCAGGTATTTCCTGTGTTCTGAACAACGTAGAGCCACGTACTGGCAAGCGACTCATTTCTCATGACAAACTTGAGTCACAATATGAGTATGTTGCTAAAACTGAGGCTTTGCAATGACAATCGCACACACACACACACACACACACACACACACACACACACACACACACACACAGTTGTATATGTGTGAAAAATAAATCCTGAGGCAACCATCACTTCAGGTTCTGGAGCCGCTCCCACGAGTTTGTGTGATTCACTGGAATTTTTTTTTTTTTTTTCATTTTGCCGACACGGGAAGTTCCAAGTTGTTTATTCCACAAACAGACAGAAAAGTCTGCTATATGGATGGTATTTGGTACAGTTAGGTCCATAAATATTTGGACAGAGACAACATTTTTCTAATTTTGGTTCTGTACATTACCACAATTTTGAACAAAACAATTCAGATGCAGTTGAAGTTCAGATTTTCAGCTTTAATTCAGTGGGTTGAACAAAATGATTGCATAAAAATGTGAGGAACTAAAGCATTTTTTAAACACAATCCCTTCATTTCAGGGGTTCAAAAGTAATTGGACAAATTAAATAATTGTAAATAAAATGTTAATTTCTAATACTTGGTTGAAAACCCTTTGTTGGCAATGACTGCCTGAAGTCTTGAACTCATGGACATCACCAGACGCTGTGTTTCCTCCTTTTTAATGCTCTGCCAGACCTTTACTGCAGCGGTTTTCAGTTGCTGTTTGTTTGTGGGCCTTTCTGTCTGAAGTTTAGTCTTTAACAAGTGAAATGCATGCTCAATTGGGTTGAGATCAGGTGACTGACTTGGCCATTCAAGAATATTCCACTTCTTTGCTTTAATAAACTCCTGGGTTGCTTTGGCTTTATGTTTTGGGTCATTGTCCATCTGTATTATGAAACGCCGACCAATTGGTTTGGCTGCATTTGCCTGGATTTGAGCACACAGTATGTCTCTGAATACCTCAGAATTCATCCGGCTGCTTCTGTCCTGTGTCACATCATTAATAAACACTAGTGACCCAGTGCCACTGGCAGCCATGCATGACCAAGCCATCACACTGCCTCCGCCATGTTTTACAGGTGATGTGGTATGCTTTGGATCATGAGCTGTACCACGCCTTTGCCATACTTTTTTCTTTCCATCATTCTGGTAGAGGTTGATCTTGGTTTCATCTGTCCAAAGAATGTTCTTGCAGAACTGTGCTGGCTTTTTTAGATGTTTTTTAGCAAAGTCCAATCTAGCCTTTTTATTCTTGAGGCTTATGAGTGGCTTGCACTGTGCAGTGAACCCTCTGTATTTACTTTCATGCAGTTTTCTCTTTATGGTAGATTTGGAGATTGATAAGCCTACCTCCTGGAGAGTGTTGTTCACTTGGTTGGCTGTTGTGAAGGGTTTTCTTTTCACCATGGAAATTATTCTGTGATCATCCACCACTGTTGTCGTCTGTGGGCATCCAGGTCTTTTTGCATTGATGAGTTCACCAGTGCTTTCTTTCTTACTCAGGATGTACTGAACTGTAGATTTTGCCACTCCTAATATTGCAGCAATTTCTCGGATGGGTTTTTTCTGTTTTCGCAGCTTAAGTTTGTTTCACCTGCATGGAGAGCTCCTTTGACCGCATGTTTTCTTCACAGCAAAATCTTCCAAATGCAAGCACCACACCTCAAATAAACTCCAGGCCTTTTATCTGCTTAATTGAGAATGACATAACGAAGGAATTGCCCACACCTGCCCATGAAATAGCCTTTGAGTCAATTGTCCAATTACTTTTGGTCCCTTTAAAAACAGGGTGGCACATGTTAAGGAGCTGAAACTCCTAAACCCTTCATCCAATTTTAATGTGGATACCTTCAAATGAAAGCTGAAAGTCTGGACTTTATGTCCATGTCCATTATATAACTATAACTTGAATATGTTTCAGTAAACAGGTAAAAAAACAAAATTTGTGTCAGTGTCCAAATATATATGGACCTAACTGTATATACCATTTTTCTAGCAATGAAAACATCACTAGTTTAGAAAACAGTAAAAGACCACTGCTCATGAATTGTTATGTTTATACAGTATATTAGGTCCAGAATAATATTTACCTTATAGAGCTGTTGGATTCCTGAATCTGAAGGTTGATATTAATGTGCCTGTTCTAATACACAATCTTTTCTGTAGTTACAAATCAGTAACTTGTATGGATATGGATGTGGCACATAATCAAAGACCAATACTACAATATCTTGCAAAAGTATTCATCCCCCTTCGTGTTTGCCCTCTTTCATCGCATTACAAGCTGGAATTAAAATGGATTTTTGGAGGGTTAGCACCATTTGATTTACACAACATGCCTACAACTTTAAAGGTGAAAATCGTTGCTTTTATTGTGACACAAAGAATACTTAAGATGAAAACAAACCAGAAATCTGGAGTGTACATAGGTATTCATCCCACCCCCCAAAGTTAATACTTTGTTGAGCTGCCTTTTGCTGCAATTACAGCTGCAAGTCTCCTGGGTTATGTCTCTATTAGCTTAGCACATCTAGCCACTGGAATTTTTTCCCATTCCTCAAGGTAAAACTGCTCCAACTCCTTCAAGTTAGATGGGTTGCGTTGGTGTACAGCAATCTTCAAGTTATGCCACAGATACTCAGTTGGATTGAGGTCTGGGCTTTGATTATGCCATTCCAAGACATTTAAATGTTTCTCTTTAAACCACTCCAGTGTAGCTTTAGCAGTATGTTTAGGGTCATTGTCCTGCTGGAATGTGAACCTTCGTCCCAGTCTCAAACCTCTGGATAACTCAAACAGGTTTTCCTCCAGAATTGCCCTGTATTTAGTGCCATCCATCTTTCCTTCAGTCCTAACCAGCTTTCCTGTCCCTGCAGATGAAAAATATCCCCACAGCATGATGCTGCCACCACCATGCTTCACTGTAGGAAAGGTGTTCTCAGGATGTTGGGTTTGCGCCACACATGGTGTTACCCATGATGGCCTAAAAGATCAATTTTAGTCACATCTGACCAAAGAATCTTCTTCCATGTGTTTGGGAAGTCTTCCACATGTTGTTGGACAAACTCCAAACATGTTTTCTTAAGCAATAGCCGCTCTTAAGCAATAGCCACTCTGGCCACTCTTCCGTAAAGCCCTGCTCTGTGGAATGTATGGCTTAAAGTGGTCCTATGGACAGATACTCCCATCTCTGCTGTGGATCTTTGCAGCTCCTTCAGTGTTATCTTTGGTGTCTTTGTTGCATCTCTGATTAATGCCCTCCTTGCCCGGTCTGTGAGTTTTGGTGGGTGGCCTTCTTTTGTCAGGTTTATAGTGGTGCCATATTCTTTCCATTGTTCTATAATGGATTTAATGGTGCTCCATGGGATGTTCAAAGTTTGGGATAATTTTTATAACCCAACCCTGATTCCATACTTCTCCACAACTTTGACTCTGACCTGTTTGGAGGCTCCTTGGTTTTTATGTTGCTTGCTTAGTAGTGTAGCAGAGTCAGGGTCCTTCCAGAACAGGTTGAGACATTATGTGACAGATCATGTGACACTTTGATTGCACACAGGTGGATCTTAATCAACTAATTACGTGACTTATGAAGTGAATTGGTTGGGCCAGCTCTTATTTAGGGGTTTCATATGAAAGGGAGTGAATACTTGTGCACACTCCAGATTTCTGTTTTTTCATCTTAATTACTGTTTGTGTCACAAGAAAACAACAATTTACACCTTTAAAGTGGTAGGCATGTTGTGTAAACCAAACGGTGCAAAACTTCCAAAAATCCATTTTAATTCCAGCTTGTAATGCGACAAAACAGGACAAACACCAAGGGTGATGAATACTTTTGCAAGACACTGTAAATACATCTAATAAAAAATGTTATTTAACACAGAAAAACATATGGTTGTGGTTGATATGGTGTAGTTTTGTGTGTGGAGTTTGTTATTTGTTTATGTAATAATTATAGAAGGAGTCTTTAGTTATCAGCACTTTGTAACAGTCAGTACAATTTCTGCCTCAGGAAAGTTTTCAAGCCATAACAGGAACTTCTTTTTTCGTGCATGTTCCACAACATTAAACATAACTATAAATGGATAAAATGTACAATGTGACATTTTTAGTTAAAAAAAAAAGTGCTGTGGTATAAGAGGAATAACTATTTCGGGATAGGCTGTTATAGAAAAATAATCACCCATGACACTACACTGTGGCTGATGATATTCATGTAAGACCATGCCCTGTTATGTTTTATTCCTTACTTAATGGGTGCGTTAGAAACAGCGAAAATGCTGTCTAAGAAGACAGGAGGCATCGAGGACCATTCAAAACTGATCAAACTTTCAGTGCCTATCTTCTAATATGTGGGCAGTTTGAAGGCAACATCAAAGTTACCCATAATTCTGTGAGGCAGCTCCCTCAAGCAACGAAAAAAATAAAAAATAAAAAATGATGGCAGCCCGAACTTCACAGAAAGGTGATTTCATATACAAATATAAGGTGTGTTTAGAGTTTTGAAAAGATGAAGTAAAATAAATATTGTACCATCTTATAACCTTGTGACTGGAACCAAATACATTTGTTTACATGATTTGTGAGGCATCTGTTAGCCAACTAGCGAACTCTTTGGTTAGTTAAACAGCATGCGTACGTCACACAATACTGTAAACGAAACGAACATCCTTAGGAGATGACCTTCAGTCGAAAGTCCTTTGTTATGAGACACCTGTCTATTATGGCAGCGAGGCAACTAGGCAGCAAGCTGTGTTTCGAACGCAGCCGATATCTCAGTATATAGTATTTAACATGACTATCAATTTTTCTTTCATGTATGCAGGATTTGATAGCAGAGCTCCCTACATGCAAAGTGTGCAGAGCAGAGCTCCATACTTAAGAGAATATGGTAATGTAATGTATCGCCATGATTTTTGATGGCTTTTGCAGTTGTAAAACGACCGTACATACATGTACCACCACAGGGAACCCGACTGTAAATGCAAGGCAATGGATCTCAAACACTTGACCACTGGACAACGAAATTTGTATCTTTGTTGACATAAAAAAGATGGGTTTTAATTTGCTTTTGAAAAAATAACGTGGGATTATTTACTAACACTGTAGCAGCCCTGGCATGACGGTGTAGTGGTTAGCACTGTCGCCTCACTGCAAGAAGGTTCTGGGTTCGAGCCCAGTGGCCGAAGGAGGCTTTTCTGTATGGAGTTTGCATATCCTCCCCGTGTCTGTGTGGGTTTCCTCCAGGTGCTCTGGTTTCCCCCACAGTCCAAAGAAATACAGGTTCGGCTAATCGGTGGCTCTAAATTGACCGTAGGTGTGAATGGTTGTTTGTTTCTATGTGTCAGCCCTGCGATGATCTAGCGACTTGTTCAGGGTGAACTCCGCCTCTCGCCTATGGACCCATCCCACGTGACGTCACGACAAATGCGGCTGCCATTTTGGACATGAACTACCAGTAGTCTACCACAGCCAACAACGAGGAACGACGGCGAAGCATCGAAAGGAATATAGCCATCAAAGAAAGTTTTTACTTTCAGCAAGACTTCCATCATGCCATTATATTGTTGTGCACCTGGATGTAGTAACCATCAACACACAAGGCAAGATTTATCATTTTATCGGATCCCGACAGATGCTGACCGACGGAGAAGATGGATGGTCTCTAAAATATTGGCAAAATGATGTTTATTGACATAGCAATCGTGTGTAACGGGAAGCATTTGCATATCCGAAGTGTTGTGTTTACATCAAAGATAAAATAAACCGATATGACAACGACTGCTGCTGCCAGGTTGGGGACACAAACTAGTAGAAAGGAAGTGTGCCAACAGTGCCAACACACTTCCTTTGTGGTCGATTCTGCTTTAAGGTAAGATGCATTTAATAATTCGTCTGCTGTGGGTTTGGAATCGGTAGCCTGACCGATTCGTTCATGTTTGTGGTGCCATTTGTTTGTTGACGCGTGTTGAAATGGAAGATTGGTTGTTGACATGATTTCCAGTGATGCTTTGGTGCTGCTGTGGATCAGATGTGTTGAGTAGCCTGACTGTTTTTTTTTTCTTGCGTGTCGTATCATTGTTGACGCGAGGTTGTTTTTTGAACATGCCAATGCGGACACGATTTCCCCTGATGAGTTATGACTTCAGACGCGATGCGTGTGTGGAGGTGTGGAGTCTGTGTGATATGTGCGTAAGATAGGCTTCTCATGTGTTTGGAGATCCGCGCTCTGAGACAAGCGCAAGCACAACCACCCCCCCCAAGGGAAAAAAAGGGACCCCCCGAAAATATCGGCATAGTTCGAACACTGGGTTGGAGAAAGTAATGGCAAATAGTGAGTGCACAAACCATAGAAGGTAAACTGTACACAGCGCCAGGGCAGTGTGATGGTATGTCTACTTTTAGATTGTGTTAGCTTATCAATGAACACACTCGTCACTCGACGAGTTTCACGTCTTTACGACGGATACTTAAATGTGTGTTAGGTATTATTGTTGCAGTCTAAGCAGTCATTGTAGCAGCTAGATGAGCGAGAACCGAAAGGGTCTGTGCCATAAACCGTTATTTCTTCATGTCCAAAATGGCGGTCGCGTTTACGAAGGTCACGTGAGTGGGAAGGGTCTATAGTCAGCTGGGATAGGCTCCAGATTGCCTGTGGCCCTGCACAGGATAAGTGGCTACAGATGATGGATCTACAATCTATATGTTAGTCAAACGTTCATCATTATACTCTGTGCTCAAAGTCTCATGCTAAACCACAGTTCAACCAATGCAACGAACACAAACAAAACGCACTCAATAAACAGCACACAAACTTTACATTGTGCATGAATGAAATATCAAGAGGACAGACAGTAAAGCTTTATAACATACCATGCTAAACCTCTGATGGAGGCACATGGTGAATATAAACACAGCAGCGAGCATCTGTAGCATCACAAATACAGCTTCCTAGGCTGACAGCTCCGCCTGTAACATGAATAACGAGTGACAGCTCTGGCTGCCACTTACAAACACATTTTACACTCATCGGGAGCTCTGCTATTAGGCAGTACCTAAATATATATATTATAAAACATCCATTCCTCCATTATCCATAACCGCTTATCCTGTACAGGGTTGCGGGCAAGTTGGAGCCTATCCCAGCTGACTATGGGCGAGAGGTGGGGTACACCCTGGACAAGTCGCCAGATCATCGCAGGGCTGACACAAAGAGACAAATAACCATTCACACTCACACCTACGGTCAATTTAGAGCCACCAATTAGCCTAACCTGCATGTCTTTGGACTGTGGGGGAAACCGGAGCACCCGGAGGAAACCCACGCAGATATGGGGAGAACATGCAAACTCCACACAGAAAGGCCCCCGCCGGCCACGGGGATCGAACCCAGAACCTTCTTGCTGTGAGGCAACAGTGCTAACCACTGCACCACCATGCCACCCAATATAATATATCTTTACACAGTATACCACACACAGAGATGGCACTAGCACTTAAAGGATTTCAAAAAAAGACTAGATGAGAGTATAAATAATTGCCACTTAAATGATTCATCCGCACCAAATTCCCTGAGTGTATAAGCTCACAAATTTCCACCATCTGATGAGCAGACTGATCTTTAACTACACTCACGCACCGTCTTCATGTTTCTCTGGTGTGTCATTATGGCGTAAAAAGGAACTCATAAATTGGCTGATGTTCAAGAGAGCTTTTAAGAAGTGACGGGGGATGATAAAATGAGGATGAGGCAACCGAAGATGATCCTGAGAGTGGCGTAAGACAGCCTACTGTTTTTTTATGGAGGTACTTTGAGAACTGTGTTTAACCTTGGCTATTAAGATGCAAAGTAAAAGGATAAAAATTGAAAATCAAATTGGGAATTTTGTTTGGAGCCTTTTTAGAACGTTTATGAATGAGATCAAATGAGACCATTGTCTTCATGTGATGCCGAATAAGAAGAATTTAATGAAATGAATCTAGTAATATAATCTGAAAATGCACAATATTTCAGTCAGTAGTTGCAATTAAAACGTCACACCATTCTTTACACGACGGCATTTATGTGCATGTGTGTATGCATGATAGAAAATATGTGTGGCCCTAGACTGGGGTTTTAAATGTCTGTTGTATGACAGGTTGCATCTGCTTGCAAAAGAGAGAGATAGAAGGGGAGAGAAAGAGTCCAAGTCAACAAGTGCACACTTTTCGGGGCAGATGGGTGGCAGGAAGTCGACTTCAGCTGCCACACCACTCCGCCGTTTCCAAGGAAACAGATTTCTCAAGGCTCCTGGGTAGGAGCCACTTGCAAACAGAGAGAAAGGGGAAAAAAGCACACACACACACAAAACACATCCTTGAACATGAAAGGCAAAAAGCAGCAGGGCTAGAGGTAGGACCCCTGGAACGCATCTCATATCATAGTTTTATTTCTGAGCTAGAAAGACGAGTTCAATCATGATTCGACATATATTTTCACACATTCACAGCAGGGTTTTATAAACAGCCCAACAGGCATGTGCTGAAATTTCATGTACAGATCACAGTACCTGGTTTATCATGTTGTTATGACAGTATTACCATCAAAAACCTACACTAGAAAGAACTACTAAAATTGAACACACACACAAAATCAAATAGCAAAGAACCAAATGTAAAAGTATATGTAAAAATATTTTCACTCGGGCGACACGGTGGTGTAGTGGTTAGCGCTGTCGCCTCACAGCAAGAAGGTCCTGGGTTCGAGCCCCGTGGCCGACGAGGGCCTTTCTGTGTGGAGTTTGCATGTTCTCCCCATGTCCGCGTGGGTTTCCTCCGGGTGCTCCGGTTTCCCCCACAGTCCACAGACATGCAGGTTAGGTTAACTGGTGACTCTAAATTGACCGTAGGTGTGAATGTGAATGGTTGTCTGTGTCTATGTGTCAGCCCTGTGATGACCTGGCGACTTGTCCAGGGTGTACCCCGCCTTTCGCCCGTAGTCAGCTGGGATAGGCTCCAGCTTGCCTGCGACCCTGTAGAACAGGATAAAGCGGCTAGAGATAATGAGATGAGATGAGACTAATAGTACAAAATGTTTATGTTAAAATATTATAGTGGGCGGCACATTGGTGTAGTGGTTAGCACTGTTGCCTCACAGCAAGAAGGTTCTGGGTTCGAGCCCAGTGGCCAACAGAGGCCTTTCTGTGTGGAGTTTGCATGTTCTTCCCCGTGTCTGCATGGGTTTCCTCCGGGTGCTCCGGTTTCCTCCACAGTCCAAAGACATGCAGGTTAGGTTAACTGGTGACTCTAAATTGACCGTAGGTGTGAATGTGAGTGTGAATGGTTGTCTGTGTCTGTGTGTCAGCCCTGTGATGACCTGGCGACTTGTCCAGGGTGTACCCCGCCTTTCGCCCGTAGTCAGCTGGGATAGGCTCCAGCTTGCCCGTGACCCTACACAGGATAAGCAGTTATGGATAATGGATGGATGGATGTTCCACTAAATGTCTTAATCCCTGTATTCACAGACTTCTTAACAATCCACCTTACTCGAAATTAGTGTCTTATTTAAGGTGGGTGCATTTGTAGGATAAACCATTTAAGCCCAAATATGGATTGAGGCTTTTTTACTATCAAGGATTAGCTCAATATAGAGATTGATTATGTCAAACAAAACATGCTTCAATTCACTCAGACTTTTTTAGATTTTCTAATTTTAGATGACTTAAAAATGAGCTCAGTTAAACCAAAATGCTACACTTTTGACAGGCAGTGTACCCGACAAACCTCTATTTTTAAACTGTTGCGTTCTACGTCAGTTTCATCATCATGTGTTGCACCAATCTGCCAAAAATATTTACAGCGAAATGAGAAACACCAGAAATCTCGTTGCATGTCTTCAGTAATCCCCATATGGAATTCCAGCCCTGGCAAACCCTTGTGTTTTAATTACTACTTGCCCTGTCTGGCACACCAGTGCACACATGCTATCAATTATACCCAACAAGAACCCATTATGGCAACAATGGAGATTACTGTTGCGTGGTAAAAGAACATTTGTCACAGGGATCTGAGGGAAAGGATGGAAAAAAATGAAAAGAGAAAGCGAAGGAAGAAAAATATGTGCTTAATGTCGCAGACATAGAGAATGCAGCCAAGGGGTGACAAAAGCTACAGTATGTGTGTGGATCTTTAAGCAGGCACAGTCGGAACTAATTTCCCTTAGGCTGGGTTCCAGAAATAGGGATGTGCTGCGGATGACTGTAGCTCAGTGTGGTGGTGATGAGAAAATCTCCAGTGCTCATCATAGAGGAGGATCCAAATATCAAACTATGCATCTGGTTTCCCAAACAGCTAGAAAAATTGAGATGTAACAATATAACCGTATTGATAAGGATATAGATATACATATGTAACTATATGATTATTATTATCCATAATCCCCACAGCCCAATAATAATAATCATCATGTGATACATTTCTTAGGGCAAAGTACGAATCATACAATGTAAACCCCCCAAAATACTGTCAGCTATCAAGAAAAATATACACAATAATTATAGCATTAAGAGAATAGACATGTGTTCAACAGTGCAGGATTCCACAAAACGTGCTAACTCAATAAGCTAGGCTTATTTCAACAAAAAATGCTCTGTTTCGGGTTAATTTTGAAGCTTAGCTTTGCTTGATCAGTTCAGTTGGGGCAAGCCATGCAGTTAGATATGGAAAACAACAGATATAGATTTGTTAAATGTGTAGGTTTTATTGAGCATCTTACAGAAACGGCTTCAGTTCTTCTAGACACTTTGACTGTCACACTCGCTTCTTGATTTTGCACCAAAACCCAGCAACCTTCATTATGTCAAAGTTATTCTGGTCAAAACCAGATTCAGTTTTGGTCATAGCAACTATGTAGATGGTAAACACAATAGCCTATAGTGAATTTTTTTTTTTTGCAAGATCAACCAAATTATTCCATGTTTGTTTGAAAATCCAGTGGTTGAAGGGGGTGGCACAGTGGTGTAATAGTTAGCACTGTTGCTTCACAGCAAGAACGTCCTGGGTTCGAGCCCAGCGGTTGGTGAGGGCCTTTCTGTGTGGAGTTTGCATGTTCTCCCCGTGTCTGCGTGGGTTTCCGCCGGGTGCTCCGGTTTCCCCCACAGTCCAAAGACATGCAGGTTAGGTTAACTGGTGGTTCTAAATTGACTGTAGGTGTGAATGTGAGTGTGAAAGGTTGTTTGTCTCCATGTGTCAGCCCTGTGATGACCTGGCAACTTGTCCAAGGTGTACCCCGCCTCTCGCCCATAGTCAGCTGGGATAGGCTCCAGCTTGCCTGCGACCCTGTAGAAGGATAAAGCGGCTAGAGATAATGAGATTATATATATATATATATATATATATATATATATATATATATATATCTGCTGGGAATGTCTGGCCGAGCACTCTGTCCGGGAGGTCTTTAACTCCCACCTCTGGGAGAGCTTCTCCCAGCTTCCAAGGGAGGCGGGGGACATTGAGTCTGAGTGGACCATGTTCTCTACCTCCATTGTAGACGCGGCTGTTTGGAGCTGTGGCTGCAAGGTCTCCGGTGCCTGTCATGGTGGCAATCCCCGAACCCGGTGGTGGACACCGGAAGTAAGGGATGCTGTCAAGCTGAAGAAGGAATCCTATTGGGCCATGTTGGCCTCCGGGACTCCAGAGGCAGCTGACGGGTATCGGCAGGCCAGGCGTGCTGCAGCTCGGGCAGTTGCGGAGGCAAAAACTCGGAACTGGGAGGAGTTCGGTGAAGCCATGGAGAAGGACTATCGGTCGGCCTCGAAGAAATTCTGGCAAACCGTCCAGCGCCTCAGGAGGGGGAAGCAGTACTCTGCCAACACTGTTTACAGTGCAGGTGGGGAGCTGTTGACCTCGACTGGGGACATTGTCGGGTGGTGGAAGGAATACTTCGAGGATCTCCTCAATCCCACCGTCACGTCTTCCATTGAGGAAGCGGAGGCTGATGACTCAGAGGTGGACTCGTCCATTACCCAAGCCGAAGTCACTGAGGTTGTTTGCAAGCTCCTCGGTGGCAAGGCACTGGAGGTGGATGAGATCCGCCCTGAGTATCTCAAGTCTCTGGTTGTTGTGGGGCTGTCTTGGCTGACACGCCTCTGCAACATCGTGTGGCAGTCGGGGACAGTGCCTCTGGAGTGGCAGACTGGGGTGGTGAGCCCTCTTTTTAAGAAAGGGGACCAGAGAGTGTGCTCCAATTATAGGGGAATCACACTTCTCAGCCTCCCCAGGAAGGTTTACTCCAGGGTACTGGAGAGGAGAATTCGGCCAATAGTCGAATCTTGGATCCAGGAGGAACAATGCGGTTTTCGTCCTGGTCGCAGAACACTGGACCAGCTCTATACCCTTCATAGGGTGCTCGAGAGTTCATGAGAGTTTGCCCAACCAGTCCACATGTGCTTTGTGGATCTGGAGAAGGCATTCAACTGTGTCCCTCATGTTATTCTGTGGAGGGTGCTTCGGGAGTATGGGGTTCAGGGCTCTTTGCTAAGGGCTATCCGGTCCCTGTACGAACGGAGCAGGAGTCTGGTTCGCATTGCCGGTAGTAAGTCAGACCTATTCCCAGTTCATGTTGGACTCCGGCAGGGCTGCCCTTTGTCACTGGTTCTGTTCATAATTTTTATGGACAGAATTTGTAGGTGCAGCCAGGGGCCGGAAGGAATCCTGTTTAGGAACCACAGGATTTCATCTCTGCTTTTTGCAGATGATGTTGTCCTGTTGGCTTCTTCAAACCAGGACCTTCAGCATGCACTGGGGTGGTTTGCAGTCGAGTGTGAAGCGGCTGGGATGAGAATCAGCACCTCCAAGTCCGAGGCCATGGTTCTCGACCGGAAAAGGGTGGCTTGCCCTCTCCAGGTTGGTGGAGAAGTCCTGCCTCAAGTGGAGGAGTTTAAGTGTCTCGGGATCTTGTTCACGAGTGAGGGAAGGATAGAGCGTGAGATCGACAGGCAGATCGGTACAGCCTCCGCAGTGATGCGGTATCTTTACCGGTCCGTCGTGGTGAAGAAGGAGCTGAGCCAAAAGGCAAAGCTCTCCATTTACCGGTCGATCTACGGTCCAACTCTCACCTATGGTCATGAGCTTTGGGTAATGACTGAAAGAACAAGATCACGGATACAAGCAGCCGAAATGAGTTTCCTTCGCAGGGTGGCTGGGCGCTCCCTTAGGGTGAGAAGCACAGTCACTCAGGAGGGGCTCGGAGTAGAGCCGCTGCTCCTCCACATCGAGAGGAATCAGCTGAGGTGGCTCAGGCATCTCTTTTGGATGCCTCCTGGATGCCTCCCTGGAGAGGTGTTCCAGGCATGTCCCCCTGGGAGGAGGCCCCGGGGAAGACCCAGGACATGCTGGAGGGACTATGTCTCTCGGCTGGCCTGGGAACGCCTCGGTGTTCTTCCCGAGGAGCTGGCCAAGGTGTCTGGGGAAAGGGAAGTTTGGGCTTCCATGCTCAGACTGCTGCCTCTGCGACCCGGCCCCGGATAAGCGGATGAAGACGAGACGATACATACATACACATATATATATATATATATATATATATATATATATATATATATATATATACATATATATATATATATATATATATATATATATATATATATATATATATATATATATATAACATTACACAAACAAAAGAGACAGACAAAGTCCTTACCGTGCCATCAAGGCACATCGGGCAGCACATCCTTTTCAGTAGCCCTCAGAATCACATATTACAAAGCTAGGGTTACAGTGGGGAGGCTAATCCTCTGGTAACCATGAGAGTTTGATTCCCTACTTGCATCTGTATTGCGGTGTGCCTCGCCAGCTGGCAGTGATGGTCTTTGGTATGACCCGACCCAAGTAGAACTCACATGCTAACCACTAGGTGGACATGCTAACCACTAGGTCAACTCCTTGGGGTGTATGTATAGCCTTTTATATATATATATATATATATATATCCCTGCGGAGATCTGGTGACTTGTCCATGGTGTATCCCACCTCTCGCCCATAGTCAGCTGGGATAGGCTCCAGCTTGCCCATGACCCTACACAGGATAAGCAGCTACAGATAATGGATGGACAGATGGATGGATTTTTTTGAGGATAAAACGCTTCTACTGACAATCGAGTACCCAGTTATTGTGTTCTATCTGGTTTGGCAGACTTCCTGCGTCGACAAATCTCAAATGAAGGCTTATAAGTCCATGGAAACCTATAACTTCTTTGTCTCTGGATGGGTAAATACCTTACTAATTAAACCAGTCAACGATGCCAAAGCTGTTGTACTTGCAATGGTAAGTTAGGGCTTCTTTTGTATTTAGTTTACTTCTATGTGTAAACAACAGATGAAGTGTGAAATTTTGACAAGTCTCTAGTTTTATGGCTCACAAATCACGTTTCAATTTATTTCAGATCAACCACTCTAAAATTATAATTTTATAATTTTTAAACTATAAAATTATAACATCAACCGAGTAAACCACAACAAGAGAACGCTCATTTTATAGCAAGATTCTAGCAACACGAAATAAAATTCTTCCATGATATTATTGCGAAAGCTTTTTAATCTCACTTGAGATAAACTGATTACTGTAAACACGAGCTGTTTTGGTTTTAGCATCTGGTAGATCAGCCCTGCCGATGTTGTTCAGCCGTGCTCATCTCCTCTCTGTACTAAGCCTCAGAGTTTCCTCGCCCTCTTTCCGAATCACAGATGGAATTCTAAAAAAATCGGTCACGAGTACTGTTGTGACCACAACCATATACAGCACAAAGATATGGCATAGCTAAAAGAACACTTAAAGCAGTGGAAAAACAAAGAAGTGCGCACGCGTCACTTTGTTTTGTATGGAATGTCGCATGACCCCGCATTTGTATCTCCACCAACATGGCTGACATCCGGGTTTGTATTTTGCTTTGACATCTCTTGCAAGTCAAGGATAGATAAAATTATTTCTCAGAAAATTCATTTCATGTGTCAAAGAACGTTCATGGACAAACATGGTTCCAGAACTTGAGGCATTTTATGTCTTCACTTTACAGTTTGCTTCAAAATTACTCTCCTAGTATTCAGCATGCTGGCCTCTGACCATATGTTCACACCAAACGTGACAAGAGCATCAAAATGACCAGAAATCATTCATTTTCTATGTGAGTCAACATCTCTTGGCAGCGAGATGGTTGGCAGCGCATCTTGAGTGGTGGGGAAGTCAGAATAAATTTGAAGTCCAGGCAACTTCATGGTAATGAGCTATGATGCAGTTCGGCAGCAACCAGTTGGAACTTACCCTGTGTCCGAAATCACTCCCTACTCAGTATATAGGGCACTATATAGTGAGGACACCATTTTGTAGTGCTGTCCGAAATGATCGTAAGGATTATTACACCCTATATAGTGCACTCAAAGTATCCCACAATGCATCACGAAAAGTAGTGTACAACCGATGGTCACTAACCAAGCAATAGATCCCATTATGTATAGCGGTCATGCTGAAAGAAATCAAATTAAAAGTCTCAAACTTGATTTAAAGGATATGGGACATGAAACATAAATGCACGCTATATCAGTTTCTTTCCATTAAAAATATGAATTAATTGCATCAACAAATACAAAATCATCTATTAAATTCAGCAAAATCGTTATATTCGTGATGATTATATGGCATTTCTGCTCGACTTCCGATATGCATTTTCTACAACCGGAAGAGCCGCTGTCACGTGATCATACGTCACAAAAACTTTCGGGCACAGCACAAGCGGGTAGATGAATGGAGAAGTGGATGACAAGAAAATTGTTTTTATAGTCTTTAAAGTACATTGGACATCATGGTGTATTGTGCTGCTTATGGTTGCAATAATTCCAATGAGAAATGCCCTGGAGTAAGTTTTTTTGCATTCCCCAAGGACCCGAAGCTGAGGAAAGTGTGGGCTCACTACTGCCGTAGAAAAAACTTTGCACCTACTGTTTCCCACAAACTGTGTTCGGACCATTTCACTGAGGATTCTTTCAACTTTAATACTCAGGTACTGAACGAAATTAATTGCCAAGCCAAATTTACCTTCACTCGGAGTTGTACCATTATTTTTTAGACAGGGCGGACGAACCAGGGCATTCGCCCGCCTGGCCGTGCCCGACGAGGAGCGCTCTCAGCCGGCTTGGGAGGCAGACGGCAGCCCCTCCTGGAAGTGTGGTTTTACCATGGGCCTCATGCGGAAAAATGCCGAGGTGCATTCGCTAAGCGACTGAAAGCCTAGGTAAGGATTAGTATTATAATTTTGGGTGTATCAATTATTGATTATCATAATTCTGACTCGTTTCGCCATTTTGAATGTTTTCATCTCGGACTCTGGAAGCATTGTATCTCAATCAATCTCGAAAAATATCAGCAAAAAAAAAATAGCTTGCAACGGACTTTAGCTAGCTCTATGATGAACTTTCAATGTATGATACAAAAATGATACTTCTTTCAACAGATCATTAGCCTTTGAGCAGAATTGTTTTTAACTTACCAGGAAGCGTTATCGAGCCGACCGCTTTCAGTTTCATGAGGGCTGAATGAACCCTCACTCTCAGAATCATCTGACCTGTCAGAGTAAAGACAAGATCCATGTTCATGTGAATTTCCAGCTATCGGCTCGAATTGATAGGGTCTAACTTCACATCTCTGTGAAACATCGG
The DNA here is from genome assembly GCF_027579695.1 of Neoarius graeffei. NCBI lineage: Eukaryota > Metazoa > Chordata > Actinopteri > Siluriformes > Ariidae > Neoarius > Neoarius graeffei. Next base: position 40,666,260 of record NC_083594.1, read on the forward strand.
GAATATCACTGTCGATGGTGTCCATTTCGGTAACCTGTTTACATTAGATACCCAAGCGCTGGCTCCTTGGAAAGTTTTTGTTACGTCACGGGTCACGTGCCCACCTAGCTCATTAATGAATCCTTGTTTTACGCTGATGTATAAAAAAACTTGAATAATGTGATGATTTTCACATTTTTGACGCCCTGCAGTGATTTAGATGGCATTTCTTATGTCCTTTATACATAATTATACCCAGAAAAAAATCCATGTCCCATATCCTTTAATAAAAGGCACTGGCAAAGAAGAAAGTATTCAGCCTTGATTAAAAACCAGTTGAAATATGCAGGCACTTTGCATTTATTAAAGCGGGAAATAAGCTCGGTATAATATGTATTTATCACAAAAATACATGCATGTATTTTTTATTTTGAAAACCCACTAGCCAGCTGATTTGGCATGTTTTAATTATGCGACAGTAATGACGTAAATACCAGCACAATGGAGTAGTGTCCGAAAGTGGTTTTTTTTTTCATTTTACCAATGAGTTCACTATATAGTCCTCTATATAGTAATTCCCTTATATAGGGAGTAGGGAGTAGTGAATGAGTGAGCGATTTCAGACATAAGGTTAGAAGTGCTCCACTCTAAAGAATCCGAGAAAGCACAGTCATGTAAATTTTGGTTCCATTCAAACCATTCCCAAGCCACCTGCCATGGAGGAGAAATTGATAATTGTGGTGTAGTGGTTAGCACTGTCGCCTCACAGCAAGAAGGTTCTTGGTTCGAGCCCAGTGGCCAACAAGGGCCTTTCTGTATGGAGTTTGCATGTTCTCCCTGTGTCTGCATGGATTTCCTCTGGGTGCTCCGGTTTCCCCCACAGTCCAAAGACATGCTGGTTAGGCTAATTGGTAGCTCTAAATTGACAGTGAGTGTGAATGGTTGTTTGTTTTTATGTGTTAGCCCTGCAGTGTCCAGGGTGCACCCTGCCTCTTGCCCATAGTCAGCTGGGATAGGCTCCTGCGACCCTACACAGGATAAGCGGTTACAGATAATGGAAGGGTGATGTTTTTTCCCCCATTATTTATGGTGTGTCCCTGTTTGTATACGTGGACATTTTAAAAAAGGAAGCATGGACCTAGATGACAGAAACTGTAAGTGTTTCAAGTGAGTTGGTGAAGTGAATAATATATATATGAGTGATTCCACGCTTATGGGTACTGAAATGGGGACATGAACTTATTTTTAAAAATTCACCTAAAACCATTTCTTTTTTTTTTTACCATCAGGTCACAAAACATGTAATCTTTAATGAATGATATGTTAAAAGATAACTTTAATTTTCTGAGATGTAATAAAAACATATTTATATGCCAAAGTCAGAACGTAACAGAAGTGTTGTGGACATGTATATTCTCAATTTTAACAATGTAGAATTACTTTTTGAAACATAGGAAGGTGATGTTTTAGCAAATATAATTAATAAACGTGTAGTAGAATAAACATACACATTCTTTCAATAAGATTAACATGGTATATAGCTAGATTGTAATTCATTTGTAACAGACGCGAGATGGACAATCGTAACAGAAGTAATGTAACAGACATCATTTTGGAACTCATAGGCTTGACTTTGGCATATAAATATGTTTTTATTACATCTCAGAAAATTAAAGTTATCTTTTAACACATCATTCATTAAAGATTACATGTTTTGTGACCTGATGGTAAAAAAGAAATGGTTTAAGGTGAATAAGTTCATGTCCCCATTTCAGTACCCATAAGCGTGGAATCACTCATATATATATATATATATATATATATATATATATATATATATATATATATATATATATATATATATTTTTTTTTTTTTTTTAATAGGAGGGAATTGCATGCTACCTGGCGCCATAGAATGCAAAAGAATGTTGGCTATTTATTTACATGTGACTTGAATGATGCTGTCAAATGGGAGGTATTATGATACAAGAGGTGTATTTTGAATAGCCTATGCTGAAATGAAAGCTGTCACGTTTGCTGATATTTTTGCAACAAGGCAAAAAACAAGTAAATCTCCCTCATGGTATCGTTAACCTTTTTTAAATTATTTATATTATTTAAATTAGTGTATTTTAAAAAAATTTATTTGGATATACCGTTTGACGCGTGTTTGCTTTATGGCCCATTTAAGTAAAGTTTATCAGACGAACCATTCTGAATGACTTTGTAGTCATCTATTTCATCTGTCATAGAGCGTCTACAAACTTACCAGCATCTTTGCAGTTCAGTCAGGGCATATTATGATGCTCTCGCCATGTTTGGTATGAAAATAGCGCGAGTCCATACAATGATGTGGATTTTTTTATACTGTTTATACCGGGATAACATAAGCAATGAAATGAACTAACTTCTCTTGTGGTTATTAAGTGTAACTATAAATGGTTAAAAAGCATGATGTGTTGTTCATTTAGTAAGTGAGTCAATGAATTGGCAGATCACTGTCATACAAGAATAATAATACACATTTCAAAACCTAAAAATGTCACACCTCTGTTGACATCAGGACCTAGAAAAAAAACAGAATATGTGCTTATCAAAATGGATATTAATGGGAGCTATTTAGGTCTTTAAATAGCACAAGCCCCAGTGACAAATATTCAGGACAGCAGAATGGGGCAGATTCTGCCACAACCGTAGACGTGCTGAAGAGACAGTGCAGCATGTGCACCTCTATCTGCTGTTAAAAATAGATCGCAGTCTGATCCTTTGCAACACCAAACTGTTTCCATGGTAGCTAGTGGAAGATTAATGCGACTCCGGGCTCACTCTAGAACATTTTTTTTCCTTTCCCCCCCCCCAAGCATCTGGTGGCCAGTGAGGACTCCATATATGTTTGCATGGCATGTACAGTCATGTGAAAAAGAAAGTACACCCTCTTCCAGTTACATGGTTTTACCAATCAAGACATAACAAAAAATCATCTGATCCTTACCAGGTCATAAAATTATGCAAATCTAACCTCAGGTGTAAAGCAACACAGAACAGATTCCACCGTGTCATTATTTTTTTAACAAAAATTAAGTGAAAATGCAGAATGCATGTGTGAAAAAGTAAGTAACACCCCATGATTCAATAGCTTGTAGAACCACCTTTTGAAGCAATAACTTGAAGCAATCGTTTTCTGTATGATTTTATCAGTCTCTCACATCGTTATGGAGGAATTTTGGCCCACTCTTCTTTATACCATAACATTGCTTCAGTTCATTCATGTCTGAGGGCATTTGTTTATGCACAGCTCTCTTAAGGTCCCGCCACAGCATTTCAATTGGGTTGAGGTCTGGACTTTGACTTGGCCATTCCAACACCTTGATTCTTTTCTTTTTCAGCCATTCTGCTGTAGATTTGCTGGTGTGCTTGGAATCATTGTCCTGTTGTATGACCCAATTGTGGCCAAGCTTGAGCTCTTGGACAGATGGCCTCACATTTGCCTCTAGAATACTTTGGTATACAGAGGAGTTCATGGTTGACTCAATGACTGCAAAGTGCCCAGGCCCTGTGGCTGCAAAACAAGCCCAAATCATCACCCCTCCACCACCGTGCTTGATGGTTGGTATGGGGTGTTATGCTGTGTTTGGTTTTCGCCAAACATGGTGCTGTGCATTATGGCCAAACATTTCCACTTTCGTCTCATCTGTCCAAAGGACATTGTTCCAGAAGGCTTGTGGCTTGTTCAGATGCATCTTTGCAAACCTAAGCCATGCTGTCATGTTCTTTTTAAATAGAAGAGGCTTTCTTCTGGCAACCCTTCCAAACAAGCCATACTTGCACAGTCTTTTTCTAATTGTACTGTCATGAACTTTAACATTTAGGACCCCCTTGAAAATGAGATGCCACATCTCAAGGGGTTATCCTCAAAATAAATAAATAAATAAATAAATAAATTTAACATACTGAGGTCTGTAGAGTCCTAAATATAGTTCTTGGGTTTTTTGCAATTTCTCTGAGCATGGGACGGTCTGACCTCAGAGTAAGGCCCTGTCCACACAGCAACGGATTCAGGTGAATCTGATAAAAATTTTTATCATTTCGGCCTGGCGTCCACATGGCACCAGCGTTTTGGGTGCCCCAAAATGATATTTTTTGAGAACGGGTTCCAGAGTGGAAAAATCTGGTAACGGCGCCGTTGCGAAGTCGTCTGGATGAGTAGAACGGATTTGTTTACGATGACGTCACAACCACATGACTAGAACAAGCAGCACTCTCGCGCGCATCATTCGTAACAACAACAGCAGCAATGGCTTTTAAATAATTTTAAATAATTCTTTTAAATAAACAAGTAACTGAACCATTTCTTGAATTTCTTTTTTTTATTGGATAAGACTGCTTTTCAAAATGTTCACACACAATATAAAAAGTTATATAAATTATATAAAAATGCTTTTCAAAATGTTCACACACAATAAGAAAATTAAGTTATATAAAACTATGCACACTAATAAAACTAATTTGTACACACAGAAGGCACGATTTCCTCGCGTAGTCGCAGCCATCTTCTTCTTGTTGTTGTGTGTTTGTTCCTGTGAGTGCTTCATGCCGGGTAGAAGAAGAGGTTTATGCGTGTAACAGACGTTGCATTGTGTTGTTCACCAGTCTTTTTATTCTGAAGAAATGAGACACAAATACACTGCTGAGGACGGGCTGCAAACGTCCAGTGGCATTGGCGCTTACATTTCCAAAACGAACTGAAAGAGGCCAGTGCCTCGTTACCATAACTACCTGCACTCTTAAAGGGCCAGCGCAGAATTTCCCCACCACTACACACAATGGCAAGTGGAAAAAAATAAACCCGTTACACATACGTCCTACTTCTTCTATTGTTCTGGTGTCTCCGATGGGACCGTCTTACAGCGCACGTAGAGGTGTGGCATGTGTATTGCATCGTTTTCAGCAAGCATTGCGTTGCCATATGTACCTGATATTTTATTGCCCATGTGGACACGATATTTAAAAAAAAATATCTCGTTCCCGTTGTCATGTGGATGTAGCCTAAATTTGCTGGGACGTCCACTCCTGGGAAGATTGGCAACTGTCTTGAATGTTCTCCACTTCTGAATATTCTTTCTCACAGTAGAATGATGGATTTCAAATTGTTTGGAAATGGCCTTATAACCCTTTCCAGACTGATGTGCAGCAATAATTGCTTCTCTAAGATCATTGCTGATGTCTTTCCTCCTTAGCATTGTGTTAACATAAACCTGAGTGCTCCAGACCGGCCAACTGCCAAAACTTCTGCTTTTTAAGAGGTGCTGATGATCAGTTAATCAAATTCATTTGATCAGCAACACCTGGCTGCTAATTGCCTTCATAATTTCTATGGAAGCGGGAAGGGTGTAATTAATTTTTCACACACTGCTACTGCATTTTTTGCTTACTTTGTGTTAAATAAATAATGACAGAGTGAATATGTCATGTGTTATTGGTCATCTGAGGTTGTATTTGCCTAAGTTTAAGACCTGGTAAGGACCAGATGATTTTTTTATCATGTCCTGACACTTAAAACCTAGACTTGAAAGAGAGTGTACTTTCTTTCTCACATGACTGTATTTATATTAAATGATGGCTTGAATAAGATTGATGGTTTACAGTCAATAATGATGAACTGAGCTGCATGTGCAGAGGAGTTCTGAGGGCCGGTTTCACCTTCATAAACTTAAGTATAGTATATAAACTTATATATGACCCTCCATTACAAAACCAGTCGAAAGATGCAATCACAATTTTGAGATCCATGGGGAAATATGCTATGTGGGCAATAATAGTAAAACTTAAGATAATAATATAAGAGCATAATGTCTATACTTTGATGTTTTAAATGAATTTTTTTCAGAAATGTAAATATGCTTTAAAACATGATTTTATTGAGATGAGGTATTCAAATCTCATCTCATCTCATTATCTCTAGCCGCTTTATCCTGTTCTACAGGGTCGCAGGCAAGCTGGAGCCTATCCCAGCTGACTACGGGCGAAAGGCGGGGTACACCCTGGACAAGTCGCCAGGTCATCACAGGGCCGACACATAGACACAGACAACCATTCACACTCACATTCACACCTACGGTCAATTTAGAGTCACCAGTTAACCTAACCTGCATGTCTTTGGACTGTGGGGGAAACCGGAGCACCCGGAGGAAACCCACGCAGACACGGGGAGAACATGCAAACTCCACACAGAAAGGCCCTTGTCGGCCATGGGGCTCGAACCCGGACCTTCTTGCTGTGAGGCGACAGCGCTAACCACTACACCACCGTGCCGCCCCGGTATTCAAATCCTGGTAGAAATTTGTAACAAAAAAAAAAAAAAGAGCGAAAAACAATCTTCAGACTTTCAGAAGATAACCCTTCATGTCTGGTATCAAAATACAGTGGAGATTTCCTACTCACTAGATTCAGTATTCATTTTGATGCAATTTCAATGAGTAGCCAATAAAATAGTATAAAACTCATTTTTGCCTAAACAAAAATTGTAATATGGGATTTAATCTCTTTGTTGCCATGCACAATCTAAAAGAAGACTTGGTGGTGCAGTTGGTTAGCACTGGCGCCTCACGGCAAGAAGGTTCTGAAGGTCCGGTTTCCCCCACAGTCCATATGATTTGGTTAACTGGCTACTCTAAATTGTCCATAAATGTGCGTGCGTGTGTGTGAGAATGATTAAGAGAAGAAAACCTCTATAATAATCCAGTAGAAGGCAATGGGAAACCACTACTATAATTTTTCCTTAGAGACTTTGATGGCTGAAGCTGTCAGTGCGGCCATGTCGCTGCAATGATATGCCAGAGACTTCTGATTGGTTGCACTGCTCCTTTGCATGTGTAGTTTGCAACACACAGCTCATTTCTTGTGTGAACCATGGTAGAAGAAATCACAAAGCTCTTCAACTTAAATTGCAAAGATAGTTAAAGGAGAACTGAAGTCATTTTTAAACTTGCTTTATTTCTTAATTAACATGCTATTCAATTACGTTTTCGGTTTTAGTAACCTTATATCATGACTCATATTGGCAACTAATTGCAATTAAATATTATACTTATCGGCCTATTCGGTTTTTAGCCATGTTGAATTTAGTTTGTTTGGTCCACGGCAGGCGTCACTTATCCGTGTGATCTTCACGAGACTTGTGCAAGACTTCGAAATGTGAAGTGTCAGCCAGGTGTCAGTGCCACCATTTTGAAAACCGTATTCCAAACGAAATATTGCACAAAAACGAGTTTAAATGATGATTACTGCATACTTTTTTCAAACTTTCCTGATTGCTATCAAAACAAACAAAACTTCCGGCTTGATTACATTAGCATTCATAAGAGGGCGCGCGCATCTTTTGACAACATTGGCAGATGTTGGTCACTTTGATTTCCGCTGTACGTTTTACTTCCATCTTACAATGTCTCGTACAGGTCTCAACGAATCTCGTTTACGGACGTTGCTTTGACATACTGTATGGACCGATATATTGCATAGCATATTTCAAACACTCATAACTTGCTATAGCGGTGACAAAATAGCTATTAAAATGCACTCCTATATTTAATAAAATGAGAAATAGAATTTTGATAATAAAAAATTTGCCTTCCGTTCCCCTTTAAAAGTTGAACAATTTAGTTGCGGATTTCTTCACACAATCCTGGGAAGAGGTTACTATAACTGATATCAATAAGAACAGAGATGGATGGAACGGAGGATGTCTCTGAACCAAAAAAGACTGATTTGGAGTTCATCATGGAAAGTGATGCCAGTGATGTCGACAAAGTCGAGTGGGAGAAAGATTCAAAACTTAGGTGAGCGATGATTTTACACATGCGGACAATTTTGTTGGGACCCTTACAGCTCATTGAAACAATGCTTCATACCTCATGAAAAGTAATGAAATTAAAAGCAGTTTTTATGTACATCCCTTTTGTATGTCATAGAGTAAATAGTGAGGCGGTTTAGCTCGAATATTCAAAAGGATTGTGCATTTTGTGATACAAGCATCAAATTTGGCACAAATGTACATTGATATATGGCGAACATTTTCAGATATTGAGCCACTCGGAATTCTCCCTTCATGTCCGCCATACTGGAATTCAAAATGGCCGCCATTTGAAATCTACATTTTCGATTATCTTTGGGTCTAATGCTGCTATTGACTCGATTCTGGTGTCTAAATGTATGTTTAGGGGGGCAAGGAATCCAATGGTAACAATCTGCATCGCATATTTTGTACCAATGAGCCGCCATATTGGATTTCAAAATGGCCGTTGTTTGAAATCTACATTTTCGATTATCTTTGGGTCTAATGCTGCTATTGACTCGATTCTGGTGTCCAAATGTATGCTTTGGGAGGAAAGGAATCTGATGGTTACAATCTGCATTGTGTATCTTTATAAATTAGCCAACATATTGGATTTCAAAATGGCCGCCACTTGAATTAATTCTACATGTGCGATTACCTCTGGGTCAAATATTTTTATAGTACATGACAATATTTGCTGGTATCCATTTTTCAAAATGACATACTTTATTACAGTACTCCACTTAATTCATGAGAGATGAATATTCATCATCATGTATTTTTGACAAGACAACATTTTACTCAAAGTCTGTGAAGTAAAAATTGTTTTGACAAGTTTGAGTTATTGATTAGATTCTGTGTTGTTCTAGGTTTGATATGGAACCCGAAGGAGTTCCAACAGTTAAGCAATAGGCTAATTATCCTAAAGTAGGTGAAGGTGATGGGCAGCACGGTGGTGTAGTGGTTAGCACTGTCGCCTCACAGCAAGAAGGTCCTGGGTTCGAGCCCAGCGGCCGACGAGGGCCTTTCTGTGTGGAGTTTGCATGTTCTCCTCATGTCTACATGGGTTTCCTCCGGGTGCTCCAGTTTCCCTCACAGTCCAAAGGCATGCAGGTTAGGTTAACTGGTGACTCTAAATTGACCGTAGGTGTGAATGTGAGTGTGAATGGTTGTCTGTGTCTATGTGTTAGCCCTGTGATGACCTGGCAACTTGTCCAGGGTGTACCCCGCCTTTCGCCCGTAGTCAGCTGGGATAGGCTCCAGCTTGCCTGTGACCCTGTTGGAGAGGATAAGTGGCTACAGATAATGGATGGATGGATGGATGGATGGAAGGGTGAAGGTGACTGCATTGTCAAGCAGGAGAAAGTGTGTGTTCCTGAAAGTTTAACTGGAACAACTAGATAATGCTGATGAACAAGAATGAGCATCTATTCCGTCCTCTGCCTCTTGGTTACTTACTCAGTCACTGACTTTTGGTGGATGACTTCCTCATGATTGTACCAAATTCTTTCCTTTTTTTAAAATGATGGATTTAATATTGCTCTGTGGGTGCTCCAAGTTTGGGATATTTTTTTAATAACCAAACCCTAATTGACACTTTTTCAGAACCTTGTCCTGCATGTGTTTTCATAGGTTATTGGTTTTCATGATGCTGTTTGCTTAAGTATGCTCTCTAATAAACCCTGGAGCTTTCTACAATCAAATCACTGTCTTTAGAATGGAAATCATCTCATAGTTTCTGGAAACTTTCAGCTGATTTAACCATAACTAATTTAGGGGTTTTACACCAATGGAGGGTGAATAGTTGACAAATTAATTTTTTTATTTGTAAATAATTTTGCAAATATACTGATCAATCCATTTCTCAATAATATGGGCTATTTTGTGTAGAGACATGACATACAGCTCTGGAAAAAAAAAGAAATAAGAGACCACTTAAATCTTTTCTTAAATCAGCATCTCTGTGTACGGCAGCCATTTCATTCCAGTGTCTGTGCTGGGATTCCAACACATCTCATTTTACTTAATGAGGTATTGATTAGGTCATCACCTGCACCAAATATTATTTAATGAGGAAAAGTATAAAATCCACTGATGTGGTCATCACTATCCTCTTGCAATAGGACCAGTCTGGATGGCAAACACAGTGCTAGTATTACCTTAAATTTAATTGGAATATAAAAATATCTATTCTTCATGTAACAGTCCACAGAATGGAAACAACAGGGAAGTGAAGTTTAGGTCAGATAAGCGCAAATGTAGACTTCAAATGGTGGCCATTTTGAATTATGGCGGACATGAAGAGAGAATTCCGAGTGGCTCAATATCTGAAAATGTTCGCCATATGTCAATGTACATTTGTGCCAAATTTGGTGCTTGTATCACAAAATGCACAAATAGGTTAGCTATGCTGCCCCACTAAAAGAAAAAAAAGCATGAAAAGAAATTATTTATTGTTTATTTTACAAAGATATTCTAAAATATGGGTGGCACGGTGGTGTAGTGGTTAGCACTGTCACCTCACAGCAAGAAGGTCCTGGGTTTGAGCCCAGTGGCTGACAAGGGCCTTTCTGTGTGGAGTTTGCATGTTCTCCCCATGTCTGCATGGGTTTCCTCCAGGTGCTCCGGTTTCCCCCAAAGACATGCAGGTTAGGCTAAAATTGGTGGCTCTAAATTGACTGTAGGTGTGAATGTGAGTGTGAATGGTTATTTGTCTCTATGTGTAAGCCCTGCGATGATCTGGTGACTTGTCCAGGGTGTACCCCGCCTTTCGCCCGTAGTCAGCTGGGATAGGCTCCAGCTTGCCTACGACCCTGTAGAACAGGATAAAGCGGCTAGAGATAATGAGATGAGATTTATTGGTACCCCAAGAAAAGATTATAAATAACAGGATTATACTGATTATTTCAAACTAATTGTTTAACCTTAATTAGTATCACAGGTGTCTTCAATCTTGTAATCAGTCATTCAGTCTATTCAAATGGAGAAAAGCCATCAGTCTGCCGTTTGGTATCATCGTGTGAACGACATTGAACATGAACCAGAGAAAGTAAATGAGAGAGTTGTTTGAGGAGATCAGAAAGAAAATTATAGACAAGCATGTTAAAGACAAAGGCTATAAAACCATCTCCAAGCAGCTTGATGTTCCTGTGACTACAGTTGCAAATATTATTAAGAAGTTTAAGTTCCATGGGACTGTAGCCAACCTTCCTGGACGTGGCTGCAAGAGGAAAATTGGCCAAAGATTGAACAGAAGGATCGTGCCAATGGTAGACAAAGAGCCAAGGCTAGCTTCCAAAGAGATAAAAGTTGAACTTCAAGGTCAAGGTACATCAATGTCTGATTGCACCATCTGTCACTTTTTGAGTGACAGTGTGCTCAATAGAAGGACTCCATTGTTGAAAGAAAAAGTTTAAAAGAAGCCAGACTAGAATTTACTAAATACATATTGACAAGCCATGACGCTTCTGGGAGCATGTCCTTTGGCCAGATGAGACAAACATAAGCTTATTGGCAAGTCACATCAGCTCTACATCCACAGAAGAAAAAAAAATGAAGCTTTCAAAGAAAAGAACACCATATCTACTGTGAAACACGGAAGAGGCTTGATTATGATTTGGGACTGCTTTGTTGCGTCTAGCATGGGGTGCCTTGAATCTGTGCAGGGTACAATGAAATCTCAAGACTATTAAGGCATTCTGGAGTGAAATGTACTACCCAGTGTCAGAAAGCTCTGTCTCAGGCACAAGTCATGGGTCCTCCAACAGGATAAAGACCCCAAACGCAAAACTAAAAGCACCCAAGAATGGCAAAGAACAAAACATTGGACTACTCTAAAGTAGCCTTCTATAAGCCTTGATCTGAATCCTATCGAACATCTCTGGAAAGAGCTGAAATATGCAGTGTGGAGAAGGCACCCTTCAAACCTGAGACAGCCGGAGCAGTTTGCTCAAGAAGAGTGGGCCAAACTACCTGTTGGCAGATCCAGAAGTCTCATTGAGAGCTACAGAGATTGTCTGTTAGCAGTGATTGCTGCAAAAGGTTGCGCAATGAAATATTAAGTTAAGGGTACTATTAGTTTTGTCCATGCCATTTTCATTTGTTTTGTTATGTAAAATATTCAGTTGAATCAAAAATCAAAAGCAAAGACTGATTTGTGTTAAACATGGAATAAATAATGATGGATGCCATTAACTTTTGTCAGTTTCAAGTTATTTCAGAGATAGGTGTGGTGTGGTTATTGCAAAATGGGAAACACGATGGGAATCACCATCAATTTCATGAATATGAGTATATATTTTGAAATTGTACAGAAGCCTAACATTACATCATTATGTGTATATGCAGTGTGGGGACAATGCATAGCACTAAAGGCACATAAAAAGTAAGTAACTTTCAACCAAGACAAGAAGTTTGTCACATTCATTTCCAAGACTTTGAAAAAGATCTGACATGTAATTAATGTGTACAGACAAAGATAGGCCTTTCGTTTTCCATGCCATTTTATTTTTAAATTGACAAGCATGGACTGGTTGCACATGACAGAGTAGACTAGATTTAGGCCTAATATCTTTTCTTGTATTGGTTTCCTACAGCTCAATGAACTCCTTTTTTTTATCCAGCTGCACATGCCAGCTCGGCCATGATGGAACACCATGCTATCACCTTTTTGTACCAAAAGAATGATCCAAGTGGTCTTCCAGTCACACTTCTCTCACCTGGGCTTCCACTAGCTTGGGAGTAACATTTCTACATACACATCCGATACCTTGTTCCTGAGCCCAACAAGGACATAATGTGCCCTAAACCAGATGTTCTGCCTCCAGATGGGGCAGAGGATGAAGAAATGCAGGTGCAGGTAGATAAAAGACAAGAAGGAAGGACAGAATTGAGGTAAAGGATGTGGGTGAGGGCATTGGTGTGGCTGCAGAAGTGAGCATGGTCATGAGTACTGCCATGGCTATAGCACAGGGGTTGAAGCAGAGGGTCTTTTGCTGTTATACATGAACTATAGACAACATTTTAAGGAACTTTAGAATTTTGGAACTTTTGAACTGTAGACTGGGGGGAAAATAAATGGAGGATATGAGGGAGGAAAAAAGCCTCAAAAAAAAAAAAAAAATTTTATATATATATATATATATATATATATATATATATATATATATTGCAAATGTGTTCCTAAAATTCCATCCAGCCATCCATCCATTATCTATAGCCGCTTATCCTGTACAGGGTCGCAGGCAAGCTGGAGTCTATCCCAGCCGACTATGGGCAAGAGGCGGGGTACACCCTGGACAAGTCGCCAGGTCATTGCAGGGCTGACACATAGAGACAAACAACCATTCACACCTACGGTCAATTTAGAGCCACCAATTAGCCTAACCTGTATGTCTTTGGACTGTGGAGGAAACCGGAGCACCTGGAGGAAACCCACACAGACACAGACAGAACATACAAACTCTACACATAAAGGCCTTTGTCGGCCACTGGGCTCAAACCCAGGACCTTCTTGCTGTGAGGCAACAGTGCTAACCACTACACCACCATGCTGCCCATTCCTAAAATGGTACAGAGAAAATTTGGTACATCCATCCATCCATTATCTGTAGCTGCTTATCCTGTTCTACAGGGTCGCAGGCAAGCTGGAGCCTATCCCAGCTGACTATTGGTGAGAGGCGGGGTACACCCTGAACAAGTCTCCAGGTCATTGCAGGGCTGACACAGACAACCATTCATGCTCACATTCACACCTACGGTCAATTTAGAGTCACCAGTTAACCTAACCTGCATGTTTTTGGACTGCGGGGGAAACCGGAGCACCCGGAGGAAACCCACACGGACACGGGGAGAACATGCAAACTCCGCACAGAAAGGCTCTTGCCGGCCACGGGCCTCGAACCCAGAACCTTCTTGCTGTGAGGTGACAGCGCTAACCACTACACCACCGTGCCGCCTAGAATGAAAAAATGACATTAAAAAAAGAAAACAAAAATATAAAAATTATTTATTTAAACTTTAAAATTTGACTAGAACTGAAATATTAAGATGTAAATACAAAACTCATTATAAAACTATTCTTAAAACGTTCAGTCTTGCAAGGGGGGCAGGCAAACTTCCTAGAGTTCCTTAATGTGTAAGTGTAAATGTTCCTTGCAGGTAGGAGCTTGTAGAGCCTACGCTGCGGGTTCAAAGTAATCTCACCAAACAGTTTGGATGCCATTGCCTCTCTTCTTTCAACAAGTGTGCAAAGACTGGCTTGCCCAAGGGCTTCTCTGTAAGACAAACCAGGATAGATGATTTTAAGAGCCTGTTTCTGCAGCCTTTCTAGGTCGTCACTTAGGTACTCCGGTAGGGCACGGTCATAGACTTGGCAGGCATATTCGAGGACTGATCGTATACAAGTGACGTAAAACAGTATTAACTCACTTGGTGCAATGGAGGATCTCTTGAGTTGCCTCAAGAAATACAGTCTGACAGAGGCCTTCTTAACTAACTCCTAGATGTGTACATTCCACTTTAATTCACAGCTAATGTTCAGGCCTAAAACTTTGACACTGTTCACTGTCTCTAAGGACTTAACTACTTGTTCTTTGCAAAGCTAATCCTGAGTTCCTCGCATTTGGTTTCAATCAGCTGAAATCCTTCAACGCTAGATTGACTAGAAATAGTGTCCACGACAGATTGAATGTTGCTCTCCTGGTCTTTCTCCACTACTTCTGAGATCGTGGTGTCGTCTACGTATTTCCACATGTCGATCGGTGCATCAAGGTCGTTAATCATAATGAGAAACAACTGGGGCCTAATTTGGTCCCCTGAGGGACACCAGCAGACACAGATCCTCCAGGTACCCACCAGTGCTCTCTGTGACCTTCCTGCAGCCTATAGCCTGGCCAACACCTCACACAGCAGCACAACGAACTGGCCTCACCCTTTGTGTACCAACCCTATTTCCAGAAAAGCTGAAATATTTTACAAAATGCAATAAAAACAAAAATATGCTATTGGTTAATCCATGTGAACCTTTATTTAACTGACAAAAGTACAAAGAAAAGATATTCAATCATTGTACCAACAAATTTTAATTGTATTTTTTGTAAATAGAAATGAAGTGAAAATTTGATGCCTGTAATACACTCAAAAAAAAAGTTGGGACAGAGACAAAATAAGATTGAAAGGTTTATAGGATATTCCAGTAACACCATTTTGGAGGATTCCACCATAAGCAGGTTAATTGGTAACAGGTAAGGGTATCATGATTGAGTATAAAAGGAGCATGCACCAAAGGCAAGCAGGGATGGATCATGGCTCACCCCTTTGTGTCAAAATTCGTGAGAGAATCGTTAGCCAATTATAAAAGATCATTTCTCAATTCAAGCTTGCAATGAATTTAGGGCTTTCAAAATCTGCAGTACATAATATTGTGAAAAGATTCAGGCAGTTTGGAGACATCTCAAGAGACCACTTTTCAGATTAAAACAAGAAAATATAATGGGTTTGGCTGCAAAATTAAGAAGCAAGTGTGACAGTCAAAGTGTCCAGAAGAACTGTGGCTGGTTCTGTAAGATACTCAGTAAAACCTACAGCTCATTTCCTTTTTTTAAGCCATTTTAGGTTGACAGCATTTCTTTACATGTGCCTAAGACTTGCACAGTACTGTATGTAGAGGATATTACACGGTCGCACGAAGATATGAAGTTTATCTTTGAGTGGTGAGTGTACAGTATATTTCACGAGTGAGCAGAGTGAACAAGTGAAATATTTTTCAACATGAGAAGATAAACTTCATATCTTCATACCACTCTGTAATGTCCTTTATATTGTATAGACACATCCACAAAAAATAGATGCAAGTTAATCAGAATAATTTTCATTTTGAATCGGTTCACAATTTTGACAATACACAACAAGTCATTGGGAAAACTTTGGGAGTGATGTCATCGGAGTGAAATATCAGGAAAACGCCACTCAAATCCACGATGTATTTTGTATGAAAAATATGAGTTTTTCAACACGAGAAGATAAACTTCATATCTTTAAGTCAACATGTGATTTTCTTTTTATTATAGAAACACATTCACAAAGAAAAAGTACCCAAATTTATCAAAACAATTAATCGATTTCCTCACAAGTGACATATTGAGAAATTTGTCGCAGATGTAGTTGTCCATGTCCCAGATGTAGTTCGTATGAAAAATACAAGTGGCATATTTCCCAGTAATACAGTGGGGCAAAAAAGTATTTAGTCAGCCACCAATTGTGCAAGTTCTCCCACTTAAAAAGATGAGAGAGGCCTGTAATTTTCATCATAGGTACACTTCAACTATGAGAGACAGAATGGGGGGAAAGAATCCAGGAACTCACATTGTAGGATTTTTAATGAATTAATTGGTAAATTCCTCGGTAAAATAAGTATTTGGTCACCTACAAACAAGCAAGATTTCTGGCTCTTACAGACCTGTAACAACTTCTTTAAGAGGCTCCTCTGTCCTCCACTCGTTACCTGTATTAATGGCACCTGTTTGAACTCGTTATCAGTATAAAAGACACCTGTCCACAACCTCAAACAGTCACACTACAAACTCCACTATGGCCAAGACCAAAGAGCTGTCAAAGGACACCAGAAACAAAATTGTAGACCTGCACCAGGCTGGGAAGACTGAATCTGCAATAGGTAAGCAGCTTGGTGTGAAGAAATCAACTGTGGGAGCAATTTTTAGAAAATGGAAGACATACAAGACCACTGATAATCTCCCTCGATCTGGGGCTCCACGCAAGATCTCACCCTGTGGGGTCAAAATGATCACAAGAACGGTGAGCAAAAATCCCAGAACCACACGGGGGGACCTAGTGAATGACCTGCAGAGAGCTGGGACCAAAGTAACAAAGACTACCATCAGTAACACACTACGCCGCCAGGGACTCAAATCCTGCAGTGCCAGACGTGTCCCCCTGCTTAAGCCAGTACATGTCCAGGCCTGTCTGAAGTTTGCTAGAGAGCATTTGGATGATCCAGAAGAGGATTGGGATAATGTCATATGGTCAGATGAAACCAAAATAGAACTTTTTGGTAAAAACTCAACTTGTGTTTGGAGGAGAAAGAATGCTGAGTTGCATCCAAAGAACACCATACCTACTGTGAAGCATGGGGGTGGAAATGTCATGCTTTGGGGCTGTTTTTCTGCAAAGGGACCAGGACGACTGATCCATGTAAAGGAAAGAATGAATGGGGCCATGTATCGTGAGATTTTGAGTGAAAACCTCCTTCCATCAGCAAGGGCATTGAAGATGAAACGTGGCTGGGTCTTTCAGCATGACAATGATCCCAAACACACCGCCCGGGCAACGAAGGAGTGGCTTCGTAAGAAGCATTTCAAGGTCCTGGAGTGGCCTAGCCAGTCTCCAGATCTCAACCCCATAGAAAATCTTTGGAGGGAGTTGAAAGTCCGTGTTGCCCAGCGACAGCCCCAAAACATCACTGCTCTAGAGGAGATCTGCATGGAGGAATGGGCCAAAATACCAGCAACAGTGTGTGAAAACCTTGTGAAGACTTATAGAAAACGTTTGACCTCTGTCATTGCCAACAAAGGGTATATAACAAAGTATTGAGATGAACTTTTGTTATTGACCAAATACTTATTTTCCACCATAATTTGCAAATAAATTCTTTAAAAATCAGACAATGTGATTTTCTGGATTTTTTTTCCTCATTTTGTCTCTCATAGTTGAGGTATACCTCTGATGAAAATTACAGGCCTCTCTCATCTTTTTAAGTGGGAGAACTTGCACAATTGGTGACTGACTAAATACTTTTTTGCCCCACTCTATATATTAGCCTGAGTACATATCCCACTATATACGTATAAGCCTGAGTAATAGTTTATATTTTGATGTGAAATCCATTCATCTATCCATTATTGCTTATCCGTCAGGGTCTTGGGGGGAGCGGGAGCCAATCCCAGCTGACTCTGAGGGCGAGAAGTGGGGTACAACCTGGGTAGGTCACCAGTTTATTGCAGAGCTATTTTTAATAGTTCAGTTTTCAGATCTTCAAAAAAAGGTTCAACCAGTTAAACTCAATTAAGAAAGTTCACTTCGAAAAGAAAGGAGATATGCTGAGTATCTGGGCTGCAATGCTTGATTTTTTTTTTTAAATGTAAATTTTAAAAAAATAAATAAAATGGCTCTGAATTTCAAGGAGTTTAATTCTAAATGACGAAATATTGATGTACAGCTTTAACAATATATTTCAATACTATGGATTCAATGTACACATTCAATTCAATGTGTACATATACACTCACCAGTCATTTTAATAGGAACACCTGGACACTTGCTTATGCATGCAGTTATTCAGCTAGTCATTTGGCGGCAGCGCCATGTATTAAATCAAGCAGATACAGATCAAGAGCTTTCAGTTAAAGGTAGACTGCCTTTCAGATTTTCAAGTGTAGATCATAAAAAGAATTTTCCCTGACACCAAATTATTTTTGTTGAGTGGACCAGAAGCTACTGAATTCGAATCACAGACTTCCAGTTTTATTAGATTTTTAAAATAGAATGATTAATGAATTTAGGGCCACATGGCCCTAAATTCTCCACTATTTTTTCCTGCTTCACCATGACACAATACAAGATACTACGTCATGTATGACGTGGTGGGCTTTCCCTGTTCGCGCAAGGCATTGTGGTATACAAATTTGAAACAGGAGAGAAAAACAGAGGACGCGAGTAAAATGTGAAAGACTGTCTACAGTAATGGAAAGCGAGAAGAAAAGACGTTCTGTTGCGAAGGAAAGGAAACGCAGGACCAAACTAAAAAATATCAGCGGTCAGCGAGCACCTCGACATGATCAGCTGTTCGTTTAGCGACAGAATGATGTAACTCAGTGCATGGTCAAAGGTAAACCTGCGCATGCGCACACAGACTTCCGCTGTCTGCCTGACCGCATGAAGCATGCGATTTCATGCACACTATTTGCTCAGGAATCCCCTCAAATTAAATAACTTCCCAGCCACAGAATCACCTGGGTTTTTTTTTTTAGATATTGCAGAAATAACCATATATCACAATGAACAAATTTCAGAGGGAACTAAATTTCACCGATTTTATGAAATCAAAAGGCTGACTAGTTTAATGTTTGATCAAAAATGAGAATTAGTGAAAAATGTGATCTCAGTGACTAGTGCCAGACAGGCTGATTTGAGTATTTCGGAAACTGATATCATCTAAGGATTTTCACACACAACCGTCGTTCGAGTTTACATATAACTGTGTGAACAATAAAAATGCATATAGAGAGAGTAGTAATTCTGTCGGAGGAAATGACTCAATGACCTGATGAGAGATAAGATGAGAATGGTTAGAGTGTTAACTCAAATAACCACTCTTTACAACTGCAGTAGAGCAGAAAAGCATCTCAGAACATACCTTACATCAAACTTTGAGGTATTCTACTGCTGTTAACCAAAAACAGGAACCTGTGGCAACAATGTGCACTGGTAGCAGTGGGCAATAGTTCAACCAAACTGGATAGATTGGAAAAACATCACCTGGTTTTGATGACTCTGTGTATGGCAATGTACATCTGGTGCCCAAAACTGTCTGTCACAAAGTGTTTCTGTCTTTCATACAAAATACATAATGAACGTATGTCTTTATTTCTTTAAATGAAGCAAAACACAAATGTCAGAATAGACAAACATAGAGACTCAGATTTCCATAAATCTCAGGTGGTTCCAATCATTTCTTCATTATCTCTCTATTTACTGTACACTACCGTTCAAAAGTTTGGGGTCACCCAGACAATTTTGTGTTTTCCATGAAAAGTCACACTTTTATTTACCACCATAAGTTGTAAAATGAATAGAAAATATAGTCAAGACATTTTTCTGGCCATTTTGAGCATTTAATCGACCTCACAAATGTGATGCTCCAGAAACTCGATCTGCTCAAAGGAAGGTCAGTTTTATAGCTTCTCTAAAGAGCTAAACTGTTTTCAGCTGTGCTAACATGATTGTACAAGGGTTTTCTAATCATCCATTAGCCTTCTGAGGCAATGAGCAAACACATTGTACCATTAGAACACTGGAGTGAGAGTTGCTGGAAATGGGCCTCTATATACCTATGGAGATATTGCACCAAAAACCAGACATTTGCAGCTAGAATAGTCATTTACCACATTAGCAATGTATAGAGTGGATTTCTGATTAGTTTAAAGTGATCTTCATTGAAAATAACAGTGCTTTTCTTTCAAAAATAAGGACATTTCAAAGTGACCCCAAACTTTTGAACGGTAGTGTATGTTGTGTGGAATTATTACAGTATTATTGGAGTGAATTATTAAGCTATATACTGCTATATGGGCGGCACAGTGGTGCTGTGGTTAGCACTGTCACCTCATAGCAAAAAGGTTCTGGGTTTGAGCCCAGTGGCCAATGTGGGCCTTTCTGTGTGGAGTTTGCATGTTCCCTCTGTGTCTGTGTGGGTTTCCTCCGGGTGCTCCAGTTTCCCCCACAGTCCAAAGACATGCAGTTCAGTTAACTGGCTATTCTAAGGTGGGGTTTACATTAGACCGTATCAGCGGATCATCAGATTAACGTTTTTAAAACGATTAGCGTGCACACAGCAACGCCAATACACGATTCGCGTGCACACAGCAACGCCAATACACGGATACGCTCGGCTCCGCAGGCATCCTGCGCTCCAAATCACTCCGCCCTGAACAGCGAGTCCCTCTGGAGGGTGCGCGCTCCGGCCCTGCGCAGCTCACAGAGCGCGCGAGTGAAGCGCACGAGCAGTGATTCGGGACTGAGCCGCTGTGTGTGTGATCTCAGTGCATATCGGGCATGCGCGTCACTTACCATTTGCAAGTGGAAGGATGGCAAGCCTAAAGACAATCATAACTACACAATGGGCAGTATTTGCATCAGTATTTGCAGTATTTTCATACTTTTATACTCTTTAATGAAAGGTGATACAAGGTGGAAGTCCGCGCCGTTTTTCAGCAGTCGCGTCACATGACCAACACCAGCAAATCAGGAAGGTGGATGTCACAGTGACATTGTCCAATGACGACGCCAGCTAGAGCTCAGCACAGCGTATCCGCGTATTCTCAATGTTTACACAGCACCGGACCAGACACGATCTAGATTGAATACGTGGACCCTGGCGGATTCCCGTTTCCCGGCGTTTCCAGGCGTTTTAATGTAAACGGACAGTGCATCCGCGAAGAAAACGAGACAGATACGGTCTAATGTAAACTTGGCCTAAGTTGCCTATTCTTGGGTTTCACATGACGTCACATCTGCCTCATTAGCTATTCAAAACTTTAGCTGGGGGTCTACCAAAGCTCAGTTGACAAAGCGTTTGTATGGAGAAGGTGCATTGCTTGCATGAAAAATGCCTTACGCTGGCATTGTTTTAGGTTGTTCGACTCGATCAAACCATGAAACTGATAAGTTTCTTCAGGGTTCCCCGTGAACTAATAAAAAAGGGTGAACGAACACAGGATTTCACAAAAAGACGTCGAGAAAGGTGGCTTTCGAACCTCTCAGTGAAATCGAAGGGAGCAGAGTTGAAGCATGCTCGAGTTTGCAGTGATCACTTGGTGAAAGGTTTGTATATCCCTCTCAGCTATGTCCTTAGTGTTTTCCAAGTACTTTTCTTGCTATGTGTCATTATTTTACGGTACTTTTTTTTAGTCACCAAGCGCTAAAGTCCCCAGCTGTTTCTTTGTTTACTCTTCACTCAATGGCCACCATGTTGAAAATAATGCATGTCTCACTTTCTTTAACAGGGTGTCCTGGCAGTCTATTCAACGAATCTTTCAGCAAGTGTGTGAGATCAAAACAACCACAAATAATAAAGTCTATACGCATGAAGGTCGCGACAAAATTCTTACCCAGCCATACAGTTACAATGCGCCGTGATCACTTCTCCATCTTGTTTAACTAAGATCCAGGTCTTTAAAGGGGTTTCTGATGATCTTTGTGAATGATTTACTTGAGAGATAAGAGCCAACACAAGTGAGAATCAATCGAACTGTTGTTTGTTTACACTTCAACTTGCAGTGCTTCATTGTAAAGATGCAAACAAAAAGCTTAAAAAATACATACTTACATGGGCAAAAACAATATAGGATTCATTCGGCAGTGACTTGATACTGAGGTCCTTACCCAGCCACATACAAAAAAGTTGTAAGTCTCCATACTCTTCCACGCTTTCATCTGTTTTGCGGTGTAGAAGGACGTCTGCAACACCAGATAGTTTGAGATGTCGGGGAACTCGACTGAAGGGTATTTTTTGAGATCGTATGACAAATCCTTCTTTCCCAGACAGTAGGGGTCGATTCCATTGCACATAGCAATCTTCTGAATATACTTAAAGCGAACAGTGGCTTCTAGATTACAAGCATACTCTGATAAGTTAGTTATCGCTAGTTGTTTGCAATACGGCAGTCATTTTGGTTTGCTTGACCACCAGCTGTTTAGCCAGAAGTGAAATCGCTAATCAAAGTAATGTGACTGAAACCCAAGAATACAGTGGTGCTTGAAAGTTTGTGAACCCTTTAGAATTTTCTATATTTCTGCATAAATATGACCTAAAACTACATCAGATTTTCACACAAGTCCTAAAAGTAGATAAAGAGAACCCAGTTAAACAAATGAGACTAAAAATATTATACTTGGTCATTTATTTATTGAGGAAAATGATCCAATATCTGTCAGTGGCAAAAGTATGTGAACCTTTGCTTTCAGTATCTGGTGTGACCCCCTTGTGCAGCAATAACTGCAACTAAACATTTCCGGTAACTGTTGATCAGTCCTGCACACCGGCTTGGAGGAATTGTAGCCCATTCCGCCGTACAGAACAGCTTCAACTCTGGGATGTTGGTGGGTTTCCTCACATGAACTGCTTGCTTCAGGTCCTTCCACAACATTTCAATTGGATTAAAGTCAGGACTTTGACTTGGCCATTCCAAAACATTAACTTTATTCTTCTTTAACCATTCTTTGGTAGAACGACTTGTGTGCTTAGGGTTGTTGTCTTGCTGCATGACCCACCTTCTCTTGAGATTCAGTTCATGGACAGATGTCCTGACATTTTCCTTTAGAATTCGCTGGTATAATTCAGAATTCATTGTTCCATCAATGATGGCAAGCTGTCCTGGCCCAGATGCAGCAAAACAGGCCCAAACCATGATACTACCACCACCATGTTTCACAGATGGGATAAGGTTCTTATGCTGAAATGCAGTGTTTTCCTTTCTCCAAACATAACGCTTCTCATTTAAACCAAAAAGTTCTATTTTGGTCTCATCCATCAACAAAACATTTTTCCAATAGCCTTCTGGCTTGTCCATGTGATCTTTAGCAAACTGCAGATGAGCAGCAATGTTCTTTTTGGAGAGCAGTGGCTTTCTCCTTGCAACCCTGCCATGCACACCATTGTTGTTCAGTGTTCTTCTGATGGTGGACTCATGAACATTAACATTAGCCAATGTGAGAGAGGCCTTCAGTTGCTTAGAAGTTACCCTGGGGTCCTTTGTGACCTCGCCGACTATGACACGCCTTGCTCTTGGAGTGATCTTTGTTGGTCGACCACTCCTGGGGAGGGTAACAATGGTCTTGAATTTCCTCCATTTGTACACAATCTGTCTGACTGTGGATTGGTGGAGTCCAAACTCTTTAGAGATGGTTTTGTAACCTTTTCCAGCCTGATGAGCATCAACAACACTTTTTCTGAGGTCCTCAGAAATCTCCTTTGTTCGTGCCATGATACACTTCCACAAACATGTGTTGTGAAGATCAGACTTTGATAGATCCCTGTTCTTTAAATAAAACAGGGTGCCCACTCACACCTGATTGTCATCCCATTGATTGAAAACACCTGACTCTAATTTCACTTTCAAATCAACTGCTCATCCTAGAGGTTCACATACTTTTCCCATTCACAGATATGTAATATGGGATCATTTTCCTCAATAAATAAATGACCAAGTATAATATTTTTGTCTCATTTGTTTAACTGGGTTCTCTTTATCTACTTTTAGGACTTGTGTGAAAATCTGATGATGTTTTAGGTCATATTTATGCAGAAATATAGAAAATTATAAAGGGTTCACAAACTTTCAAGCACCACTGTATATGTGTGTGTGTGTGTGTGTGTGTGTGTGTGTGTGTGTGTGTGTGTGTGCGCGCGCAGAAAGGAACTGGCCACCCTACTGCTGCAATTCTGGTCAAGTCAACCACACATGGTTTGCCTCAAGCCCAGATCGGGTTCGGCAGTGATGACGATGATACTGCTATATGTACACATTAGCCTAATCCTAGCTATAAACTTGTTCCAGAAGACAGAGTCCATTTCTAGCAGCTTAATAGAATCAGTTGACATCATGAGGATCAACAAAATGTTGATATTGGTCACATTTTGTTTTGTAGAATTCTTCTTCTTTCAGCTGCTCCTGTTAGGGTCGCCATAGCAGATCATCTGTCCAAATTTCTGGGTATTTTACCGAATTTGTGTGTTTTAGACTGTTGGAGGAAACCAGAGAACCCAGAGAAAAGCCACACAGGCACAGGGAGAAGATGCAAACTCCACACAGAAAGGTCCCTGTCAGCCATGAGGTTCAAACCCGCAACCTTCTTGCTGTGAGGTGAAAGTGCTAGAATTGTGCAGTTTTGATTCTAGAATTATAATGTAGAATTATTATAGAGTATACAAACTGACACACATTCACTTCTCACCTACTGGATCTGTATAAGGCCTGCAATTCACAATTAAGACGCTCTAACTGAGCAGAAAAAAATTGGAGCAATCAGGCGTGAATGTCAGTGAACTTCTGTGCTTTGTCCATGCCACTGTTACACATCTAGCATGGACTAATTAAAGCACACACAGCCCTCTACTTGTGTATCTCAGTTTGAGACTGTGTGTGTGTGTGTGTGTGTGTGTGTGTGTGTGTGTGTGTGTGTGTGTGTGTGTGTGAGAGAGAGAGAGAGAGACTTGACACTTATATCCGCCTTGAGGATAAAGAACACCTCGCTGTCTCCACATGTAAGATGCAACATTTCATTAACTGACAGAGAGAGAGAGAGGAAGCGACAAAATGGCACCTCCAAGTTACACAGGCCTTTATCACCAGCCTCACTGTGGCACATCTGATGTGGCTGAAACAAAAGAGAGAGAGAGAGAGAGAGAGAGAGAGAGAAAACTGCTGCACCTTGCTCTGTGATAGACCTCATGACCTTTATGTAACACAGCTGTACACTGCTTTGCTTTAGTCATGTTGCAGGATGTCCAGTTCAGCAACTCAAACTATGTCCAGGTTTTTAAAAGCACATACACTACCGTTCAAAAGTTTGGGGTCACTTTGAAATGTCCTTATTTTTGAAAGAAAAGCACTGTTCTTTTCAATGAAGATAACTTTAAACTAATCAGAAATCCACTCTATACATTGCTAATGTGGTAAATGACTATTCTAGCTGCAAATGTCTGGGTTTTGGTGCAATATCTCCATAGGTGTATAGAGGCCCATTTCCAGCAACTATCACTCCAGTGTTCTAATGGTACAATGTGTTTGCTCATTGCCTCAGGTGGTGTTTACATTAGACCGTATCCGTCTCGTTTTCGTCGCGGATGCACTGTCCGTGCACATTAAAACGCCAGGAAACGAGTCCACAGGCGGAACAACTTGAATCCGCCAGGGCCCACGTATTCAACCCAGTTCGTATCTGATCCAGTGCTGTGTAAACATTGAGGAACGAGGAAACGCAGTGCTGAGCTCTAGCTGACGTCATCATTGGACAACGTCACTGTGACATCCACCTTCCTGATTCGCTGGCGTTGGGATCTCACACACAGCGGCTCAGTCCCGAATCACTGCTCGTGCACTTCACTCGCGCGCTCTGTGAGCTGCGCAGGGCCGGAGTGCGCACCCTCCAGAGGGCACTCGCTGTTCAGGGCGGAGTGATTTGGAGCGCAGGAGGAAGCGCTGAGCCGCACTGAGGTTTATTTACACGTTTCAACTTATTTACCTCCTTCAGGCGCTTAAACTCAGTGAGAACATGAACATCACAGCCAGGTGTGTTTATCTGCTGGAGAAGGTGTTCGCTTGCCATCCTTCCACTTGCAAGTGGTGAGTGACTTGCGCATGCCCGATATGCACTGGGATCATGTGACGTGCCGTCTAATTAGTCATGTGATTAGCGTATCCGTGTATTGGCGTTGCTGTGTGCACGCGAATCGTTTTAAAAACGTTAATCTGATGATCCGCTGATACGGTCTAATGTAAACACCACCTCAGAAGGCTAATGGATGATTAGAAAACCCTTGTACAATCATGTTAGCACAGCTGAAAACAGTTTAGCTCTTTAGAGAAGCTATAAAACTGACCTTCCTTTGAGCAGATTGAGTTTCTGGAGCATCACATTTGTGGGGTCGATTAAATGCTCAAAATGGCCAGAAAAATGTCTTGACTATATTTTCTATTCATTTTACAACTTATGGTGGTAAATAAAAGTGTGACTTTTCATGGAAAACACAAAATTGTCTGGGTGACCCCAAACTTTTGAACGGTAGTGTGTATATGTAGTTTATATGATAAACATCTTTAGAATAATTCATAATCACAAGACACTTCAGTTTCTTAACAGTTATGATGTAGACACTGAGCCATGAAATGCTTTCTTTAAATACACTTTTTTTTCCGTCAGTGTTCCAGCTCCCCCAAGTCACCAACTGGGAAGAGTGAAGGCTAACACGTGTTTCCTCGGAGAGAAATAGTTAGGATTATAACATAAACAACAGAGCTGACTGAACTGGACTTTAACCACTATTCCATGGCCAACTGCAGACTTCACATGGCTTCCCTGGGTTGGTGGAAAACAAGTGAGAATAAATATCTGCCAATGGTGCCAACTGGCACAACCGTGCTTATGTGCGCCCAGTATATCCGTGCCATTAGCGAAGGTGTTTCCTGTGCCTGACTCATCCTGAAACACTGGGGAAGGTCACACTTACCATAGGTTAAGCATATAGTAGCCGTTATAATAATACAAGCCACGGTTATGTATTTACACAACTACCCGAGTGAGGCTTTATGTTTTATAAATACATAAATTAATCTACTATAGAGCAGTTAACACTGACACCCAGCTAATTTGCCTCACAGTAGTTTGACCTATTTTTGATGGGCTGAATGGAAATAGATGTTTTAGCACAAGGCAATGTATTGTAATGCAGAACACCCAAGAATATAAGTTTAAAAGCTTTATTCAAGGCTCCAGCAACCTGTCTCTTGGGGTTTCCTCAGATCTCTCAACTCATGGGAAGATAATGAGCCACAGTGGATATAAAAAGTGTACACACCCAGGTAAAATGATAGGTTTTTCTGATGTAAAAAAAAAAAAAAGAGAGAGAGACCATGATAAATAATTTCAAAACTTTTCCCACCTTTAATGTGACCTAGAACCTGTGCAATTCAATTGAAAAACTAACAAATCTGTTCGGGGGAAAAACATAAAAAAAATTAAAAACGTCCAATAAGCTGGTTGCGTAAGTGTGTACACCCTTAAACTAATACTTTGTTGAAGCACCTTTTGATTTAATTACAGCATTCAGTCTTTTTGGGTCGGAGTCTATCAGCCTGCCACATCTAGACTTGGCAATATTTGCCCACTCTTCCTCGCAAAAGTGCTCCATATCTGTCAGATTGCGAGGGCATCTCTTGTGCACAGCCCTCTTCAGGTCACCCCACAGATTTTCAATTGGATTAAGGTCTGGGCTCTGGCTGGGACATTCCGAAACATTTTTGGGGTCATTGTCGTGCTGAAAGATGAAATTCCTCTTCATCTTCAGCTTTCAAGCAGACACCTGAAGGTTTTGGGACAAAATTGACTGGCATTTAGAACTGTTCATAATTCCCACCACCTTGACTAAAGCCCCTGTTCCAGCTGAAGAAAGACAACCTAAAAACATGATGCTGCCACCACCATGCTTCACCGTGGGTATGCTGTTCTTTTGGTGATGCGCAGTGTTGTTTTTGCGTCAAACATATCTTTTGGAATTGCAGCCAAAAAGTTCAACCTTGGTTTCATCAGACCATAACACATTTCCCCACATGCTTTGGGAGAGTTGATGTATTTTTTTTTTCTCATTTCATTATCTCAAGCCGCTTTATCCTGTTCTACAGGGTCGCAGGCAAGCTGGAGCCTATCCCGGCTGACTACGGGCGAAAGGCGGGGTACACCCTGGACAAGTCACCAGGTCATCACAGGGCTGACACATAGACACAGACAACCATTCACACCTACGGTCAATTTAGAGTCACCAGTTAACCTAACCTGCATGTCTTTGGACTGTGGGGGAAACCAGAGCACCCGGAGGAAACCCACGCAGACACGGGGAGAACATGCAAACTCCGCACAGAAAGGCCCTCGCCGGCCACAGGGCTCGAACCCGGACCTTCTTGCTGTGAGGCGACAGCGCTAACCACTACACCACTGTGCCGCCCGTATTTTTATATATATTTTTTTTTTTGCAAAATTTAGCCGGGCCTGGATGTTTTTCTTTGACCCGACCTCATAGTCCAGACATATGGAGAATACGGGAGATTGTTGTTACATGTCGTACACAACCAGTACTTGCCAGAAATCCCTGCAGCTTCTTCAGTGTTGCTGTAGGCCTCTTGGCAGCCTCCCTGGCCAGTTTTTGTCTTGTCTTTTCATCAATTTTGGAGGGACGTCCAGTTCTCAGTAATGTCACTGTCGTTCCCGTATTTTCTCCACTTCTAGATGACTGTCTCCACTGTGCTCCATGGTATATCTAATGCCGTGGAAATGTTTTTGCCCCCTTCTCCTGACTGATACCTTTCAACAATGAGATCCCTTTGATGCTTTGTAAGCTCTCTGTGAACCCTGGCTTTTGCTGGAGGAGGCAACTGAGTAAATGTCTGAACTTTATTTGGGGTTAATCAGAGTCATTTTAATTGATGACGGATGTGAACCCAAAAAGACTGAATGCTGTAATTAAATCAAAAGGTGCTTCAACAAAGTATTAGTTTAAGGGTGCGCACACTTATGCAACCAGCTTATTGTACATTTTTAAATTTTTTGATGTTTTTTCCCCCGAACCGATTTGTTTTTCAATTGAATTGTGCAGGTTATAGGTCACAATAAAGTTTTGAAATTATTTATTGTGGTCTCATTTTTTTACATCAGAAAAGCCTATCATTTTAATGGGGTGTGTACACTTTTATATCCACTGTAACTGGTCTATGATAGGTCATTCAAGGCTTAGAAAATCATTCGAGTGTTGTGTGTGTTGCTGGTGGTTATAAATAGTACTATAGAAACTGACTAATAGAAAAGTTGATGGTAAAAAAAAAAATGATGGCTCAGAAAATGATGATCTCTATTTCGCTTTGCCTAAAGACACCAGAACAAATGCTGACTCATATACAGTACTGACCCGTCAAAGATGAGCAGTGATTGCATTTTTATTAATCAATGAAGGGCACAAGGGATAAAATCATACACTGAAAGAAAAAGGGGGGGGGGGGGGGGGGGACAATTATCAAACAGAATATACTGGCTTACACCCACATTCATGCAAACTCAGGGGTTAAATTGGGATTGGTTATGTGGGGGGGCTCTGCCTCGTACCCGCCCCTGCCCCCGCCGCCCTGCCCCAATATACTTTTTGGAAAATAACCCTCTAATTTGATAACCATATCATATTGCACAGAGATATACACCTTATCTGTGTGTTGTAGGCCTATGTGTGTCTTGTAGTGCCCCCCTACACATTATGGCAGTTTGAATGTAGATTGGTTGGCCAATGTAACAGATTGTACAGGTTGTTGTACATTGGTTTGAAGGAAATGATTAGTGGGGGGTCTGGGGGTCCTCCCCCAGAAGTTTTTTATTATCATACATGTTATTTGCTGAATTCTGGTGCATTTTAATAAGTTGTTAGCTGACTTTACAGAGGTAGGTTGAGCAATATCATGTTAAATCTTGTCACATGCCTACAGGTGAAAAATGTGAAGGAGAAATGTTCAGTGAGAAAATTTGAAGGCTTGCACAATCTTAAACCAAAACAGTTGATTTATTTTGGAGGATAAAATGTTAAATATGCCAAAACACTGTCAGTCAAATTGTCAATCAAATATATTCATGCAGTGAATGCAACCAAATACAAACAACACTATAACATTGGAAGCATTTATTATTATTGTTATTATGTATTCAATTATTTATTTGGCATGTGGTGCTTTTTGTATTGTCTAGAACATACATAAGATGAGCATATTATAGCAGCAAAATAGAAGCACAATCATTTGAATGCAGCAAAACACATACTGTCTAAAAATAAAAACACAACATATTTAGATCAGTATTATTTTTTCCCCTCTTCAGTATTATTTGATATTTTGTTTTTAATAATAAAAAAATATGATAATGAACTGACATCTCCCCCTTCCCCCTGGCTAATTTCTGTCGATAACTGGGGACTATGGAAATTGAACTCGCCAAATGCACAGACAGTTCGTTCAAGCACCTCTGATGGATTAGGATCGTATGCAGGTAAAAGGGGAGACGGTGTACGGAGAAAATTATAAACAAGTCACAACGCTGAAACACAAGCCCAAAAACCCGCAAACCACGACTTCTGATTTTTTTTTAAAGAGAGCTCACAAAAAAAGAAACCCCAAAGTCGCTTATAAAAAGCGGAATTGGCAACCCACGCAGTGTTCCAGAAACCAGAATCTCTGATCGCAAGTTCTGTTCTAAATAGCTTTGACAGGTCGTCTTGTTATCAGGAAAACTATGATCTATCTCATAAAAGTCATGGGTTTATTGATTAATAAAACGATATTTAATTATTCAGAACTGAAAATCGTGAAAAGGGTTTGTTGCTTTTGATGTGTGCATGATCATATGCCATCCGCTCCGAGCTTATGTGCCGGGGCTCAGCCCCGGACAGCCCCGGCCCAATTTAACCCCTGTGCAAACTGATATACATCCGAAGCTCACTCAGGGAGCCTTTCTGTCAAGGTCAGGCATCTCTCAAGGTCAACTGGATCACTTTGTCTTCATGGGCTCCATTGGCGTAAGTAAGTAAATTCAATAACTCGTACTCCTTTAGAGTGGCATGGTGGTGTAGTGGTTAGCAGTGTTGCCTCAGTGCAAGAAGGTTCTGGGTTTGAGCCCAATGGCTGACAGGGGCCTTTCTGTGTGGAGTTTGCGTGTTCTCCCCATGTCTACATCAGTTTCTGCTGGGTGCTCCGGTTCCCCCACAGTCCAAAGACATGCAGGTTAGGCTAACTGGTGGCTCTAAATTGACTGAAGGTGTGAATGGTTGTTTGTCTGTATGTGTCAGCCCTGTGATGATCTAGCCATAGTTAGCTGGGATAGGCTCCAGCTTGCCTGTGACCCTGAACAGGATAAATGGTCAGAGATAATGGATGGATGGATCCTCCTTTAATTCATTTTTATTTGTATCACACTTTTAACAATAGATAGCTTGACTGAGATCCTTTATGAGAAAGCCAGAGATAACAGTGGCAAAGAAAATCTTCTTGAGATAACATGAGAGGAACCATGAGAGGAACTGGGACACCACATAGTGGGATCATGAATCATCCCTCTTCTATAGCAGCATGCTGTAAAGCCAAAGAGTATAAAGTGTGTTGGGATAAACTGTTTTTGGGAAATGCAAATCTTTAGGGTATATGTCAGACCATCCAAAGTATTCTTCTTGGGTCAAACCTTCTGCGCAACCATCCGTGCTTGACTTTCTGTCAGTGAATACAAGTTTCAAGTCCATTTCTGGACTATTCATAAGCCACACGTCCCACTGCTCATGCATGGCTTTGCCATTATTAAAGCCAGGCAGTACAAGCTTATCTTGAGTTGACACATAGCCTGAGTTGCCAAACCTATCCATCTGGGGGAAGAAATAAAGCCTTGAACATTTTCAGCCAAGCAGAGCAGCAGGTGCAAGTTTGCCATATTTCAACAAGAAGAGACATATATCAAAGGGCCAATGGAGATGAAGAAGTGACTCAGCCACTTGTTAAAATTCCAGGCTGGATTGGTTTGAGAGATGACATGAGGCTGATGTGAGTAAAGCTGAGGAAAATCAATAGTGAAGCATAATGCTCATGGAACATAACGTAAAGTCTGATGTAAGTGGATCATGGCATTTTCTGTGAGCATTTACAATGTCTTGCAAAAGTATTCATCCCCCTTGGTGTTTGTCCTGTTTTGTCGCATTACAAGATGGAATTAAAATGGATTTTGGAGGGGTTAGCACCATTTGATTTAGACAACATGCCGACAACTTTATAGGTGCAATTTGTTGTTTTATTGTGACACCAACAATAATTAAGATGAAAAAAAATCTGCAGTGTGCTTGCATCTTCCAAGTCAATACTTTGTAGAGCCACCTTTTACTGCAATTACAGCTGTAAGTCTCTTGGGGTATGTCTCTATTAGCTTAGCGCATCTAGCCACTGGAATTTTTGCTCATTCCTCAAGGTAAAACTGCTCCGACTCCTTCAAGTTAGATGGGTTGTGTTGGTGAACAGCAATCTTCAAGTTATGCCACAGATTCTCAGTTGGATTGAGGTCTGGGCTTTGATTAGGCCATTCCAAGACATTTAAATGTTTCTCTTTAAACCACTCCAGTGTAGCTTTAGCAGTATGTTTAGGGTCATTGTCCTACTGGAATATGAACCTTCGTCCCAGTCTCAAACCTCTGGCTGACTCAAACAGGTTTTCCTCCAGAATTGCCCTGTGTTTAGTGCCATCCAGTTTTCCTTCAGTCCTGACCAGCTTTTCTGTCCCTGCAGATCAAAAACATCTCCATAGCATGATGCTGTCACCACCATGCTTCACTGTAGGAAAGGTGTTCTCAGGGTGTTGGGTTTGCGCCACACATGGCGTTTCCCATGATGGTCAAAAAGTTAAATTTTAGTCTTATCTGACCAGAGAATCTTCTTCCATGTGTTTGGGGAGTCTGCCACATGCTGCTGGGCAAACTCCAAATGTGTTTTATTTAATTAATTATTTATTTTTTTATTTAATTTAATTTTTTTTTCCTTTAAGCAATGGCTTTTTCTGGCCACTCTTCCATAAAGCCCCGCTCTGCAGAGTGTACGGCTTAAAGTGTTCCTATGGACAGATACTCCCTTCTCCACTGTGGACCTTTGCAGCAGCCTCAGTGGTATTGTTGGTGTCTTTATTGCATCTCTGATTAATGCCCTCCTTGCCTGCTCTGTGAGTTTTGGTGGGCGGCCTTCTCTTATCGGGTTTGTAGTGGTGCCATATTCTTTCCATTTTGCTATAATGGATTTAGTGGTGCTCCCTGGGATATTCAAAGTTTGGGATATTTTTTTTTATAACCCAACCCTGATCTATACTTCTTCACAACTTTGTCTCTGACCTGTTTGGAGGCTCCTTGGTTTTCATGTTGCTTGCTTAGTAATGTTGCAGAGTCAGGATCCTTCCAGAACAGGTTGATTTTATAGACATCATGTGACAGATCATGTGACACTTTGAATTTACACACAGGTGGATCTTAATCAACTATCTATTGCCCCTTTTCCACCAAAGCAGTTCCAGGGCTGGTTCGGGGCCAGTGCTTAGTTTGGAACCGGGTTTTCTGTTTCCACTGACAAAGAACTGGCTCTGGGGCCAGAAAAACCGGTTCCAGGCTAGCACCAACTCTCTGCTGGACCAGAGGAAAGAACCGCTTATGTCAGCGGGGGGGGCGGAGTTGTTAAGACCAACAACAATAACAAGACCGCGAAAGATCGCCATTTTTAAGCGACAAGAAGCAGCAGCTGTACAAACGCAAAGTCATCCATTATTATTATTGTTGTTGTTGCTGCTGCTGCTTCTTCCGTGTTATTTTTGCTTCGATATTCGCGCCAAGGTTTATGCAAACATAGCAACGTAATTGACGTATACAACGACGTAATGACGTATACAACGACGTAACTGACGTATACAGCGACGTAATGACGTGTCTCCCCTTAGCACCGCGAGCTATGGAAAAGCAAACTGGTTCTCAGCTGGCTCGCAAGTTGAACGAGTTGTGAACCAGCACCAGCACTGGCCCTGAACCAGCCCTGGAACTGATTTGGTGGAAAAGGGGTATATGTGACTTATCAAATGAATTGGTTGGACCAGCTCTTATTTAGGGGTTTCATACGAAAGGGAGTGAATACCTATGCATACTCTAGATTTCTGTTTTTTAATCTTAATTATTGTTTGTGTCACAATAAAAAAAAATTGCACCTTTAAAGTTGTAGGCATGTTGTGTAAATCAAATGGTGCTAACCCTCCAAAAATCCATTTTAATTCCATCTTGTAATGCAACCAAACAGGACAAACACCAAGGGGGATGAATACTTTTGCAAGACACTGTACCATCTAAGCGTATGCATAGTTTTGTGCATAAGCCATGCCTATGCATGGGTCTATGCATAGAGCATGATAAATCAAGTTATTCTTGTACATGAGGTAGTGCGTATATTTAATGACTGAGGACTCACTGACTCTGGTGCTTACAACAAGGTGCAGACTGATGACATGTAAAGTATAATCATAAAAAAAACATTGGCTTGGGGCAATACTAGTAAATCTCTGCCAACAGTTCGTCCCACTTTTGGAGAGGCCAAAATAGCCATAGCAATAACATCCCTGTGTATACTCAAGTCATTACTTCACCATTGGGCATATTTCAATGAGAAACTGGAGACAAACCTGGCATTTCCTGAACAACTACAAACCAAATAATGACACATCTTGCATGCATTTGTATTGCTCATGCTGCAAAAGATTTCCAAATATGGCCACTGAAAAGACAACAGTAATGAGGGATTTTCAAAATGTGATTGGGGCAATAGACTGCATGCACAGCCATAAAATTACCCTTTACAGGGAAGCTGTTAACCATATACAGCAATCTGGCAGTCTTTCTCTGCGCAATCATGTATGAACAAAGCAATTAGAAAGTGTAGGATTTGTCAGCATACATTGCATTACAATTGTCACAAATGGTGATTTTCTAGTATGTACTGTTGGTTCTTACACAAAGAATTAGAACTTGCTCAGAAATGAACAGCAGTGTGTCTCAAATGTCTACAAGCCTTGTTCTTCTTTTCAAAAACAGCAGCTTGGAAATTATTCTCAAGTTAAAAATAAAATCAAACCCAAAACTGTAGAGACTATAAGTTGTGATGATATTATCGTTTTATTTTGAGTTTCAACACCTGAAGTCCATCCATCCATTATCTGTAGCCACTTATCCTGTATAGGGTCGCAGGCAAACTGGAGCTTATCCTGGCTGACTATGGGCAAGAGGTGGGCTACACCCTGGACAAGTCACCAGGTCATCACAAGGCTAACACGTACAGTAGACACAAATAACCATTCACACCTACGGTCAATTTAGAGCCACCAATTAGCCTAACCTGCATGTCTTTGGGGGAAACCGGAGCACCCGGAGAAAACCCACACAGACACAGGGAGAACATGCAAACTCCACACAGAAAGGCCCTCGTCAGCTGCTGGGCTTGAACCCAGGACCTTCCTGCTGTGAGGCGACAGTGCTCACCACTACTCCACCATGCCACCCCACATGAAGTCCTCAAAAGATATTTCATGCCACCATTACCATCTATCAAAGTCTCTTGGTGAATGAGTTTCTCTTGGGTTCATTGCATGATCAACTGTTCTACATTTCCAGAGGGGTTCTAACTGAAACCTACCCCCCCCCCCCCACACACACACAAAGTGAGCCCTTTTGATGGGGATGCTACATTGAGTGTGCATTCGGGCTACACTCTTCTTTTTGAAAGGTTTGGAAATCATATCAGCATTACCAAAAATCAACTGCAGAATAATGTTGCAGCATGGTGGTGCAGTGGTTAGTACTGTCACCTCATGGCAAGAAGGTGCAGGGTTCGAGCCTTGTGGCTGACTGGGGCCTTCCTGTATGGAGTTTGCATGTGGATTAGGTCAACTAGCTACTCTAAATTGCCCATAGGTGTGAGAATGAATGGTTGTTTGTCTGATGTTAGCCCTGTGATAGATTGGCAACCTGCCCAGGGTATGGACCCTTTTCACGTGACGTCACGACAAACGCGGCCGCCATTTTGGACATGTACTACCAGTAGTTTACCACAGCCAACATTGAGGAATGGCAGCAAAGAAAGTGTTTATTTTCAGCAAGACTTCCATCATGCCACTATATTGTTGTGCACCTGGATGTAGTAACCATCAACAAACAAGGCAAGGGTTATCATTTTATCGGATC
Source organism: Neoarius graeffei (assembly GCF_027579695.1). Lineage (NCBI taxonomy): Eukaryota > Metazoa > Chordata > Actinopteri > Siluriformes > Ariidae > Neoarius > Neoarius graeffei. Next base: position 40,702,403 of record NC_083594.1, read on the forward strand.
CCGGTAGATGCTGACCGATGGAGAAGATGGATAGCGGCATACCAGCGCTTGTGTAGTGACCACTTTGTTGGAGGTAAGACGAATAAAATTAGCCAGAAAAGGCATTACTGTACAGCCAACGTCCGAGGTTCCGGAGCGCGCTAGCTCGCAGCCGGCCGGAGCGCACGCGCTCCGGCAAGCTCGGACGTTGGCTCCAGCAGCTATTTACACTGGATCCGGTGTAAATAGCTGCCAGATCATAATTACAGTAAACTAGTAAATACAGTTTTCTGCATCTCACTCCTTTTTCTTTTATGTTTGTCACCTTCCTCGCATTCAAACCGATTCGAGCCGAAGTCCACTACATGTCCAAAATGGCGGTCGCGTTTACGAAGGTCACGTGACTGAAAAGGGTCTATACCCTATCTCTTTCCCAAAGATAGTTGAGATTGGCTCCAGTGTCCCCTGTGACAGTGACTACGTTTACATGCACATCCAAATTGAGCTGCTGTCGATAATCGAGCTGAAGGTCCCAGCAGGGTGCCAGAGAAATCCAATCCTACATGCACACAATGAAATCGGGCTATTGTGTGAGGTGCATTGTGCACCCGAGCCACAGGTGGCGCAACATGCCCCTTCGCGTTGGTACACTTCCGGTTGTCGTCATGAAGAAGAGCTATTCAAGAGTGTAAACAAAGTTATCAGTTCCGTGTTCTCCATTGCGCGTTTTTCTCCCGTCCATGAATTTTAATATATTCAACTCCTTAAGCTGAATGAGCATGAACTCTGTCTCCTCATTGCTCCAGAAGTGCACGTTTCTGCTTGCCTGTGGCAGTGGGGGCGTGGTCAAGCGCCGGTCTGTGACAGGAGGGCGGAGCCAGGGAAGGTGAGTGGCAGAATCACTTCACCTGACGGTAATTAACCTGTGTTTGTGTGTCTTCCCAGTAACCGCGCCCTATTTAAGGAGGCAGAGGGAGAGCAGAGGGGACAGCTCATCCCGGGACTAGAACACAGCGCGCGCGCGTGTGTGTGTGTGCGCGCACACGCGCGCTTCTCTCAAGAATAAAAGTAGGCTGTTAAACTGAAAAGTCTGACAATAAAAAGCCTATTAGTACCAGAAGCTTTGTCCTGCCGTCCTCTGTGCTCCACCCACACTTCAGAGAGCTCTACATCGCCATTTTCTCTTCTTCGTTTGTTCCTCCTGACCTCTTCTGCTGCTCGCTACTACTGTTGTCATGCCAACCGAGGCTGTTGTGTTTCCCGTTTGTGGTCTCGTCACTCGTCACTTCCGGAAGTAGCTCGACAACTAGCTCGATAGGGTATACATGCACAAAGTAGCTCGGCAGAAATCGCATAAACTAGGTCGTGTAGCTCGATTCCGAGAAATCAAGTTCGGTTCAATTTCAGCCGAATTAAGGTGTATACACGGCATTTTGAACTTCGATTTCAGTCGAGCAACGGCAGAAATTCGATTCTCTCTATGTGCATGTAAACGTAGTGACTGATGAATAATGCCGCTTTTCCACTACAAACGCGGCTGAGCCGTGCCGTGCCGAGTCGAGCTGAGTCGGGCTGAGCGGGGCTGTTGGAGTTGCATTTCGACTACAACCGCGCTGAACCGTGCTGGCTGGAAGTGGGTGGACACATTGGGTGGAGTTAGCGAAAGTGGGTGGACGTCATGTGATGTCGTTAAGCAGAGCAAACAGTGACATCAGTGACAGTGGCGGAACAAGTCAGAGCCGGGCCGGGGGCGGGGCAAATGACCGGGCCCTTTATTAAAGCTTATCATAACATCATTTTAGGCTACAAAATGTCCGCAACTGCGGTGTTTACCAATTTCAACACTACCGGGTGCAACTATGTTATTTAGTACATCAAGTCCTTCAAACGAACATGTAACTCAGAAACAAAAAACATTAGGATACTGTACATGGCTCATAATAAAACATCAATAGCCTATACTGCGCACATTATTTGAAGGGCATACGAATGAGCGCTCAGAGGTTGCAACGGTGACAGGAAGAGTCAGAAATAAAAGGAGGGCGGTGCAAACCTCACTGAATGCACTGTGTTTACCAATTTCAACACTACGGGGTGCAACTATGTTATTTTGTACATTAAGTCCTTCAAACGAACATGTAACTCAGAAACAAAAAAACATTAGGCGACATACTGTACATGGCTCATAATAAAACATCAATAGCCTACTGCGCGCATTATTTGAAGGGCATACGACGAGCCTTGCGCTCCGCGAACTCGTCCACGATGCTCTGTATGTCACTGATTCAGTGAGCTTTTAAGCGGTAGTCTCACGACCCGAATAGTAAACAATAAACATGGAGGACATGGAGTCGTTAGTGTTGCTGGTCTTGGTGCTGTGGCTTGTTGTCACCGACAACGCGGACAGATACTGGCAAGAGCGTATAGATGAGGCGAGGCGCATAAGGCTTCAGAAATTCTCGTAATTCGTAATTATTCTTCTTCCGGGTTTACGGTGTTTACAGATCCCAGTGCGCTCGCGGGGCGTGTGTGGGCATGTGAGGACATGCCTCCTCACCAATCAGTGCACAGGGGAGTGTCTGCTCACGCCCCCAGCCTCAGTCGGCACGGTTTGGCTCGCTTCAGCCCCACTCCAAAACGGTGCGAGTTTTAGGGGCTAAGCAGGGCTGAAACGAGCTGAGTCGTGCTGGTTTTTGGTAGTCGAAATGCGAGCCGTGTCGGGCTGAAGTGAGCTGAAGTGAGCTGAAGTGAGCTGAAAAAGGGTAGTGGAAAAGGGCCATAAGTGACTTGGATGTTGGTGGGATTTTAGGCACAATATGCTCATATTTCCAGAAATCAAACCATGTCAGACTTACTGTAGGATTCCAAAGCTTTTGTGCTGCAGATATAATGTCAACACTCTGTCATATCCTCCATTAAGTTTAATTATAACCCAATTCAAAATATCCCTCTGAAACATTGGTTTTAACTGACTACACTTAATTAATTATCCAACAAATATTGACAAGCATCTTGGCCAATACAAACCCTGGCTTTCCAAAGTATCCCATGATACTTTCAACCCAGTGAAAGCAAGACAAGCAGCTCACTGAATCTGACTTTCCTTATGAGTAGTCACACTGGATATTTGCAGTTATACCTTTGAGGCATTCGCAAATTGAATCACTCAACTCAGCAGACGGCATATTTACTATGACTGAGAGGAAATACATGTCTACCTTCCAGAGATATTTTCTTCTCTATTGATTTTTGAGTTTAGTGAATCACCTTTCTGGCAGAAGTCTGGCCACATGGACATGGATATGAGAAGTGATGTCACAGTTGGAAAAAGAGCAGCATAACAACAAATCCAAACAGAACATTCCCATCTATTTTTGGATCAGAAAACAATTTATAATCCTTTATCGTTCACTGTACCGAATGAAAGGCACACTGTATGGACCACCCTCTGTGTAGATAACCAAATGTGGTTGCTGATTGCTTTTCAAGGCTGTGATTTGCACAGTATAGCACATTAAACCTTTGCAGCTCAAGAACAGAATGGTGGATGATAATACACACACACACACACACGCACACACACACACACACACACACACACACAAGTATCCAGCAATCAGGGGGTTGTGTCAGAGCCAATGTCACCGTCAAGAAGTTAGACAGTACTCTCCCTTCTTATATTCGCATGGAAACTCATCTGTGTTGGTAAACAACATTATAGAGACTAAACTTTTATTCCAACACATGAGGACTCGGACTTACCCGAATTTTCGACTGGCTTACTCCAGTCCTTGTCAAGGAATGACCCTCTGCTTCTGGCACGTGACTTTATGCGATTGGAGCAGAGGATCAAAGGTTGTCGATAACCGGAACCTCCCCCTATCTTTGTTTAGAGTTGGTTATGAAGTGCAGGTATCCCCAGTGGGCGATTAACAAGGCTACTCAACCCAAATCCCGTCAACCTAGGGAACAACACTGACAAAAAGACCCAGGACAGAACACTAGAGGCCTTATCGTCCTTCCCTACATCAGAGGACAGTCTGAAGCGCTCCAGAGGATCTTCAGATCCCATGGGATAAAAACTTGCATAAAACCCACCTCCACCCTGAGAAGTCTTCTTGTTGCCCCCAAGGATAGAACTCCCAAGGAGGACAAGTGCAGGATTGTATAGCGGATTCCTTACCAGGGAAAAACTTCCAAAGGCCAGTGTAGAGAAAGTTACATAGGAGAAACAGAACGCTTATTGAAAACCAGGTTCTCAGAACACAAACGACCCAGCTCAACAACATCAAAGGTATCACAACACATCCATTTAGAATCACTGGGACATACAGTCACGCTCGACACCATGGAAATACTAGACAGTGAACCGGATTTCTTCGCTAGAGGAGTAAAAGAAGCGATCTACATCAGAGCCCTTCAACCGACTCGAAACAAAGACGGGGAAGGTTCCGGTTATCAATGACCTTTGATTCTCTGCTCCAATCGCATAAAGTCACATGCCAGAAGCAGAGGGCCATTCCTTGACAAGGACTGGAGTAAACCAGTCGAAAATTCAGGCAAGTCCGAGTCCTTATGTGTTGGAACAAAAGTTTAGTCTCTATAATGTTAGACAGTACCGTTACATGTCTCAGGTGGTATATGATATGCCCTTGATAGATGCAGGTTGGTCTAGAATAGATGCAAGGACAGAGATGTCACTTCTTCATCTTCATTTTTTCTTGCCTGTAAAATCCACCTTGTCACATTCTGTTGCCCAATCAATGTGATCATTACCGCTGGAGGAAAAAATGAAGTTGTAATGCCAGTGTCTCACTTGTGCATGAGGGAAGACACCCATTACAAAGAAATCAGTCATGAGTCGAACCAAAATATAATGCTGGAAAATTCCCTCTGCATGGGATGCTGTAATTACAGCCTATTAGCAAAGCCAGCATTATTGACTTTGCAATTCCCTAACAGCAGTCTAAAATTAGCTACTTGGTTGGTAGCTATCTGAATAATCGATTGGCACCAGTTTTAATAGCTCAGAATAAATAGCTTCAGGAAACAATACAGTCAATAGTAGAGTGAGGCGCTAGACATATTATGTTTACCTCAAGTCGAGTATGACGAACATAGCTTTGAAATGTCAGCATAACAAACGCAGAAGATATTATCTCACCCACTTTGGAGAATGTGAAATGGAATGTGATCTGAGTGCAAAAAGAGTAATGTGGTGTCCTGTTTTCTGAATGCCTGCATCGGTTGAGCTTTATGAATAATGCATCAAGCGGCACTCATCATCAGATCAGCCTTTTTCTATAGGCAGGCCAAGAAAAGGGCTCCAGAGAACTTAATATTTGGCAACTGTATCAGGAGAGCATAAGAGCCCATTATGAGCTGATCTAAGAGAATGGAATAGATTACTTCCCTAACATTTCCATAACATTGACAGATAAGGCTCCCTTTTGAATAAAGCAGCGTGTCGACTCGGCAGCACCATTTCAAACACCTAAGCCCAAGGTGTGAATAAATCAAAAACGGATTGCCTGAGCCTTGATGCTTATCACAGAGTAATAAGGCAGTGAATCAGGTGATCTAAAGTGGATAACGTTGTAAAGAGCAGCTATTAGGAACTGCAGTGGGGACTCAGATGAGCCATTTATCTTCTGATGTGATTGACCTATTGTTTCTCGGTCCATTTAACAGAACCACCATTGTCAGTTGCTTTAAAAAAAAATAGGTACCCTATGGGTACATGTGGCTACTGCTTACAAATAAAATAGTTTTCTGATACCATGTCCATACAGTAAATATAGCATATATACATGTTAGGCCCCGGTCACACCGCCCGAACTTTGCTGGAGCGTTCCTTGAACGGTAGGGAGGGGGGGCCGAATTTCGACAACGCTCGTCACCGCGCACAAAATGGGGAAAAAATCGAAAACACGGGCGTTGGCTTAGCGGTGCACCGCTGAAGCCGGCGTTGCTTTAGCGTTGGTTTAGCAGTAGCGAGCATTGCTTTAGCGGTGATGCGAGCGTTGGTATAGCGGCGTTCTGCGCATGCGGGCTTTGGCTCGGCGGGGGTATAAAGTTGGTTTAGCACCAATCATAGCAAGTCTCTCAGCATCCATGGTGATACAGTTTTACTGTAACTTTGAATTCTGCAAATTCGATATAGATGAGGTCTGAACTCAATGGCAGCTCGATTCCAAATGAGCTCCTGGTCCATTTCTCCCCGTATATAGCCAAATTCTGGTCCCGCTCCGACACCTCTATACCAACGCCAAACCAAAGTTCATCGCCGCCATGGATAGCTGCTTCAACGCCCGACACCGTTCCAGCAACCCCGTGTCCGCTCGTAAAACGCTTACAACCGCTCCACCGAAGTTTGTGCAACGTTTAATCGCCGCCCGGGCAACGCTGGCGAAGCAGCGGTGGTCCAGCGTTCAAGATTTCTGCGTTGGCCTAGCGGACCCAAGCGTCCACGAACTTGCGTCTAGCGGTGCCAAACTTTGACTGGGTGTTGGTGGAGCGGGGGTGAACTTTGCCAGGGCGGAAAATTTCCCCCTCCTCACCGCTCGCAATATTTTGTGCAGCTCAAAACTTTCGGAGCAGTAGGAGGGCCCCTCGAGAAACATCAGCGGTGGCCGAGCGTATACGGCGTTGCTTTAACGGGGGCCAACTTTTGTTAAACGGTGGTGAACGGTTACAAGCGGTGATGAATTTTTTCACCGCTCCAGGAACGCTCCAGCAAAGTTCGGGCGGTGTGACCGGGGCCTTATCGATTATACTCTCCTCATCTCTTGCAAGCATTACTAAACTGTGAGCAACATCAGGGCTTGTAGTATTTTGGTTCCCAATTTTGTTTACTGTGTTTTTGTTCAAAATACAGTGCTGTGAACTGTATCTATTTTCAAAATAGTAAGAAAGCAGGGCGGCACGGTGGTGTAGTGGTTAGCGCTGTCGCCTCACAGCAAGAAGGTCCTGGGTTCGAGCCCCGGGGCCGGCGAGGGCCTTTCTGTGTGGAGTTTGCATGTTCTCCCCGTGTCCGCGTGGGTTTCCTCCGGGTGCTCCGGTTTCCCCCACAGTCCAAAGACATGCAGGTTAGGTTAACTGGTGACTCTAAATTGACCGTAGGTGTGAGTGTGAATGGTTGTCTGTGTCTATGTGTCAGCCCTGTGATGACCTGGCGACTTGTCCAGGGTGTACCCCGCCTTTCGCCCGTAGTCAGCTGGGATAGGCTCCAGCTTGCCTGCGACCCTGTAGAAGGATAAAGCGGCAAGAGATAATGAGATGAGATGAGTAAGAAAGCACTTGTTCATGAATTGTCTTAGGAGCATTATGTAGTACTAATGAGCACGTTTTGTTTCACAAGTGTAGTGTAAAGACACTAAAAAAAAAGATAAAAAATTCAAGCGAATAGCAGAAGTTTGACCAATTATACTTTTAACTTTTACTCTTAGTTTTCATGAAGGAGCCAATTTATTCCCACATGGGACTTTTGTAATTGCAAACCGAGAGGATCGCTCGAAAAATTCCAACGTTGTCTTTACTGCCTTCTTGAGTTTTTGTTGAACGTCTGGAATTCTTGGCGTAAATATCTGCCAAAAAGCTCAAAAAACCTTACAAAACCTTTCATTTGACCTTTCGGAAGGACCAAACAAAAGCTGCGATAATCAAAAAGTACATTTTCTTAAAATAAACACCACTTACTTGAGATCGACTCAGTAGCCTTGGCGAACCATGAGGTGAATTTCGTTTATCTTTTTACCTGCCGATTATCTTCCGATACTATGAAGTTATAACAAGGTTTCTCTTATTTTGTTTCTGGTTCTGATTGATTCCAAAGTTTATCAAGAAGTAGAATGGGTAATCGAACTTGATCAAGTTAAGTGCTGATTGGTTACGAAGTTTCGCTAGTGTTACACTCATTCTTACATTCTTACAACACAATGACATAGTGGCTTCGCCATTCATTCTTGTGTACCTTTGATAACGCGAGATCAACTGTTTGTATTGCGAGATCACAATTCGCCGTTCTGGTGATTGTAATGCTTATGCGCATGCGCAGTGCGCTATAGATGACTTGCAACCACGTGATCAAAATGTGCTACGTCATGAGCGTCCGCCATGATGGTAGATATACAAAGCAGCTAGGATGGCAGCTGCTGAAAGCGTGTCTGTAAACAATGCTGAATTTTCTCCGTATTACCACGATTTGAACAATCGAGCAAAGATAGATGTGTTGTTTTGATCCATATTATTTAAAAAAGTCAGACTTTTCTGAACATAAGAGGCTTTGACCGACCATCGGGTATGAATACAGGTCATTTCATCCAATAATTAAGACATTTCGTCCAAAGCCTTTTTCATACGCACTATCAATTATTTTATATTTCAGGTGTTTGTTTGAAAAAAGGAGGAATTATCAGTGGAATTTGACTGAAGCAAAACCCATTTTTGTAAAGCAAACGAGTGCCATAGTACGTGCGCTTCAACACTAAAGAGCATACCAAGGGGGGTAACCACGTCGGCCCGTGCCACTTGCTGATCCTGGGATGAGTTAACTCCCTTGTCATTGCTGGCTGCTCGCTTGCATGTCTGCGTTTCTGGCTGGATCATATTAAATCTTCAGGTGCCACACAGCACTCTCGCGGAGGCTTCGTTTGCAAATCCCGGGCTGAGGTACGGTCTTACCGACCCGAGACCATGCTCTTTCGAAGAGGGAGGCTTAGCGGGAGGTGCCTGTAAAATTTGGCTTCACTGTGAGCTCCATTGGCCGCATTATTAATTTTTAAAGTTAGCTGGATCGTCTTAAATCTTTAGGCACAGAGCAGCGCTCTCACGGGGCTTTCGATCACGAACACCGGAATACCTGAAATATAAAATAATCGATAGTGCGTATGAAAAAGGCTTTGGATGAAATGTCTTAACTATTGGATCAAATGGTCATTGGACCAAGTGTCCTGATCCCCTTGTCGCTTCTCCGTACTAAGCCTCAGAGTTTTCTCGCCCTCTTTCCGAATCACGGACGGAATTCTAAAAAATCGGAACGTGCCACGGTCACGAGTACTATTGTGACCAGTGCTTGAAGTGGAAAAAAAGAAGTGCAGGAACCCTGATTTTCTGACAATGCCATCCCGGTCATTCAAATAAGTTCAAATCAAGTTCAAATTTTTTAATTGAAAACTTCAGTTTTTGTATTGAGGTTTTTCACCTGATGTCACAGGGTCACGTGACGCCCCGGTGTCCGCCATTTTGAAGGTCAAGCTAGCTAATGTCAACATCATCATAGCTGGTATGTTACTGTAGCAATGTTTACATTCAGTCATTTGGATGACTGTTAAAACCTTTCAGTCTCAAGTTTTTCCTTTACTGTATTTACTAGTTTACTGTAATTATTATCCAGCAGCTATTTACACCGGATCCAGTGTAAATAGCTGCCGGAGCGCGCTCCGGCTTGCTCCCCCTCAAATTAAGCAGCACGCTCCGGCTTGCTCCCGGAGTGCTCCGGCCGAGGTTCCGGAGCGCGTTCCGGCAGCTATTTACACTGGATCCGGTGTAAATAGCTGCCGGATCATAATTACAGTAAACTAGTAAATACAGTAAAGGAAAAACTTGAGACTGAAAGGTTTTAACAGTCATCCAAATGACTGAACGTAAACATTGCTACAGTAACATACCAGCTATGATGTTGTTGACATTAGCTAGTGCTAACAGCTAGCTGCTAGTACACTGCTACAGCACAGACACCGACCCTAATAATACAGTTCTTGGTCATTGCCTGGTAACAGCAAATTTATAACGGGCCATGTCTCAACAGACTAAGAAGTTATTTCAATGACATTTAATAACATTTTGTTTATCCTGAGGACCGAAAGTAAATGAAAATGTGAACAAACCTTAGCTGTAATAAGATGGCGACCACCGGCTCCAGGGACGACCCGCTGATGTAGGCATGTTACCCAGCCTGACACAAAATATTTGTAGGCATCCAAACTCTTATACGCTTTCAGATCAATACCTGTGTATGGCGATGGGTTTTTAACGACATAGGTATACAGATCATGTGGGCCGAAGTCAGGTAAAGACGAGGGCTTGGTGTACTTCCGTACGTCAGTGAACAATCCTGGTGGAAGCAGGTAAACGTCGTTCTCTAAGCCTGCTAACCTCAATTTTTGCAAATACCTCTCCCTCTGCTCGCTCTGTAAATGCCCTACGTCGCTGGATAGTGAAGGTGTTTTCTGCATCTCGCTCCTTTTTCTTTTATGTTTTTCGTTTGTCGCCTTCCTCGCATTCAAACTGATTCGAGCCGTGACGTCCAAAATGGCAGCATCACATGACTTGGTCACGTGGGTGAAAAACCTCAATTGCCTTCACAGATTTTGCAAAACTTGGCTCATAAGGACAATGCTCTACTCTTTTCATCTGTTGTTGTGCTACAGTATTTGTTGTTTGAACAGATGTGTTTTCACAATGACTCTCTGAGATATTATTTTTGAACGAAGTGTCTTAGTTTGTAGACAGCTGGAGTAAAAACAAATCAGAACTAAGAACCACAACCATATTGTCAAGTTGTGTATGATTTTCCCCAGTTTTGTGCCCCAACTTCAAAAGAGCTTTGGTCACACAAGGAACACTCAGTTTTTCCCCTTTTTTGTTTTTTATTGAAGTTCAAAGGTGATGAAGGGGTTGATTAGGGCTTGATTAGGTTGACAACCTTAAGAACAACAGAAAAACATTGCTTCATTTTAAGTTTAAACTAATAAAAACAAGTCACCACAACATTACTTTAAGTTTCAAAAATAAAAAAATGAGTAAGTAGTGCACGTATTGCACTAAAAGAAAAGCAAAAGAAGGTTTAAAGTGCTGATGACACGAACATGACTCTATGCAATTTCTTAAATAAGCTATACAACATGGCAAACATGTTAGATTTCTGTTATAATTACGTGAAAAGAAGCTGTTGTTACGCGAATATCCAACTTTTAATTGCACAGCGCAAGAAAACTGGGTCCGTGGCTCGCGGCCATGCTGTGACGTCAGCGGGAGAACATGCTGCGGTTCACTGGCTGTTCTACTCAATGGAAATGGCGCATGAAAACGCCGGTGAACTCTCTAGTGCTAGCTCTTCAACAACCAAATACTGGTACTTTAAGCAGTGATCATGATGGCATGATTTTATCTGATTTTAAATAAATGAGATTGATAATAATGTGAATGTTCACAGCTAGTACATACAAACTCTGCAGCTTCTGATTCAGCAGCTGCGTCATACTCTGCAAAAACATCAGCAAGAACCTACAATATAAATGGAAATGCAATACACTAAGCTCAAATGACTTTTGGAAAGTATAATTTCTAAATTTTTTCTACATATTCTTGAAGTCGGTCATCGGGGTACTTGCTACCGTTCCCTAACAACGCATGGCAAAGGGTAAAGTGTAGTGTTGCTACGAGTACTTGCTAAAGCCTCCGGTGGAAGATCCTCGATGTGCTGATAAGACATACAGTTCTATATAACACACAAGTGTCACGAAAATCACAAAACAGATGCAAATTGTTAAAATACTTAACTTTTAAGCAATCATGTATTGATCTCTTCCGAATAGAATCTATGATAGCCTACCCTCTTTACCCTTTGCCTCTCGTTGCTAGGCAGCAGTTACATGAAAGCCGCAAGCTTTCACAAGGAAATACATGACTGATATCACACCGACTTTATGATTACATTTATGATTATCATGACTGTGTACTTTATGATGTGTACTCTATGAGCGCTCTGGAGCGAGTCACTTCCAAGATGGCCGCGCAGACCGCATGGTTACTATTTTTAGCATCATGTCGGAGCACTCTATAGCTCTACGTACCTTTATCTTATGTCGTTTCTCAACACATGTTCTGACAGGAGGACTGTCTTTGGAGGAGTCGCCTTGTCCCAGGCGACTGCTGGATCCGGCATAGCTACTAGTAGACCCCCTCCGGAATACTGTAGGCACTGCTGATGGTAGCAACACACGTTTGTGCTGAACTGAACACCCAAGAGATTCTTTTAAGCTGGGAAGGGTGTCAAAACAATCCAAATCGAAGTGTTCAGAGCACAGGACGGATGTTGGTGAGGGCTCCCACTTGTCACGAGTGCACCTGACTTGCTTCACCCACTTCGCATGCAGCTCGGGATCTCTGGGAAACTTGAATAAACTTACCCCATCCTTGTGGGTTTTGGAGCAAAAGCCGGCAACACAACGCGAAGGCATAATAACTAATTATATATATATATATAAAATAATGTATAATAACGTATAATAAAAATACTAATAATGACAAACTGAACACCTGCCGCATCAACAACAAACTGGTAAGTGAGGAGGAAGATTCTTTCGCTGACGTCATATAGCTCCTCCTCCTCCTTCGTCTCCTGGGTGCTGCAGCCCTGTCAAATTTGCCCAAATAGCCGCGTTTTTTATCATAACTTGTAAAATAGGCGCCTTCGTGAATTAATATATGGATCATCGGGAATTACTTTTTATGTTATAAAACATCGCCAAAAATGTCAAAAACGTGTCATCAGCACTTTAACACCTTTAAGTTTACTAATCACATACATAAACACCTTTAAGTTTAACTTTAGTTGACTCGTCTATCAGTACACACAGTTTGCGCTGGTGTGACACGATGTCATTCGCCATTGTTTTCTTCATCTCTTTAGCGATGTGATCTACTATTTCACAACATGTTTTATTGGTGTGTAGAACTCGCCCCATGTCCAGACCATTTAATTTTTGCAGGGTGACATCGGCTCGCATGTCAGATAGAGGGTGTCCGTGTTTTGCTATTTTGTGCGCGGTTCTAAACATACGACAAGTGGTCTCGGTCTTGGATTTATGCATAGTCGCAACATGCTTTGTTATTTCATCTCGGTCTGCCAGTTTGGACATTTCCTCTGCTTTCTTATGGGCCTTGGAATCCCTGTGTTCTTTAATTTTTTTACGGATTGATCTTTGCTTTTTAGCTTTATCCATGCCAGATGGGCTAATCAGGCAATCTCTCCACTCGGTTGATAATTTAACCCCTTGCTCAGTCACACATGAGATGGAGGATATTTTTCCACATGTACGGCAGCCTAGTCTTTCCCCCTTCAGAATCAACCACGGGTATTCTTTTTTGAAGTAATCTGCTTGATCATTTGTCCAGCAGTCTGGTTTATCACTGCAAGTAATCCCTGCTGGTTCATCATCACCATCATTGGCCGAGTTAGCGACATCAGGCCTCGGATTTACTTCAGGTAAAGCACCTTCAGACTCACCCCCAACACTTACCCCCCCAGCACTTGAGCAGGCTGCAGAGTTCTCACACTCGTCTTTTTGCGAGTCTGGGCTGTCATCTCGCTTTCTTTTTGATCTATTCAACCACGCTAGCATGATCGGTCCTCACAATCGCCATACAACAGGGGACCAAACTACATTGACCGTTAATACCCTTTTTGCCCTCGTCGTTATAAAAATGCGCCGCAAGCTATAAGTGCAGGAATGCATGGTGAAAATAAAGAAGTGCAGGAACGCAGTTCCGGTGCGTTCCGGCCCACTTCAAGCCCTGATTGTGACCATAACCATATACAGCACAAAGGTATGGCATAGCTAAAAGAATGCTTAAAGCAGTGGAAAAACAAAGAGAGTTGTGTACGCATGATTATGTTTTGTATGTTGTATGGAATGTCGCTTGACCCCGCATTTGTATATCCACCAACATGGCCGACATCCGGGTTTCTATTTTGCTTTGACGTCACTTGCAAGTCAAGGATTGTTACACTCAGGGCGTCTGCATGCTCTTGCGACAAGGCTTTCGCAGATAGCTTTTCGCAGACAGTTGTAATTTATCCTTGAGCGGGGCGTAATACGCGTGCGCGATGTTATTCACCGCCACAACCCAAGGGGGCGCGAAGTCGCGAAATCGCTAGGAGTAGTTGGTGGGTGTGGTTAGTGGAGTGTTTATCCTCCGGTTACTTATAATGACTAAAACTGGAGTCGTATAGATGTACGCACTTCCTCACTTCCTCGATCAACCACTCTTCGTGCTGCTCCATCTTCGCTCGTGTTTTTAAAAATGGCGGTAGTGAAAACAAACCAAACCGGGAAAGTAGGGAAGCGGAAGTGCGTGTACAGCGGATGTAGAGTGGACCAATCAGAGCCCTCTTGTCTGCGACGCTGTCTGCGAGGCTTCTGCGGTGGTCACAATTTTTGGGAGGTGCACGCAGAGCGTCTGCGAAGGTGGGGGGGCTACGCAGACGCCATCTGCGACACCATCTGCGAGGACTGCGTTGTCAGCATAAATTGGCCTTCATTCTTACAAGACGATAACATAGTGGCTCTGCCTCTATGAGGCAATAGCCACAAAAAAAAGAGTGAGAGGAGAAAAAACTTTAAAGCAAGATAAATTCACAAAACTTCCCCATGAATCCTATTCTACTAACTTTTTGATTTTCTTCATAAATGAGCTATACGAGAGACCAATTAAATAAATCCTCCCCACATCCTTGCTAGCTTTATTTGCTGGTGTGCTAATAGTATCACTGTGACTTTTTCATTTGCACTGAGACCCATACAGCTTAAAAGACAGAGTATTTATTTAAGGACTGGTTGTTGTAGGTCTTCCGTATGCCTAGTGACACATAAAAGTTATTAAAAAGAGTTTGCAGTCAGTATTAAGAGATCTCTCCAGTGTAGCAGTGAAGCTGACAGCTGAGCCCTGAAGGTAGAGGTTTTGTGTTCTGTTGCTAGATGATAGACAGGTCTGAATTTAACGTACGCCTCTGGGAAGTGAGTCCTGTGAGATCAATCTGTACAACACTGCTGTCTGCGGCTCCAGAATCTGCCGCTGAATATTAATATTAGCACATAATATATAGCTTTGATGGGGTACTGCCCTGCTGCTGTCAGAGTGTTATTCCTTTTTTCAGAGGTAAATGTGGTTTACTCAATACTTTGACCTCACTTAATGCTTGATGGCTGTAAAGCCTTTTGAGTGAATCCATTAGGGGCAAGTTCAGATTTCCAAAAATGAAATATCTTGCATTTAGTTCTTATTGAAACGTGTAAAGTCTGCTCTAGAGTTATTGGCGTCTTTGGTCTCATCTCATCTCATTATCTCTAGCCGCTTTATCCTTCTACAGGGTCGCAGGCAAGCTGGAGCCTATCCCAGCTGACTACGGGCGAAAGGCGGGGTACACCCTGGACAAGTCGCCAGGTCATCACAGGGCTGACACATAGACACAGACAACCATTCGCACTCACATTCACACCTACGGTCAATTTAGAGTCACCAGTTAACCTAACCTGCATGTCTTTGGACTGTGGGGGAAACCGGAGCACCCGGAGGAAACCCACGCGGACACGGGGAGAACATGCAAACTCCGCACAGAAAGGCCCTCGCCGGCCCCGGGGCTCGAACCCAGACCTTCTTGCTGTGAGGCGACAGCGCTAACCACTACACCACCGTGCCGCCGGCGTCTTTGGTTAAAAAATAATAATAATAATAATAATAATAAATCAATTCTGACAACAACAAAAAAAAGGTTCTGAAAATTACCTAGCTCACTATCTCACACTGAAATAAAGTCCCATAGAAAAATATATTTTTAACCAAACCATGTCACAATTATTGGCACCCCTAGAAATAGCTCTGAACAAAATGCAACTGGAGAACGTTCCCAATTCTACAGGGTGTCCGAAAAGTCAGGAACCATCTCATTATCTCTAGCCGCTTTGTCCTGTTCTACAGGGTCGCAGGCAAGCTGGAGCCTATCCCAGCTGACTACGGGCGAAAGGCGGGGTACGCCCTGGACAAGTCACCAGGTCATCACAGGACTGACACATAGACAACCATTCACACCTACCATCAATTTAGAGTCACCAGTTAACCTAACCTGCATGTCTTTGGACTGTGGGGGAAACCAGAGCACCCGGAGGAAACCCACGTGGACACCATACAAACTCCGTACAGAAAGGCCCTTGCCAGCCACGGGGCTTGAACCCAGACCCTCTTGCTGTGAGGCAACAGCACTAACCACTACACCACCGTGCCACCCCAGTCAGGAACCAAGCAGAGTAAAAGTACATAGTTAATTAATTAAAACACATGTTCACCCTGATGCTCTACACATTTTCTCAGCTGCTGTATCATGGATACATATTCGGATCGAAATATTTGCTCAACATAAATTATGTTTTTTTTAACTTTTGATCTCAACACAAAGAAATGAAAACTCACCTGGGAATTTTCGGATCCAGCTAGATCCTTCGTCAGCCGTGATGAACTGTGGCTAAGAAGTGACGTCAGAGTGCACATGCACTCTGACAAGCTTTGATTAGATTAGATAAAACTTTATTGATCCCTTTGGGAGGGTTCCCTCAGGGAAATTAAGATTCCAGCAGCATCATTACAGATAAACAGAGAAAATAAATAGAGGAAAACTTCTAGATAAATTAAAATTAATTAAGTATTTACATATATAAATATAAAAAAAGATATGGGAAAGGGGGGGAGAAGGAGGGTGGCAGGAGAGATATTGCACTTTATATTACACATTATATTGCACATTGTCCAGTATTGCTTATTGTTAGGCTAGGCTAGGCTACTGCTCCTTCCCGTCCCCTGTCCTCCTGTTACCCCTCCCCCCCCCCCCCCCCCCCCCCCAGAGAGGAGTTGTACAGTCTGATGGCGTGAGGGACAAAGGAGTTTTTGAGTCTGTTCGTCCTGCACTTGGGAAGGAGCATTTTGTCACTGAACAGGCTCCTCTGGTTGCTGATGACGGTGTGCAGAGGGTGACTGGCATCGTCCATGATGTTCAATAGTTTGTCCATAGACCTCTTCTCTGCCACCATCACCAGAGAGTCCAGCTTCATGCCGACCACAGAGCCGGCCCGCCTGATCAGTTTGCCTAGCCTGGACGTGTCCTTCTTAGATGTGCTGCCCCCCCCCAGCACACCACGGTGTAAAACAGGACACTGGCAACCACGGACTGATAGAACATCCGCAGGAGTTTCCTGCAGATGTTAAAGGACCGCAGCCTCCTAAGGAAGTATAGCCTGCTCTGTCCCTTCCTGTATAAAGGCCAATTTATGCTGACAATGCAGTCCTTGCAGATGGTGTCGCAGATGGCGTCTGCGTAGCCCCCCAACCTTCGCAGATGCTCTGCGCGCACCTCCCAAAAATTGTGACCACCGCAGAAGCCTCACAGACAGCGTCGCAAACAAGAGGGCTCTGATTGGTCCACTCTACATCCGCTGTACATGCACTTCCGCTTCCCTACTTTCCCGGTTTGGTTTGTTTTCACTACCGCCATTTTTAAAAACACGAGCGAAGATGGAGCAGCACGAAGAGCGGTTGATCGAGGAAGTGAGGAAGTACGTACATCTATACGACTCCAGTTCTAGTCATTATAAGTAACCGGAGGATAAACACTCCACTAACCACACCCACCAACTACTCCTAGCGATTTCGCGACTTCGCGCCCCCTTGCGTTGTGGCGGTGAATAACATCGCGCACGCCTATTACTCCCCGCTCAACGATAAATTACAACTGTCTGCGAAAAGCTATCTGCGAAAGCCTTGTCGCAAGAGCATGCAGAGGCCCTAAGTGTTTGGTGTTGCAAGTCCAGTCCAGCTTGCTGTCCAGCCACAGCCCGAGGTACTTGTCCCCAAATGTTGGAAACACTCGACAATTGTCCCCATTCCCAAGAAAAGCCCCCCCATGGCCCTGAACGATCTGTGCCCAGTGACCCTCACCTCCCAGGTGATGAAGGCTATGGAGAGGCTTGTCAGGCAATACATTCTCACTCTGACCAATTCACAACTTGATCTGCTCCAATTTGCATATCAAAGCCATAAAGGTGTCGATGATGCCAAAGCCTTCATCATCGACACTATCCACAGACACCTGGAGCTTCCCAATACCTCCGCCAGACTCCTGTTTGCAGATTTCTCCTTACAGACGGGATCCTGAGGAAGTGCCACCAGAGGATGTATACAGAAGGGATCCTGAGGAAGTGACACCAGAGGATGTACCTACTAAGGAAACTGAACTCTTTTTCTGTCAGTCAGAACATCTTGTTGACATTCTATTATACATTCATTGAAAGTCTTTTAGCTTTTTCTATATGCCGTTGGTATTACTCCATTACTGTACAGGATAGGAACCGCCTGCATAATATTGTCAAGGTGTGTTCTAAGATTATTGGACTTCCTGCTCGCCACCTGAATACTGTGTACGAGCAGCAGGCTAGCGGCCTGGCTCGTCGAATTCTTAAGGACTCGACTCATGCTTTGTTCCCGGCATTTGAGCAGCTGCCATCTGGTCGCAGGTTCCGCTGTCCAGCCTGTAAGACCCAGAGGAGGAGAGCAACCTGTGACCCCTCACCGAATCCAGGGACACATGTCGGCCGAAACGAATCCGAGATAATCGCAAAAGAAGCTTTTTTTTTTTTCGAAATTTGTGATTTTTGTTTTTTTCCATCATGTGCAAGTTGAGATCTTGAAGAATGCAATCAGTATTTCAGATAATAGATTGTTTTGTTGGAAAAGCATACATTTTTTGTTGCAAATTGTCTCGTTTTTGTCAGGACTGTAGCCTGCTGGGGGGTGTGGGTAAATTACCATATGGGCCATTCACATGATGATTTAAGTCTTTTTTTTTTTTCGCGAATCAGCTGTATGATGCGAGTTGGGCGCATGGCTACTTAAGCTGCATACAGGCGTGTGATTTCACTATGGAATGAGGAAGCTAAACAGAGCGCAGAGGAGCTGAAACACCGCGAAGCAAACAGACACACGGTATTTACATCGGAGATCTCCATTTCTAGCAAAAAAAACCGCAACCTCGTTTTCCAGATTGAATGGAATACTTGAATGATCGGATGATACACGGACCGTTCTAGGATTACATTCCATCGGAGGCACTGATGTGTGCAAGGCGCCGTTTCTCTTTCTGATGGGGTAAGTTTATTAATCTAAGGCTGTGTTGGTATTTTTGCATGTAACGGAGAGTGTTGTGGTTTGGTTAAGCCTAGGTCACAACCGGACGTACGATTTTTTGGCCGTACGATTTTTGGCGTTTCCCAAATCGCTGCGTTTTTTTTTTGTTCACGGAGAAAGACGCACGTTGGCCGTAAGTTTGTCTTGCAACCTGAAAAAAACGTAAGCGCCCGTAGAGTTTGTTTGACATGACAAAGAACCTCTGCGGCCGGTCTGCAGCCAGTCTGCGGCTCGAAAATCAGCACGTCACACGCGCGCTCTCCGTGCGTTTCATGCGCGCTTTCGTGCGTTTCTTGCGTTTTTTGCATGTAGACCAGCTGTAGGAGCACGTACGGCCGGTTGTGACCGAGGCTTTACATGAAACTAGTGTTGTGTTAGTTGTGTCATCATTGTGCTATCTTTCTTTCTTACGGTGTGAGTAATTTTTCAACCACAAAACGTTGAAGTATACTTTAGGACTTATTTTTGTACTTCATAATTGTGTTGGGCATACTTTGCATGGAAGGAAGATTGACGTGGTGATCTTTGTTTACATGAAAGTAGCATCGTGCTAGCTAGTAGGGGGTAGGGCTTTCCTTAATATCATACAAATGAGCACCATTATGTGCCCGCCCTACACCCAGAGTAGCTGAGAAGGAAAACTTTGAGGGCGATTTTCTCCCTTTTCAGTTTTAAGAAGTATACACTTTCAAAATGCCACACAGTCTTCAAATATTGTCAGATCTCCACATGGAAGGCATCATTGGAAAGCTTAGAAACTGTACTTTCTGAATCTGTCAATAACTCAAAATGCCCCCGGGCAGACATGTGTCCCTGGATTCTGTTTTCTGACACACCTTTGTTCCAAGTGTTATTCTCCTCCTGAACTCTAAGAAGTCAAAGACAGTTACAATAACTTAAGTCTTCTGTTCAATACTCTAGTGCAATATCACATGTCCTGATGTGCAATATTACAATATCACCTTGTCACTTTAACTACAATGTCACTCTAATCATATTGTCATTTTAATTTTATCCACGCTTCATTTTATTTATTTGCCATATTTTATCTGCTGCCTTTTTTTTTTTTTTACTTTGTTACTGGCAGCAGGCCTGCCATTGTACATTGTACATAATATGCTGTTTTTTTGTTGTTTGTTTGTTTTTGCCCACCCATTTTTGTGATTTTATTCTTTTTGTGATTTTATTTTCTTGCTCTTTTTTTTAATGTACCACTCTTCGCCCTTCTAATTGCCCTTCGGGGATAAATAAAGTTTTGTCTGATCTGATCTGATCTTGTAGGAATCCACAGCCTCCACCTCGACTCCTTCGATCAGAACTGGTCGTGACCTTGGTCTGGACCTCCCAAAGTCAATGACCAGCTCCTTGGTCTTCGAGGTGTTGAGCTGCAGATGGTTCCTGTTGCACCACACAGCAAAGTCCCTCACCAGGCTCCTATACTCCTCCTCTCTGTCGTCACTGATACGCCCAACAATGGCTGGGTCATCGGCAAACTTCTGAATGTGACACAGCTCCGAGTTGTAGCAGAAGTCCGCGGTGTACAGACCTCTGTGTAGATCTCTGGAAGTTGGTATCACCCGCCGTCTCTGTTGAGGGTCGGCTGCAGGGCACGGATGTAGATTGGCTCCTTAACACCACACTCAAACCACCTGGGGTCCCTGTCTAGCACTTTAACGTCCTCAGCGTTGACACTGTGGTCAGGACAGACCTTGTGTATGTGATATAACACCTCAGAGGAGTTGACTGAGCCAGGACGCCTATGCTCCCTGAACCTCTGTTTGATGGCATGCTCAGTTTCTCCAATATAAGAATCCTTACAAGAAGCACACGGGATAAAATAGACCGGATTAATAGTCTCCTCTTCCGGAGATCTACACAAAGCTTGTCAGAGCACATGTGCACTCTGACATCACTTCTTCACCACAGTTCATCATGGCTGAAGAAGGATCCAGCTGGATCCGAAAACTTGCTTGGGAATTTTCATTTCTTTGTGTTGCGATCAAAAGTTAAAAAAAAACACATCATTTATGTCTTTTACCAACACAGATTAATTTTCATGAACATTTGCTCAACATATTCACATTGAAGGCCCCCGATTTTCTCCGTCATTTAGGCTTGCCCAATTTCCATCCACCAGTCAGGTCTCCTCTAGCCTGGGAAATCCCATGCTGCTTTGCACAATCGTTCCGATCTGAAAAGACAGCATGGAAACTATGGTCTAAAGGCTCGCCTGAGTTAGGGAGCCAATCAGAGAGTGGGGAGGGGTGGAAAGACGGTGACGCGTACTACTCGACAAACGGAAGCTTGTAGTTTATTTGGGACTGTTTACGGATCACATTTAACATGGCGGCGAGCGATACGAACCAAACTAACCAAACCAGCTTCTCTCATATTTGTCTTGCACAAACGGCAGTAATCGTTCGGTGCCATTGTTTTCCTATTTTTGTTTTGCCTTATCTTTCTCTTTCCTTCTCTTCTTCGCCTCTTCGTCTTCTTCGTCGCTCTAACTACGTCACCGGGTACAACTGCCATGATTGGCCATGGGCTACGTATACGCCAAATGATAGACATTCGCAACGTCCAATAAACGGCCGTTGACAATCGTAAACCACACCTCCCCTACGAGAAATTCAATAGGCGGATTCCAGACCATATTTCACTTGTGATATGGTCTGGTGTTAACCAGACTAGGTCTCCCCCAACCCAGGAGGTTCAGTGTCAGTCAACTGTATCTTTTTGAACTGCTGTTCATGTTGTGTCATGTGTTGCCTTCACAGACTCGTAACAATCATGAGCTCACAAAGGTCTACATTTGGCTAGTGTTACTGTAAGGAGGAGAGAGCCACCCATCCCACCCTGAGCACTTGGCCAGATTTTGTTCTCTTGGATTCACGGTCACAAATGGATCTTGAGATTCAATGACTCATGACTTACTGAGGTATAAATATGAGGTGACACACAGGTCAAATTCTCTTCGGCATTCACCATGGGTAAGATTAGAGAATATGCAAATTAAATGAGACAAAAAAAAGAATGTTGACCTTCATAAATCAGGCAATGCCTATAAAAGGTGTGAAAACAGTTGAGAATTCCCATATTCTCTGTTATGTCAATAAGTAAAAAGGTTAAACAATCAAAGCTGGAAGCAGATGCAATGAATTTTGCCCCCATGCACAGTGAAGAGGATGGTAAGACAGGTAATAATTCCTCCAGTGATCACAATTGGGGGCGGCATGGTGGTGTAGTGGTTAGCGCTGTCGCCTCACAGCAAGAAGGTCCTGGGTGGGTTCGAGCCCCGGGGCCGGCGAGGGCCTTTCTGTGTGGAGTTTGCATGTTCTCCCCGTGTCCGCGTGGGTTTCCTCCGGGCGCTCCGGTTTCCCCCACAGTCCAAAGACATGCAGGTTAGGTTAACTGGTGACTCTAAATTGACCGTAGGTGTGAATGTGAGTGTGAATGGTTGTCTGTGTCTATGTGTCAGCCCTGTGATGACCTGGCGACTTGTCCAGGGTGTACCCCGCCTTTCGCCCGTAGTCAGCTGGGATAGGCTCCAGCTTGCCTGCGACCCTGTAGAAGGATAAAGCGGCTAGAGATAATGAGATGAGATGAGATGAGATGAGATGAGATCACAATTGGAGATTTACAGAAGTTGGGAATATTTTCAGGGTTATCAAGTTTCCAAATGCATAACTGAACAATTAAATAAAAAAGGTATCAGTAAAGTAAAATTAGGACAAAGGTTTTGGGATCAATTTCACTGGACTAACAGTATCAGTGCTTCTGGTGGAGCCTGGCTACTGCAGTTAAACTAGGGTGACCAGATTTCCCTAGTCTGAAACCGGGACACTTTTGCGTGCGACCATGCTCGTGCACGCACACCTTTTTTTTACGTAAACGTGACTCAGAGAGGTGCTCTTATCATTTTGTTGAAGCTCACATTTATCAACATCTCACATGAAATAAAACAAACAGGCATTTTGTTATCTAGTAGCATAGTGGTATACAGATCAGTTAAATTATGGTCAGACAGCAGATTTTGTAATGGCTGAGAATAGGCCAGGCTATGTCCATAGGCCAAATTTAAACTGATATTTATTTCACCTGTTTGTGAGAACACCAAGAAGAATGCATATGCACATGTAGGCTATATCTCTAAAATTGTTTGCACTATAGCATGAACTTAAAAAGTAGATATGTGACCTCAACATAGCCTAGGTCAGAATCAACCTTACTAACCATTCCCCACAACTGAATGAATAAAGCAAGATGTGTACAAAAGTGAACACTTTAATGGAAGGTGCAACAAGCTGTTCAATACAGCAATATGGCCAAACTGTCAGAATGGTATGTTAAACAGAAACAAAAAAGAGACAAGTGATTTGAGAATATATAATACGGAAGCCGAGAGAGGCCCTTCATATAATCCTTTTTTCATTCACCTTGTTATCCCGAGATAACGACATAATTAATTCAGGATCTCGAGAAAACAACACAACTAATTCGAGATCTCGAGAAAACAAAACCATTATTCCGAGATCTCGAGAAAACAAAACAATTATTTCATGATCTCGAGTAAACAGCTGAGAAATGGTTCATTCAGGTGCGCCAAGAGACTTGTGATATGCTGACTTTGGGGCTATTTCTCATTCTGTATAGATGCAACTTTGGTCATTAGAATGTCTGGAATAATCGATCACCTAATAAGCCAATATTTTGATCAGGGGTTGACACAGGTAGAGATTGCATTAAGTCTTTTAATAAGGGATAATTTCAAAATTAGTCCGCGGCACCTCCGCAGAAGACTGGCCCGGCTTCGTCTCTACCGACGGAGATACAGTGATCCAGCTGAGATCATGAAATAACGGTTTTGTTTTCTCGAGATCTCAGAATAACGGTTTTGTTTTCTCGAGATCTCGAATTAGTTGTGTTGTTTTCTCGAGATCTTGAATTAATTATGTCATCTCGGGATAACAAGGTGAATAAAAAAAGATTATATGAAGGGCCTCTTGCGGCTTCCGTAAATATACACTCAAACAAAACAGCACTAAAGGAGGAGAGGGGCGACAGCCCGAGGAAAGCCCCCACAGGAGCGCACAGCATTTGCAGCATAGGCTACCCAACTCAGTACAAGAACAAAACACTTACAGTGTGTGCAGTAGGCTTCGTGCGCATTGTTCTGCACCTCTCGGAGGAAGGGGTAGGTGCCCTGTAAATCTTTGGAAAAGGTACATTTTCTTTTCGGCATAATTGCTGCGGCATTACTGCTGCTAGCTGCTAGACAAAGAACATTCATGCCAGTTAATGTTTATTTTATTGTTGCATGGCAACCATACCTGTCAACTTTGAGGTTTGAAAAAAAGGGATATTTCCCAGATTTTTAACTCAAAATAAGGGAAAATTTCAGAAAGTCATACCCTTCACCAAAAGTGGGTGTGTAGTTGAATGGGGGCAATTTTCTATCTAGTATTTGTGATTTCCTGTACTCTGGTGCATGTTGGTGATAGCCAAGACCCAAACTCAATACTTATGGTTTATAGAGTGCATTTGTGAATAAACTATACATTTATTTTTATTTGCTTTCAGTGGTACCAGTTATTTCCCAAATTAAGGGCTAAAATACGTATCTTATGTTAAAATAAGAAAGGTCATTATATAACCAGTCAATAAATTCAATTCCATTGCAATTTATTATGGTTTTACCATAGTCATGGCCTCGGAACACGAGATAGATAGATAGATAGATAGATAGATAGATAGATAGATAGATAGATAGATAGATAGATAGATAGATAGATAGAGTAATAAAGAGTAATATAAGATATTAAACCAAGAGTGATTTAAAATGGGTAAGTTTCAGGTAGAAAATAAAATAGACAATGAGTGGATAAAACAGTTAATACACCAATTAGTTTACACTAGGCTATTTATGAGGTCTTAGCCAGGACATACTTAATGTAAACATGTGTAGCTTACCTTTGATTATTTGGGAGGCTTTCATTTTCCCCATGGAAAATTTCTTTGCGATGGAAGAGTCTGGGAACATTCCAGCCACGCACTTGTTGAAATCATCAAAGAAAGAGAGGCTAATGTTTTTCTTAGCTATTAGCATTGCCATCTTCACCTCAGACCTAATCAGTGTTGCCAGATACTGCTGACGTTTTCCAGCCCAAAATATGTTCAAAACCCGCCAAAATGCACTTGAAACCGCCCAATCTGGCAACACTGGACCTAATCACTTGTTCAGCCTCGCCTCCGGGGGACGTGAATTCATGGCCCGACTTCCTGCTGTAAACTCCTGTCAGAGGCGCGTCATGAATTCTGGACCTACCGACTTTTTTATATTGTGAAAATACGGGACTTTTATATAATGAGAAAATACGGGATATTTTCGGGAAAATAAAAAAACGGGAAGACAGCGGGAAATAAGTCAAAATAAGGGATTTCCCGGGAAAAACGGGAGGGTTGACAGGTATGATGGCAACACGTTCTGTTGTCTGGAATAATGTGGCTAAATAAACACCCATGCCACAGGGCCAGGGGGCAGTAACCAGGAAAGTTTGCGATTCCTGTCAATTCATCAAACTAGTAAATGCAGACATTTCTCCGCTAATGATTCCCACGCTGCTCAGTCGCAAACGTTGCGAGTGGCGAAAACCGGGACATATCTGTGTCCCGACAGACTTTTGTCAGGACTCAGGACACACAACCCCAAATCGGGACTGTTCCGGTAAAACCGGGACGTCTGGTCACCCTAAGTTAAACTGCCCAAACCGCACATTGCTAAATACTAAACTGAGAGGGGCGGCATGGTGGTGTAGGGGTTAGCGCTGTCACCTCACAGCAGGAAGGTTCTGGGTTCGAGCCCAGCAGCCAACAGGGGCCTTTCTGTGTGGAGTTTGCATGTTCTCCCCGTGTCTGTGTGGGTTTCCTCCAGGTGCTCTGGTTTCATCCAAAGACATGCAGGTTAGGCTAATTGGTGGCTCTAAATTGACCGTGAGTGTGGATAGTTGTTTGTCTCTATGTGTCAGCCCTGCGATGACCTGGCGACTTGTCCAGGGTGTACTCTGCCTCTCCCACAGAGTCAACTGCAACAGGCTCCAGCTTGCCCACCAGGTAGTCCTCCTTCAGTATTTCATCCACTTTGTTTAACCATGCTTAACAGTTGGTACAGTGTTCTTGGGGTTGAATGCCTCACTTTTACTCCTTCAAACATGCCTCTCATCATTGTGCCCAGTCAACTCAATATTTGTCTTATCTGACCATAAAACTGTCATAAAACTTTCCCTTTGTCCATGTGGTCAACTGCTAACTTTAGTTGATGTTGAAGGTGTCGATTTTGGAGCAGGGGCTTCTTTTTTAGATGGCAACCTCTCAGTCCATGGCGATTTATAACTTGTTTGACTCATGACACTAGTGTTCCAGCAGTTTCCAGTTCATGGCAGGCCTGTGCTTTGGTGTTTCCTGACCATCTGAATCAATTTTCTCTCAGCTGAGAGTGAGAGTTTGGGTTTACTTCCACACCTTAGCAAAGTGACTATATCTCCCAATAACTTGTATTTCTCAAACAAACCCTTTTTATGCTGGCACAGAGAATGTACCAACTGTAGGCAATCATGATCACAAATAGGAAGTTTAAAAGCCTTGGGCTTGGCAAGTTAAATGACAATTTGAAACTTTCAGCAGCACTGAATTAATAATCTTATTGGGTGTCAGGCTTGTAGTACTCGAGTCCAGGACTCGGACTCAAGTCCGACTCGTGCCCTAATTTTAAGGACTTGTGACTTGACTTGGACTTGAGCACTGATGACTTAGACTCGGACTCGGACTCGTGCATTACCTGCATTTGGACTCGTAAATTGGAGACGAGGACTCTGATTTTTTCTTCATATTTTGTAACATGCCATAATAATTTGGCACAAGATATTTATATTGACATTAATTTTTATACTAATTTCGTGCAAGAGAATGCACATTCACCTGTTCATATGTCATGTTCAGGAACAAACTAACGTTAATGGTGCTAAAACACCTGGAGAGAACGCTTCTAGGATTGTCCGCTTTGCTTATACAGACTTCAGAATTCTGGACCAAGTCATAATGCTATAGTGTCTTGCAGAAGTATTCATCCCCCTTGGTGTTTGTCCTGTTTTGTTGCATTACAAGATGGAATTAAAATGGATTTTTGGAGGGTTAGCACCGTTGGATTTACACAACATGCCTACCACTTGAAACGTGCAATTTTTTTTTAAATTGTGATGCAAACAATAATTAAGATGAAAAAAAAAACAGAAATCTGGAGTGTGCATAGGTATTCACCCCCTTTCATAGGAAACCCCTAAATAAGGGCTGGTCCAACCAATTCACTTCATAAGTCACATAATTATTTGATTAAAATCCACTTGTGTGCAATCAAAGTGTCACATGATCTGTCATATGATCTCTGTATAAATCAACCTGTTCTGGAAGGACCCTGACTCTGCAACACTACTAAGCAAGCAACATGAAAACCAAGGAGCCTCCAAACAGGTCAGAGACAAAGTTGTTGAGAAGTATAGATCAGGGTTGGGTTATAAAAATATCCCAAACTTTGAATATCCCTCAGAGCACCATTAAATCCATAATATAATATAATATAATATAATATAATATAATATAATATAATATAATATAATATAATATAATATAATATAAATATGCTCTAAGCGCTTTACAATCACAAACTAGTAAATAATAATTCAATAACTAATCAATAACTAATTAAAAAGGCTAATAACTAAAGACTAAGCAGCTATAGATTAAAAGTGAGTCTAAAAAGATGCGTTATTCCATTATAGACAAATGGAAAGAATATGGCACCACTACAAACCTAACAAGAGAAGACTGCCCACCAAAACTCACAGACCAGGCCAGGAGGGCATTTATCAGAGATGCAACAAAGACAACACTGAAGGAGCTGCAAAGATCCACAGCAGAGATAGGAGTATCTGTCCATAGGACCATTTTAAGCTGTACACTCCACAGAGCAGGGCTTTATGGAAGAGTGGCCGGAAAAAAAGCCATTGCTTCAGAAAACATGTTTGGAGTTTGCCCAACAGCATGTGGCAGACTCCCCAAACAGATGGAGGAAGATTCTCTGGTCAAATGAGACTAAAATTAATCTTTTTGGCCATCATGGGAAACGCCATGTATGGCGCAAACCAACACCCTGAGATCACCATTCCTACAGTGAAGCATGGTGGTGGCAGCATCATGCTGTGGGGATATTTTTCATCTACAGGGACAGAAAAGTTGGTCAGGACTGAAGGAAAGATGGATGGCACTAAACACAGGGCAATTCTGGAGGAAAACCTGTTTGAGTCAGCCAGTGGTTTGAGACTGGGACAAAGGTTCACGTTCCAGCAGGACAATGACCCTAAACATACTGCTAAAGCTACACTAGAGTGGTTTAAAGAGAAACATTTAAATATATTGGAATGGCCTAATCAAAGCCCAGACCTCAATCCAATTGAGAATCTGTGGCATAACTTGAAGATTGCTGTACACCAATGCAACTCATCTAACTTGAAGGAGTTGGAGCAGTTTTGCCTTGAGGAATGGGCAAAAATTCCAGTGGCTAGATGTGCTAAGCTAATAGAGACATACCCCAAAAGACTTGCAGCTGTAATTGCAGCAAAAGGTGGCTCTACAAAGTATTAACTTTGGGGGATGAATACCTATGCACACTCTAGATTTCTGTTTTTTTCATCTTAATTATTGTTTGTGTCACAATAAAACAACATTTTTCACCTTTAAAGTGGTAGGCATGCTGTGTAAATCAAATGGTGCTAACTCCCCAAAATCCATTTTAATTCCAGCTTATAATGCAACAAAACAGGACAAATCCCAAGGGGATGAATACTTTTGCAAGACACTGTACCTTCTATAAAAACCTAACACAAAGAAACATACCAGAACAAATCGGAAACACACACTGACGATGAAAATGATGAAGAGATAAACCTGTAGAAGTACATTATATGGTAGAAACACACACACACACACACACAAGACATACTATGTGTCTTTTCCTCCACACCTCTCTTTCTCTGTTTCAGTTAACTTTGAAGAGTTCATTATTTAATCCCAACCATGTATTTAATGCTAACAGCCTTTTTTTTTTTTTTTTTTTGCTTAGTAATTGACGCTTCAGTGGAAAAACTATGTCTATTCATGGAAGCAATTTCATAATGTGTTACACTCAGCAATCCAAGATCAATCGTAAATAAATTTACTCATGCATTTATCTTTGGAGACTGTGTGTCGTATATAAAAACAGATTTTTTTTTTTTTACATTTATGGTTTAAACAGCTTGAATAAAATCAGTTATGTGCTTGCACAATAGCAAGAGAGGCCATCTATCAAACGGCACTACGTGTGGTTGATCATGTGGAAAAAGCAATTTGCTCTGTTCTGTACAAATTTGTTCAAACCAAAAACCATTTAGCGAAGAGTTTATTCTTTGCAGCTTGTAAGAGAGCAAGAAAAAATCCCTTTAAAATTCCAGTGTCTGTCAAACGCATGGTCCTTTACAGCTTGAGAGAACAAGTCTTAGAATTTGTGGACAAAATATACAAATAATATAGCACAACAATGCAAATATGAATGATACAAACAACAAGGAGTCAAAAACGACACACAGCATGGTGTGTGAGTTCTGGCTATGACAGTTCCTCAAACTCAGCTACATCTTTCAAGTTTGTAAATGCTTTCAACTAGGCATGGACTAGTTAAATTCTGCTTATGCAGTTTTTATTTTTGTTTGTACTACTCCATGAGATTTTGTAGTAATTTTACTTGGCCTATTTCCCAAAATATAAACAAACTAATAGCCTTATTTTAAACCACAGCAGTCCTGACCAGGCAGTTACAAAGGATGAATAAATATAAATGCACTGTGCAACACCATACATTCATGTTAACTAGTGCTGTCAAAAATGTCGCGTTATTAACGCATTAACTTGACTCAATTTTAACGGCGATAATTTTTTTATCGCGAGATTAACGCTCTGTGACATGATGCCACACCCCGCACAGCCAGAGTCCTCTGCCCTCCCCCGAAGAGCCATGGTGCTCGGTTTAGGTTTCGTTTTTCCATCGGCGGCTCCAGCCCCACTTTGCAGTGGCTGTGAGACAAGACGTGTTATGCTCTGCAATAAAAAAAAAAGAAATCGGTACAACCAGTGTTCGAACTATGCCGATATTTTCGGGGGGGTCCCTTTTTTTTTTCCCTTGGGGGTGCTTGCGCTTGTCTCAGAGCGCGGAGCTCCATCGCGCGCTCACTTCGGATATGCAAATGCTTCCCGTTACACACGATTGCTATGTCAATAAACATCATTTTGCCAATATTTTAGAGACCCCCCAACATTTCCCAAATCATGTTTTCAAGGGATCTCATGTCTGTTTTAGGGGATCTCGGATCCCCCGTGTACCCCCGTAGCTCAAACAGTGAGCAAGCCCATTCACTTTTTTATGCTGATAAGAGAATTACAATGGTTTTTCATGTGACAAAAATGTGCGATTAAATTGCGATTAATCGCGAGTTAACTATGACAGTCGCGACATTAATCGCGATTAAATATTTTAATCGCTTGACAGCACTAATGTTCACAAACATGGCCTTTGTTTACCCCACAAGCTTCATATCTGATTGCTTACTCATGCCCCCACATGAAAGTAAAAAACCTCCTGCTTATGCGACTCTTCTGTCCCAATGCACACTTCTCGTCTTAACCAGATGCCACGTGAACTTTTCTGGCAAGCTTTCTAAATATCAAATACACCACAGAAAATAGCTGTGCCTGTTTAGAAAACTGGCGTATTTGGTTACATCCCTGTAAACAGTGCAGATAACAGAATAGCTGGTGCCCAGCACGTGCCACGTCCAAATAATAATAATAATAATAATAATAATTTTAGTACATGGTTATTTGGAATTGTGACTTGATTGTATTGCAGATGCAGAGATGTGCCTGCCTTTTTTTAATTAATAAGGTTTAAAAAAATCGTTATGTGAGATTGAGCTGAAGAGTTTATGGTATAAATTTACATTTAAAAGTTGGGCCTAACTTAGGTTTTTTCACTCGTGACACAAATGCAGTGAAAAGCAAGCTGAGCAAGTCCTGTTGGATTTTAACAGGGTGCGGGAACTTCATGCATTGACATAATAACATACTGTATTCCCGGACTTGAATGAATGAATGAATGAATCCTTTATTATCACTGTTACCAGTGAAATTGATCATCAACCTGTCCTTACAGAGGGGGAACAGGACAGGAAGACAGGGATAAAAGAAAAAGAAACACAGTAGTAACATGAGGAAAGATGAGGAAAAAAGAACACCCCCCCCCCCCCACTATGCTCCTATCAGGAGTACAGTGTGGGAGCATTTAAAAACCTCCACACATAAGCACACAATAACACAAGTACACTTTAAAACACGGGACTTGAGGGGGGGAAAGGGGGGAAAGGAGGGGGCAATCAGGGATGGGGAGGAGGTAGAGATAACCCAGCGCAAGCAAGCAGCCATCCACTCCTGCAGTCATGAGGGCGCTGGTCACGCACCCGCTTGTCACACTGGGGGTGAAAAACGGCGACCGCGGAAAATTGGGGAAGGAATGCAAAGAATGCGAGAGTGTCTCCCAGCAGTGACCTTCGGGGGGAAATGTTGCCCCAGCAACGGCCTTGATCGAGGCCAGTGCTGTTCAGGGAGCCGAATGTCGATAAGATAGAGATTGTTTGGTCTTTCGAACAGACGCAGTCTTTACACGTCCACACCACTTGTCCATATCTGTCCATTTCATCCATTCTGTTCAATTCAATTCAATTTGGTCTCTGAAATACTTATTCCTTGCAAAGCCGAAAGCGTCTCCAAGATGACAACCATGTTGTGGTTCAAGTTCTGCCACAAGTCTGAGTGCCGACAGCTTTGCCCACCGCTTCAATCATATCGGGCAGCTTTGTGGGGCTTTGAACAGCTGTCACCGTTGTCTCATTTCCTCGATATACCAGGGCAATGCCTAATCCAATCAGCAAAAGTCCGGTAATCATGGTTCCGAATAGGTAGATATCTTCAATGTCCTCCACAGACGTTCCGGCAGGACCCAGGCTTCTCGTCGAGAAAACTGTGTCAATTTCGTTAGGAGACCAGTTTATCAAATCCATGCTTTTTTAGTTTAGAAATTCAATGCGGAGAGAGTCTCTCAAAAAAAAAAAGTATAGGCAGACGAGACGAAACAAAGAGCACAAGCAGGAAAAAAAGGAGAGGAGAGGAGAGGACAGACTTCACTGTAGACTACATGTAAAGGGTGTGCGCCATCCTTTTATGTTTATGGTATCGTTAACACGCATGTTCACATGCCAAAATGATAAGACACTGCAGCAGGCTTACTGCATACACACGTGTTTGCTGTCCGGCTACTGCTCGTGTTCATTAATAGGGTATCCCTGTACTCACTATACCCTGTGCATGTACATGGTACACGTGCTGTTTTGGGGGTGAGCCTCACTTTGATTTTTACAACAGTGGCTGGATAGGTCTATGGGAGATATTGATTTTTGCAACTGAAGAAAATCTGCTTGAAATCCCCTGAGTCTTGGGAATGAAGGCTTATTATAGGACTTGTTCACATGCAACTCATACAATCATTGTGTAGTTACCTCAGTCTATTAGACTCAGGAGCTCAGATTGCAGTTACTGACTTTGTTGCAGTCTTTGTTTATAGTTATCTCGGTATTAAGCTCTGTCTTAAGTGGCCACTTGCATTATCTCAGTTTACCTGGGTGTATTCACTGCCTTATATGTACATTGAATGTCCTGAGCAGGAGCTCAGATTGCAGTTGCTAAAATAGTAATAATTTATTGATATAAGGTGTTTTGTGGTCAGTGTAGGCTACTACACTGTATTGTGTCATGTGGTAATGCATTATATGACAATGCAACTTTCATAAATACTACCATAGATCAGTTGTAATTATGTTCTACACATGTACCTGCAGCCCTGCGATAACCTGGCGACTTGTCCAGGGCGTACCCTGCCTCTTGCCCATAGTCAGCTGGGATAAGCTCCAGCTTGCCTGCGACCCTGTAGAACAGGATAAGCGGCTACAGATAATGGATGGATGGACATGTACCTGCAATTCTGAAAATATCATTTTCAGTAACTAATAAAATGGTTTTGAAAGTTCCTACTTTTGAAACATATTTTTGATATGGTAATTTTCTTTAAGAGATTTCATTTACAACATGCTCTGACAGCTCAAAATGCATCTCCGGGCATTTAAAAACTGCAGAGCTTCCAGGGGCCTCTGCCGGCCCTCAGAACCCCAGCCTTACCGAGTTGACACCCCCCTTCCCCTTCCCATTTTCCTGGATCCGCCCTTGAATAGTGGAGATACAGCCATACAAATAACACAATGTATACATAGAATACAACAGATATAATCACCTGGGGGTTTAAAAGAGGTCCTATACAACACCTAGCTTGACTCCACTTTTGTTCAGTATGATGTAAAATCTTACCTTGTCTTCAATTTTGGATGAACAAGTTTGCCCCTAGAGTAATCCTCTAGACACTACCATCTCTCTCTCTCTCTCTCTCAGCAGCAGCAGCAATGCAGAGTTTCTAATCCATTCTCAGAATGGCTGACCAGCATTGCATTTACACAAACCAATTTAAAAATCTAATTTTCTCTGCAGCTTTTCCATCTGACAAGCATTCGTATGACAAGCACAACCTCCAGCGACCATATTTGTTTAGCACTCTACCTACCCTGCCCACAGAACCCCTCTCAGAAATCTCATGTCACTTTAATCAGTTGTTCAGATGACTCTTACTAATCAGTTACCCCTGTAAGGATGCTTAGTTCTGCTGGCTTGTACTTGCAGGAGAGATTTAGAGAGACAGAAGACTCTTTCATGGCTTGAGAAGCCATATGAGATTAAAAGCAGCCTGAAGAATCTTCCCTAATGGGCTGCTTAATGGACTTTTCATTTATTGATGAGATTCCAGGCTCGAAAACACATGGAAGATGGTTAAACTTGCTAGAAGCAAAA
The DNA here is from genome assembly GCF_027579695.1 of Neoarius graeffei. Taxonomy (NCBI): domain Eukaryota; kingdom Metazoa; phylum Chordata; class Actinopteri; order Siluriformes; family Ariidae; genus Neoarius; species Neoarius graeffei. Next base: position 40,736,486 of record NC_083594.1, read on the forward strand.
GGTGGAACGTGACATGAGAGCCATAGCAGGAGGAATCTGGTGTTGTAGCTCATTTCCATACTGCCAGCCATCTGAGCAGAAGATGGGAGAGAAGTTTGACCTGAGATGATAGTTAGAAGATCAAGTGAGAATATTATTTTTATTCATAGCGCTTGAGCCCAGTCATCAGCACAAATGACCTCTGGCCAGAAACTTCAATGCTTCAAACCTTTCCAAAACTGCACAAAAATGGGAGCAACTGTGCCACATAACACTAAAGTGTAGAGAAGCAGATCACAGTGACCGCTGCATAAGTTACTTTAAAACAGTGCTGCTTTGGTGGCTACCCAATTGCCCAACAGCTATTTCAGTTTCAATGTTTGTTTTCTTAAGAAGCTAAAAGTTAGTCATGGTTGGTTCAGAAATGTCCATATAACTCACAAATGATTGTTATGATTAGCTATCATATTTGCCATTCAGATAATGACATTGAAATGCGAAAGGCATGTTTATATAAGATTTAATTTTTCTTAGCATTTTCCCTACTCCGCGTGGGTTTCCTCCGAGTGCTCTGGTTTCCCCCACAGTCCAAAGACATGCAGGTTAGGTTAACTGGTGACTCTAAGCCCATGTTTACATTAGACCGTATCAGCGGATCATCAGATTAACGTTTTTAAAACGATTAGCGTGCACACAGCAACGCCAATATACGATTCGCGTGCACACAGCAACACCAATACACGGATACGCTCGGCTCCGCAGGCATCCTGCGCTCCAAATCACTCCGCCCTGAACAGCGAGTGCCCTCTGGAGGGTGCGCACTCCGGCCCTGCGCAGCTCACAGAGCGCGTGAGTATAGCGCACGAGCAGTGATTCGGGACTGAGCCGCTGTGTGTGTGATCCCAGCGCATATCACTTACCACTTGCAAGTGGAAGGATGGCAATCCTAAAGACAATCATAACTACACAATGGGCAGTATTTGCATCAGTATTTGCAGTATTTTCATACTTTTATACTCTTTAATGAAAGGTGATACAAGGCGGAAGTCCGCGCCGTTTTTCAGCAGTCGCGTCACATGACCAACGCCAGCGAATCAGGAAGGTGGATGTCACAGTGACGTTGTCCAATGAGACGCCAGCTAGAGCTCAGCACAGTGTATCCGCGTATTCTGAATGTTTACACAGCACCGGAGCTGACACGATCTGGATTGAATACGTGGACGCTGGCGGATTCCCGTTTCCAGGCATTTTAATGTAAACGGACAGTGCATCCGCGAAGAAAACGAGACAGATACGGTCTAATGTAAACTTGGCCTATGTGTCAGCCCTGTGATGACCTGGCGACTTGTCCAGGGTGTACCCCGCCTTTCGCCCGTAGTCAGCTGGGATAGGCTCCAGCTTGCCTGCGACCCTGTAGAACAGGATAAAGCGGCTAGAGATAATGAGTTAAGATGAGATTTTCCCTACTTTTTTTTCCCATTCTTCATTAAAAAAAACCCTCAATTTTCTCAAGGGACAACTAACATCATTATAAAATCCTTTTTCCTTGATAGCTAATGCTAAATCTTTGACCCATTTTCATTTCAGGCTGTATTCAGGTTTATCAGCAACTTCAAATGTTAAAGGTAATACTGCCTTTCAGATTTTTCAAGTGTAGGTCATAAAAAGAATTGTCCCTGACACCCAATTATTTTTCTTTAATGGACCGAAAGCGACTTAATTCGAATCACAGACTTCCAATTTTATTAGTTTTTTTAAAATAGAACAATTAATTAATTTAGGACCACATGGCCCAAAATTCTCCACTATTTTTTCCTGCTTCACCATGACCCAATTCAAGACACTACCATGCATCACGTGGTGGGCTTTCCCCGTTCACACAAGGCATTGTGGGAGGAATTGAATGAAACATGAAAGACCAACTATAGTAACGGAAGGTGAGAAGAAAAGACGTTATGTTGCGAAGGAAAGGAAATGCAGGACCAAACTAATAAATATCGGCGGTCAGCGAGCACCTCGGTGTGATCAGCTGTTCGTTTAATGACAAAAAGATGCAACTGTCAGTGCACTGTCAAGGTAAACCTGTAGATGGCAGTAATGCAACACTGTGGACGTAAGTTGCCGTAAAACCCAAAAGAAGAAGGTAAACCTATGCATGCGCACATGGACTTCCTCTGTCTGCTTGACTGCATGAAGCGAGTGATTTCACGCACATTATTTGCTCGGGAATACCTCAAATTAAATAACTCCCCAGCCACAGAATGGCCTGGGTTGTTTTTTTTTTTTTTTTTGAGATATTACAGAAATAAACATATATCATAATGACCAAATTTCAGAGGGAACTAAATTTCACTGACTTTATGAAATTGAAAGGCCGTCTCACTTCAAGCTCAATGTTTATGTTCAGGTGCTTAAATTAAATTTCTGGGTGGTCCATTAGGATTATTACAATTCCCTGCACACAATTCATGCTTTCGAAGTTGCCAGGTATAATCAGAGGCATCAATACTTTCTATATGCCCCATTTGCCTTGAAAGGTGCTTCTGCATGTACAGTATAGCATTTAACTCATTCGATTATAACCATGGTGTGTTTTTCCCCCGCTATAATTTACATTTACATTTTTTATTTGGCAGACATTTTTATCTGAAGTTACTTACAAGTGAGCTGAGCAGATGAAACCTAAGGACCTTGTTCAAGAGCTGAACAGTAGCAGCTTGGCAGACTTTTCAATCAATAGTCCAGAACCTTAACCATGACATTCCTAAACATCCATGTGGTAGATTTTGCCCTCATGTAGGATGAATAGTTATGTCAGTTAATTGTGTCCAAACCATGTAATAACTAGCCAGGTTGCTAATGCTAGGGTATGAAACAAACCACCACCATTCTTGTAACAGACCGCATGTTATCTAGCTAGCTTTCATAGCTAGACGCCTGCCTATTAGAATATTTTGATCAGGGCTTTGAACCGGTTCAAGAAACGAAAACCGGGAACTTTTTCTATTTCACATGGAACAGAAATGAAACCAGAAACTTTATTATTTTTTATGTTCCGGAACAGAAACGCTTATTAAAAATAATGGTAACCGGTTAATACCGGTTTTTATTTCGTTCCTCAAAGTTTCCGTAGCCTACAAATAAAAAAGCCATTCTTCTCCTGCGCAAGTTTCTATGACCCGCTGGGGTTCACTTCCTGTGTGACGTTCGCTGACTGAATGGAGAGAGCGGGAAGGTGGACTACTATCACGTCTCCATGTGATAATAAGTGAATTACTGAGTGTCTGAGCGAAGGAGAGCCTGAACGATGCAACCTCCCTATTGGCTGTTTGTAAAAATGTATCAGTTGCTGCCCTTCCCACGGGAATCATCGCGGGCTCGAGATACGAGACCTGACGAGTTAGTTCGTTGGTAGCAGAACAAAATGTCTGGACACAAATCGGGTTTTCAGAAAAGGAAAGAAAATAAACGGAGGGTTGAAAATACAAAAAAGGAGGCAGAAAATGCAAAACGAGTTTTAAGGTAGGACAAATGGTTACTTTTTAAGGCAGCCCGCCGTGGCTGCAGACTTTCAGTTGTGTCATTGAATGGTTACTTTTCTGAGGCAGCCCGCCGTGGCTGCCTGCAGGCTTATTTATTATAGCCCATTTAGTTAAAATAGTTGATATAAAATGTTTATAGTTATAGTTATGTGATGGTTGTCCTGATTTAGACTGGTGTTTTTTGTTTTGTTTTGTTTTGTTTTGGGGGGGGTTGCGCGATGTTGCACCCGGGTCCAGATTAGGGCAGAACCGGCCCTGGCTACATTTCAGGTGTAGTTTGTTTTATGAATGTATGTACTTGCATAGATGTGTACTTGGTCTTCCAATATGGCGCCTAACAAAATCTCGCGGCGCGGTGACGTCATGCGGTAGCCCTCTATAGGGCCTGACTAGCCTTTGGTAACACACTAAACGAATTATCTTTCATTTTTGGCACTTTTTCTGTTTGTGTAGATGGGAAGACATACTGAGAATCCAAATCGCCAACATTTGAAATAATAATTGTTTTGAATTATTTCTTGTCTTATTTAATGAAGGTTGTAATAGAATTAGCCTACATTTGGCTTAAGCCGGATGAGACAGAGACATAATTTTATAGCCATTTGTTAAACAGCTGACAGGGAACGTAATTAACCGTTCCAGGAACGAAATTTTTTTGTTCTAACCGGTTCGGGAACGTCTATTTAATGGTGGAACCCAAAACTGGAAACGTTAAAATTCCGTTTCTGTTCGGAACGAACCAAAAGGAAAAAAATTCTGGTTCAAAGCCCTGATTTTGATAGACCTACAGGGTCCGAATGCAGACACACAACATTTTATCATACATATTTTGGCTTTAGTAGGACTTATTTTGCCATCATGATTAAAATCTCACCACTGTAAAATTGCTTTGGCCGACTACAACTAAAATTGCCTGGTGGTACCACTGTCTTTTCTAATTTCCCAACCCCTCTTTTTAACCTTTTTTTTTTTTTGCTTTAACCAAGATATTCCAACTTAAAACTTGATTCTTTCCTCATTTTTGTAATCATCCTTAAGCAGAGATGCATTAAAGTGGCTGGCTCACCCTTCCCAGAAGCCTCTGTACTAAGTAGCAAGTCGCCATTTTCACATCCATAAATATTCCACTGTTTGAAAAACTCTTCTTTTTTCAGCTGTCCCCATTAGGGGTCACCACAGCGGATGATGTCCCTCCATCTCCTCCTGTCCTCCATATCCTTTTTTGTAGCACCAACCGTCCTCATGTCCTTCTTCACCACATCCATAAATCTCCTCATCTTTGGTCTTCCTTGTTTCCTTCTACCTGGCACCTCCATCTCCAGTATTCTTTTCCCAACATACCCTGGATCTGTCTTCTGTACGTGTCCAAACCATCTCAATCTCGCCTCTCTCACTTTGTCTCCAAGCCGTCCTATGTGTCCTGTCCCTCTATCATACTCATTTCTAATCCTGTCCAACTTTGTCACTCCCAATGAAAATCTGAATAGCTTCAACTCTGCTACCTCCAGTTCAGCCTCCTGTCTTTTTGTCAGTGCCACTGTCTCCAAACCATCCAACATCGCTGCTCTTACTACTGTCTTGTACACTTTCCCTTTCACTATTGTTGGCACTTTCTGTCACAAATCACTCCTGACATCCTCCTCTCCTCCATTTAGTCCAACCTGCTTGCATGCTCTTCTTCGCTCCTCTTCCGCACTCGCCATTACTTTATACAGTTGACCCCAGATATTTGAACTCAGCTGCTTTTATCACCTCTATTCCTTGTAGATGTACCATTCCACTGTCCTCAGCCTCGTTCACGCACATGTACTCACTCCGTCTTGCTCCTACTGACTTTCTTTTCCCTTCTCTCTAGTGCATACCTCCATGTCTCTAAGTTTTCTTCCACTTGCTCCCTGTTCTCACTACAGATCACAATATCATCTGCAAACATCATTGTCCATGGGGCCTCTTGCCTGGTGTCATCTGTCGACCTGTCCATTACCAGTGCAAACAAGAAAGGGCTTAGGGCCGAGCCCTGGTGCAATCCAACATCCATCTTAAATGCCTCCGTTATTCCCACTGCACATCTCACTGCTATCACACTGTCCTCATACATATCTCATATATTTCTCTGCCACTCCCTATTTCCTCATGCGGTACGATACCACAAGTCCTCTCTTGGCACCCTGTCATATGCCTTCTCTAAATCTACAAACACACAATGAAGCTCCTTCTGGCCTCCTCATTAATTTTCCATCCACGTTCTCAAAGCAAATACTATATCTGTAGTACTCTTTCCTAGCATGAAACCATACTGCTTCTCACATATCTCTACCTCTCCTCTTAGCCTAGCTTCCACTACTCTTTCCCATAACTTCATGCTGTGGCTGGTCAACTTTAAGCTTCTATAGTTACTGCAGCACTGGACATCACCCTTGTTCTTGAATACTGGTACCAGTATACTTCTTCTCCACTCCTCAGGCATCCTGTCACTTTCCAAGACCTTATTAAACAGTCTAGTCAAAAAGTCAATTGCCATCTCTCCTAAGCCTCCACTAGTATATAATCTGGGCCGACTGCTTTACCACTTTTCATTCTCTTCATAGCACTCCTTACTTCCTCTTTGCTAATCTGCTGTACTTCCTGATTCACTATCTCCAGCTTGGCCAACGTTCACTGTCTTTCATTTTCTTCATTCACCAGCTTCTCAAAGTACTCCATCCACCTTTTCAACACACACTTGTCAGCACGTTTCCATCTGCATCCTTTATCATCCTAACTTGCTTCACATCCGTCCCAGCTTGATCTTGTTGTCTTGCTAATCGATACAAGTCCTTTTCTCCATCCTAAGTTTCTAACTGTTTTCATATGGTTCATCATATGCCTTTTTCTACACCTTTGCCACTGCTCTCTTTGCTTTTTTTCTTTTCTCACATCTCCTTGTATTCTTGTCTGCTCAACTGATCTCTCTTTTTACCCCAGTTTTGCTTTGCCAACTTCTCCCTCCTTATACTCTCCTGGACTTCCTCATTCCACCACCAAGTCACCTTGTCTTCTTTTCTTTGCCTGATGTCACTCCCAGTACATTCCTAGCTGTTTCCCTCACCACTTCTGCCATCGTTGTCCAATCATCTAATACCTCATCTCATCTCATTATCTCTAGCCGCTTTATCCTTCTACAGGGTCGCAGGCAAGCTGGAGCCTATCCCAGCTGACTACGGGCAAAAGGCGGGGTACACCCTGGACAAGTCGCCAGGTCATCATAGGGCTGACACATAGACACAGACAACCATTCGCACTCACATTCACACCTACGGTCAATTTAGAGTCACCAGTTAACCTAACCTGCATATCTTTGGATTGTGGGGGAAACCGGAGCACCCGGAGGAAACCCACGCGGACACGGGGAGAACATGCAAACTCCACACAGAAAGGCCCTCGCCGGCCCCGGGGCTCAAACCCAGGACCTTCTTGCTGTGAGGCGACAGCGCTAACCACTACACCACCGTGCCGCCCTCATCTAATACCTCTTCACCCAATATCTGTCTCACCATATCCTTAAATTGGGTGTCATGGCAGTGTAGTGGTTAGCACTGTCATCTCACAGCATGAAGGTTCTGGGTTCAAGCCCAGCGGCCAACGGGGGCTTTTCTGTGTGGAATTTGCATGTTCTCCCTGTGTCTGCATGGGTTTCCTCCAGGTGCTCCGGTTTCCCACACAGTCCAAAGACATGCAGGTTAGGCTAATTGGTGACTCTAAATTGACTGTAGGTGTGAGTGTGAATGGTTGTGTGTCTCTATGTGTCAGCCCTGCAATGATCTGGCGACTTGTCCAGGGTGTACCTGCCTCTCGCCCATGCAGGTTAGGTTAACTGGTGACTCTAAATTGACCGTAGGTGTGAATGTGAGTGTGAATGGTTGTCTGTGTCTATGTGTCAGTCCTGTGATGACCTGGCGACTTGTCCAGGGTGTACCTGCCTCTCACCCATAGTCAGCTGGGATAGGATCCAGCTTGCCCGCAACCCTGCATAGGATAAGTGGTTACAGATAATGGATGGATGGATATCCCTAAATTCTGACCTACAATCTTCCTCCTTCAATTTCCACCTTCTGATTTTTGGCATAGCTTTCTCTTTCTTCCTCTTTTTTTACCTCTAAGGTCATTCTCCCAATAACCATCCAATGCTGCTTAGCTACACTCTCCCCTGCAATCACTTTGCAGTCTCCAATCTTCTTCAGATTGCATCTCTGACATAAAATATAGTCCACCTGAGAACACCTTCCTCCCCTCTTCTATGTTACTCTATACTCTTCTTTCTTCTTAAAGTGTCTATTCACTCCAGCCATTTCCATCCTCTTTGTGAAATCCACCACCATCTGCCCTTCCACATTTCTCTGCTTCACTCCGTACCTACCCATCACCTCCCCTACCCATCCCTTCTCCAACATGCCCATTTAGGTCTGCTCCAAGCACCACTCTTTCCTTTTTTGGTATACTTTCAACCACTTCATCCAACTCACTCCAGAATTCTTCTTTGTCTTCCATCTTGTACGCCACTTGAGGGGCATATGCGCTGACAAGCTGACAATGTTCATATCCCCCCCCCCAATTTCCAGCTTCACAATCATCATTCTGTCACTCAATCTCTTAACCTCCAACACACTCTTAACATTCAGGATTACCCCTACACCATTTCTCCTCCCATCCACAACGTGATAGAAAAGCTTGAAACCACCTCCGATGTTCCTGGCCTTACTTCCCTTCCACTTTTTCTTGTACACACAGGATGTCAATCTTTCTCCTCTCCATCATATCAGCCAGTTCTCTTCCTTTACCAGTCCTAATGCCAACATTTAAATTTCTAACTTTCAATTCCACTTTCCTGCCTTTTCTACTCTCACGTTTCCTCTGAATTTGCCTTCCACCTCTCTTTCTCATCCTTTTCCCACCAGTAGCATAGTAGCACTCGTAGAAAGATGTCAAGAAGCCTATGAGCAAGTTCTCTTACCATCACAATTTGGATTTCGATCCAATAGATCAACATGTGATGCCATATACACACTATGTCAAGTCATTGAAACATCAAAGAAAGCAAGAACTCCCCTGTTTATAGCCTTTGACGACCTAAAGGCAACATATGATTGGATACCATGAGACACTCTCATGAAATGCCTTTAAATCCGACTTAAATGCCCTCATATAGTATCAACTGTACGAGCTTTATGTACTGGTATTAAGGCATGCAGAAAGGGAGCTACTAATTTCTTTGATACTCTGGTAGACTGTCGACAAGGTGCTTTGGAATCTCCATTTATATTTAATATCTACATGGATTTTGTTGTTAGAGTTGTGCATCATGAAACATCAAAGATATACCCAGAGATAGGCTTTAAGATTGTGTACTGCATTCTAAACGAAATATCACCAAGAGAACTTTGCAGAAAAGCACCAGCAATAGGAAAAAAAATCGAATAACAGAACTACTATATTTTGATGACCAAGGCATCGTTGTTGAATCCATTGAAGAACTGCAAAAAATCCTTCAAATCTATGATGAAACCTATAGCCGTTTTGGACTACAAATGTCCTATTGCTGGGTTTCAGTTACGTAACTTTTCTTAGCGGTTTTACCAAAAGTGAAATAGCTGGTGATCTAAACAGCTGCCGTAGTGCAAACAACTAGCGATAACTTATCAGAGTATGTTCTTAATCTAGAAGCCACTGCTCGCTTTAGATATATTCATAAGATTGCTATGTGCAATGAAATCGACCCCTACAGTCTGGGAAAGAAGGATGTCATACAATCTTGAAAACTACCCTTCATTCGAGTTCCCCGACATCTTGAACTATCTGGTGTTGCAGACGGCCTTCTACACCGCAAAACAGATGATTTTTTAAGCTTTTTGTTCACGTCTTTACAACGAAGCGCTGCAAGTTGAAGTGTAAACAAACAACAGTTTGCTTGATTCTCACTTGTGTTCGCTCTTATCTCTCAGGTAAACCATTCCCAAAGATCATCAGAAACCCCTTTAAAGACCTGGATCTTAGTTAAACAAGAGGGTAAGACTTTTGTTGTTATCTTCATGCATATGGACTTTGTGAGGAGTGAGGAATAAACAAAGAAACAGCTGGGGACTTTAGCGCTTGGTGACCTAAAAAAAAGTACCATAAAATAATGGCACATAGCAAGAAAAGTACTTGGAAAACACTAAGGACATAGCTGAGAGGGAAATACAAACTTTTCATGAAGTGATCACTGCAAACTCGAGCATGCTTCAACTCAGCTACCTTCGATTTCAGTGAGAGGTTCAAAAGCCACCTTTCTCACAATCTTTTTGTGAAATCCTGCGTTTGTTCACCCTTTTTTATCAGTTCATGGGGAACCCTGAAGAAACTTTTATCAGTTTCATGGTTTGATCAATTCGAACCTTTATGTCTTTGGACTGTGGGGGAAACTGGAGCACCCGGAGGAAACCCACGCAGACATGGGGAGAGCATGCAAACTCTACACAGAAAGGCCCCCATCAGCCACTGGGCTTGAACCCAGAACCTTCTTGCTGTGAGGCGACAGTGCTAACCATTACACCACCGTGCTGCCCCAATATTAGGTATATCCATCCATCCATCCATTATCTGTAGCCGCTTATCCTGTTCTACAGGGTCGCAGGCAAGCTGAAGCCTATCCCAACTGGCTATGGGCAAGAGGCAGGGTACACCCTGGACAAGTCGCTAGGTTATCACAGGGCTGACACATAGAGACAAACAAACATTCATGCTCACATTCATACCTACGGTTAATTTAGAGCCACCAATTAGCCTAACCTGCATGTCTTTGGACTGTGGGGGAAACCGGAGCACCCGGAGGAAACCCACGCAGACACGGGGAGAACATGCAAACTCCACACAGAAAGGCCCCTTTCGGCCACTGGGCTTGAACCCAGAACCTTATTGCTGCGAGGCGACAGTGCTAACCACTACACCACTGTGCTGCCCCAATATTAGGTATATTCTATTCAAATTTCCATGTACATTTTATTTTATGCAATTTGTTTTCTTAGTTTAAAAAGGTGGTGGCATGATGGTGTAGTGGTTAGCACTGTCACCACAGCAAGAAGGTTCTGGTTTTGAGCTGAGTGGCCAGTGGGGGCCTTTCTATGTGGAGTTTGCATGTTCTCCCAGTGTCTGCGTGGGTTTCCTCCGGGTGCTCCGGTTTCCCACACAGTCCAAAGACATGCAGGTTAGGCTAATTGGTGGTTCTAAATTGACGGTAGGTGTGAATGTGAGTGTGAATGGTTGTGTGTCTCTATGGTGGGGTTTACATTAGACCGTATCAGCGGATCATCAGATTAACGTTTTTAAAACGATTAGTGTGCACACAGCAACACCAATACACGATTCGCGTGCACACAGCAACGCCAATACACGGATACGCTCGGCTCCGCAGGCATCCTGCGCTCCAAATCACTCCGCCCTGAACAGCGAGTGCCCTCTGGAGGGTGCGCACTCCGGCCCTGCGCAGCTCACAGAGCGCGCGAGTATAGCGCACGAGCAGTGATTCGGGACTGAGCCGCTGTGTGTGTGATCCCAGCGCATATCACTTACCACTTGCAAGTGGAAGGATGGCAAGCCTAAAGACAATCATAACTACACAATGGGCAGTATTTGCATCAGTATTTGCAGTATTTTCATACTTTTATACTCTTTAATGAAAGGTGATACAAGGCGGAAGTCCGCGCCGTTTTTCAGCAGTCGCGTCACATGACCAACGCCAGCGAATCAGGAAGGTGGATGTCACAGTGACGTTGTCCAATGACGACGCCAGCTAGAGCACAGCACAGCGTATCCGCGTATTCTCAATGTTTACACAGCACCGGAGCTGACACGATCTGGATTGAATACGTGGACCCTGGCGGATTCCCGTTTCCTGGCGTTTCCAGGCGTTTTAATGTAAACGGACAGTGCATCCGTGAAGAAAACGAGACAGATACGGTCTAATGTAAACTTGGCCTATGACTTGTCCAGGGTGTGCCCTGCCTCTCGCCCATAGTCAGCTGGGATAGGCTCCAACTTGCCTGCTACCCTGCACAGGATAAGCGGTTACAGATAATGGATAGATGAATAGTTTAAAAAGTGGCCATAAAATGTGCGCGTGTGTTCATACTATTAGGCTTGTTCTTTTAACATCAGCTCGTTGGTTTTAAATGTAGCAGGTTTTATCAGAAAAAACGCTTCTATACGTCGGTAGCGTGAAAAAAATACTGTACATTTTTGTTTACATTATATTGGAATTCCTTGTTATCACTGATTGATAGTGGTTAATAATGATAGACTGATAATGGCTTGGCTGCCATCATTAATCATTAAAAACATCCAGATCACTGTCATTTTATATCGTCTTTTCATTAGTGTGGCAACATACACTAGGATTTCATCACATGGTATGGGATGTTGGTATCTAAGCATTTGTTATGAGAAAATGATGTTCATTACCAGTTTCTATGTGTCTCTATTTATATTACAGAAATTATGTTCTTTTCTGTTGGCAAAAGATTAAAAACTCATGAAAGAGATGAACCGCATTTTGATTTTTACAATGTATTATAGTGAACATGGCATAGTAGAATATAAGCTGTGGATACAAACCCCCATCTTTTTTTTTCTGTACAAGGCTGAGTGCTAAATGAAAGTGTAACTAAGCAATAGGTTGACTATCAAACACGGCTGCTGTAGCACACGAGAAAATATGAATTATTCACAGCATGCAAGACCAAACTGATAGTCATCAACCTTACATTCATGACAACAATGTAAGGAAAGATTGCCAAGGGAATAAAGACTATGATTTCTCTTCTGTGAACATAGCACTTATTTTCACACTGACATCACTAGAATCTCTATGGCTAACTTTTCAAAAAGGCAGTGGTGTATTGTTCACAAATAAGCCGACTCTCTGAGTTAACTCTTTCAGCTGACGTCTGTATCTTAGAAGCTTTTTTCTTTTTCTTTTCTTTTTTTATGAAGGCACAACACGCGCGCACACACACATCATATGGCCAAAAGTATGTGAACACCTCACCATCACACCCAAATGTCTTTGTTGAACATCCCATTCCAGATTTAGTCCCTCTTTGCTGTTATAATAACCTCCACTGTTCTGGCAAGATTTTCGACTAAAATTTGGAATGTGGCTGTGGGGATTTGTGCCCATTCGGAAACAAGAGCATTAGTGAGGTCAGGCACTGCTGTTGGGCATGGAGGCTTGGTGTACAGTCAGCATTTCAGTTCATCCTGATTGTGCTCATTGGGATTGAGGTCCCTTTAATTGCAGTGAAGGGAAATCTTAAAACCTAGAATAGAACTTTGCTATAATATGGGTGTGATGGTTAGACCATATACTTTTGGCCATACAGTATACTGCATGTTGGATTCTGATGAGTGGTGATCTGAAGCAGCATTACTTGATATAATGTGTAGTGTAGTTTATTGGGTTGATGAACAACAGGATAAATAGAGAGGGATCTTCTTCAAATTCAACATTAATGGAAGTCCAAACACAGCAAGCACAATGATATTAATGCTTGAATGCTCAAAATATTTGTCAAATCAAATACTGTATGTAATGCATTGCTGGTTTTACCATCCATCCATCCATCCATCCATCCATTTTCTTCCACTTATCCGAAGTCAGGTTGTGGTGGCATCAGGCTAAGCAGGATCTTCTAGGCGTCCTTCTCCCCAGCAATGCTTTCCAGTTCCTCCTGGGGAAGCCCAAGGCGCTCCCAGGCTAGATGAGATATATAATCTCTCCAGTGTGTTCTGGGTCTACTCCAAGGTCTCCTCCCAGTTGGACGTGCCCAGAAAACCTCCAAAAGAAGGCGCCCAGGAGGCATCCTAATCAGATGCCCGAAATACCTCAGCTGACTCCTTTCGACACAAAGGAGCAGCAGTTGTACTCCGAAATCCCTCCGGAAGAATGAGCTCCTCACCCTATCTCTAAGGGTGATCTCAGCCACCCTATGGAGAAAGCTCATTTCAGCCGCTTGTATCTGCAATCTTATCCTTTCGGTCACTACTCAAAGCTCATGACCATAGGTGAGGGTTGGAATATAGATTGACTGGTAAATCGAAAGCTTTGCCTTCCGGCTCAGCTCCTTCTTCACCGTGACGGACTGGTACAACGCCTGCATTACTGCTGATGCCACCCCAATCCACTTGTCCATCTCATGCTCCATTTTACCATCATTCATAAAGACCCCGAGATACTTGAACTCCTTCACTTGGGGCAGCTGGTTTTACTTTTTTTTTTAAATAAATGTTATAACAAATGCAATGCATAATGTTATTTTGTAAGTCAGAGCAAAGGAAGTGTAAGATTTCATCAAACGGTTTAAGTGATAGTTAAGTAAGACCGATAAGTTTACCTGGTTTTGAATCATCGGTGAGCCGAGATGGTTGTTCAAATTCAGTGAAATAGCCAAAAGACCATTATTCCTGTACACGATATGAGTCATGAACTACTTTAAAGAGCTCCTTCCAAACATTTTACAGAGCTAGAATACATTTGTAATACTTGGCAAGAGTGGTGCCATGTTTGAAGGCCTCTGACAGTCCTGCTACAGAATATTACAATTCTGTTTGCCTAAAAACTTTATCACTTCTTATTTTATACCTTCTACACTACCGTGCCAGTACAAAAACATTACTGATTTCCAAACATTAGTTTTCTAGCATGGGCGGCACGGTGGTGTAGTGGTTAGCGCTGTCGCCTCACAGCAAGAAGGTTCGGGTTCAAGCCCCATGGCCGGCGAGGGCCTTTCTGTGCGGAGTTTGCATGTTGTCCGCGTGGGTTTCCTCCGGGTGCTCCGGTTTCCCCCACAGTCCAAAGACATGCAGGTTAGGTTAACTGGTGACTCTAAATTGACCGTAGGTGTGAATGTGAGTGTGAATGGTTGTCTGTGTCTATGTGTCAGCCCTGTGATGACCTGGCGACTTGTCCAGGGTGTACCCCGCCTTTCGCCCATAGTCAGCTGGGATAGGCTCCAGCTTGCCTTTGACCCTGTAGAAGGATAAAGCGGCTAGAGATAATGAGATGAGATGAGTTTTCTAGCACAAATTAAATGTCGCAGAAAAATGTTTGCAAGTCAGTAAAGAAAGCAGCGTATTACATAAGAGACACTTTTCAGACAAAAGCGTAATGAAGGCTACTGGGTTTTGCTGCAGAAATAAGAAGCGAGTATGACAGTCAAAGTGTCCAGAAGAACTGTGGCTGCTTCTGCAAGATGCTCAGTAAAACCTACAGCTCATTCCCTTATCAAACTTTACTCATTGCACCTGAGACTACTATTTTTTTTAGACCAAAGGGTCGTCTCACACCAAACATTGATTTTGTTTCATTTACTATGGCTTAATGATTATAGTATTTTTTTAATGTAGAAGCATTTAGGTTAACACATCTTACAGGATTTAAAGGATTTGCTGATAACATCTTGGTGCCAGAAACCATTAGGTTAATGTGGGACGGCCTTGGGCTGAAGTGCCCTTGAGCAAGGTACTTAACCCCGACTGCTCCCTGGGTGCTCTAGTATGGCTGCCCACTGCTCTGGGTGTGTCTGGGTGTGTGTGTGTGTGTTCACTGCTTCGGATGGGTTAAATGCAGAGGATGAATTTCACTGTGCTTGAAGTGTGCATGTGACAAAGGTTTCTTCTTCATTTCGTTCCAATATTTTTGAAAGCATCTTTGCTCTGTGGCATTTCTTTGCAGGAAAAGAAAAAGAAAATGCTGTCAGAGAAAGAAAATCGATCACTGTACAGTACATATACGCTATATACACTGATCAGCCATAACTTTAAAACCACCTGCCTAATGTTGTATACCCTTACAAAAAAAAAAAAGTTTATTCAAGTGTGCTTCTAGTATACTTCTTTTAAACTAAAAATAAGAGAGTATGCTTTCAGTTTACTTTTTATTTACTTATCAGAGATATACTTAGGCGGCATGGTGGTGTAGTGGTTAGCGCTGTCGCCTCACAGCAAGAAGGTCCTGGGTTCGAGCCCCGGGGCCGGCGAGGGCCTTTCTGTGCGGAGTTTGCATGTTCTCCCCGTGTCCGCGTGGGTTTCCTCCGGGTGCTCCGGTTTCCCCCACAGTCCAAAGACATGCAGGTTAGGTTAACTGGTGACTCTAAATTGACCGTAGGTGTGAATGTGAGTGTGAATGGTTGTCTGTGTCTATGTGTCAGCCCTGTGATGACCTGGCGACTTGTCCAGGGTGTACCCCGCCTTTCGCCCGTAGTCAGCTGGGATAGGCTCCAGCTTGCCTGCGACCCTGTAGAAGGATAAAGCGGCTAGAGATAATGAGATGAGATGAGAGATATACTTAATAAAGTTATACATAAGTATACTTGGCTTATACTGAAAAGTATATAGAAAAGTCGAAGCATATTAAGCTTATACTTCAACTTTTGATCAAGATATACTTAACAAAAGTGTAATAAAGAATTAAAATATTTGTGCCTTATGTTGAAGTGTACTTGCCCTGTAGTTGTGCTTCAGCATTGTTGACTCTGTGGTTCCATATAAGTTTTATATATATATATATATATATATATATATATATATATATATATATATATATATATATATAATTTCTCCTGAGTGGGATAATTTATTTTTCTTTAGAGCTTGGATGTTAATTTCAGTTGTCATTGCCATGTTTTTATACTTTGGCATTTAATACAATGTTGCTTTAAATTTTGATTTTTAAAGAAAACTAATATGTTCTTAATCCTGAGTATCTGTTTTTATTTTTTGAATTCTTACCTTGATAACTTCATTGTAACTTAAGGTACAAAACAGTTAAGCTGTCTACTGATAGTGTGCATGAGGTAAGGGTTAGGGCTAGAAAACTAATAGTATACCTAGAAGGGTAATTGCAGTATACTTCAAAACTAAAAAGTGGAATAGATGTATGGGTTGTTTTACAATCAGGGTACGCAAGCTAAAAATCACATTTAACACTTATTATCTTCAATATCAAAAGGCTTGACTAAATAAACTTGGTTGTTTATTGTAGCCCTGTGATAGCTCTATTTACCATGCAAAAAAAATTGGTGATAACGTTATTTTTGGTGAATGTATGGCAATATGTGTCATATTTAGCAAAATTACTCGTGTCATTTAGAAAAAGTGCTTTTTTGACCACAGGTAGCTCCAAAAGGGATGCACTTAAATCATTCTTTATACCACGGGCGATTGCTCTAAGACAACGAGGGAGGCTCAGCCTCCTCTAAAAATGACGAACATCGAATCATAGAAATATATGTGCTCAACCCAACTACAGTGCAAAATCATTCCGTTATAACTTTCCCCAGTTCGCCTAATGTGTGCGTGAGTTTTTCACCCTCGTGACAGCACGATGCAGCCCAGACTCAGTGGACTTCAATGGCATTGGGAGCTATGCGCTTTTCAATCTCAAAATGCAAGACGGTTATTGGACAAATACTGCGAAAACGCCCGCCCACAGAGTCTCACGGACTCCCAGCCTCAGTGGACTTCAATGGCATTTGGGAGCTCTGCGCTTTTCAATCTCAAAATGCAAGACGGTTATTGGACAAATACTGCGAAAACGCCCGCCCACAGAGTCTCACGGACTCCCAGCCTCAGTGCACTTCAATGGCATTTGGGAGCTCTGCGCTTTTCAATCTCAAAATGCAAGACGGTTATTGGACAAATACTGCGAAAATGCCCACCCACGGACTCCGAGCCTCACATGGGAGGGACATGGCAAAGCTTTCCGCGAAGAGACTGGTGATTGGTGAAAGTGGCCGGATATTTTCTTTGATTGACAGCTCGTTTCAACTATAGACAGGCAGCGGTGAATTTCAGTTCAGTCCCATGCGGAATCGCGAGTGCTGTGCAGTGTTGCCAGATTGGGAAGATTTAAGTGCATTTTGGCGGGTTTTGAACATATTTTGGGCTGGATAACGTCAGCAGTATCTGGCAACACTGGGTGGTGTATTGTAAGAGATCAGCTTACATTTCGATTTCATTCATTACATACGGTTTCTACCAGCTTTTTTAGTTTGTATATATTTTCATTGTAAATATAGTGTTGTCAAGTTTGCTATCTTAGTTCCAGAAATGTCGTTTATTTGAGTGACTGAACTTGAACTTGAGGGGGCTAGTCAGCTAGCAAGAAAGCTGCGCACGGATGCCAAGCATTGCTGATTTAATTTTGGTGAAGCCATTTGCCAGTCTTCCTTTCGAGGAAAAAATTAAAGAGCAGGGTAGACCAACGCCTCAAATTGACTTGGTGAAAAAGGTAGAGAATAATACTCGTTCCTTTCAGCTCTCCTGGTATGAGAAAGTGAATTGGCTAACAGCAAGTGACCCACATCAACAACAGTAAATAGGCTACTTTAGTAATATGTCATGGATGGACCAAAAATATAGAATCTATTTAAAATGTTTATGCTGAGTATATTATATTGGAATATATATTTTTCTGGATATGAATTGAACACCGCTACAATTTTGAAAACATTTTTAAACAAAAACACAGCCGAGAACATTTCACACTACAGACCTGGATTAAAAGTGAAGGGTTATCAAAATTGTCAATAAAACATTTCTCAGTCAAAATAAGTAAAATATAGGGAAAGTGTCATTGAATGCTGAGGTTCCTGACAAAGAGCTGCTTTCAATAATGATCACTTTTTAAACAACATGCCACAATTTTAAAATATAAAATGTTAAAATATACCCCTCCCCCCCAACACCACCATCATGTATATTGGACAGTAGGCTAATGGGCCAAAAGAACCTGTTATTTCACAGTTTGTGACGCTGCCAACAATCAGCCAGATCAGAGGCAAGAGTATGGGCAAAACTGATGTGTTTTTTCTTTTAAAATCTGGAAATATCATAACCGACCAGCCTCCCCTGTTTGAAAGACTACCAGCCGCCACTGGTGTATACCATAAAACAAATATTTGGTTCCATATCATTGGAAACATAGTTAAGTTTTAATGTTGAATGCCAGTAAGTTTTCAGACTATTTTGATCAAATTAGTATGTAATTGTGTCAAAAAAATGTCCTCTCCAAGACAGCTAATTTTTCAATATAAAATAACATATCTAAAATGATTATTTTCATCCTAAAATGTGGTCAAGATATTGGGACATAAATATTAGAGACAACTAACACGAAGCTTACAGCCTTATATTTAAAAGCACTATGGAAGTAGTGGATTCTGAATTGTAAAAAAAAAGTCCTCTCCAAGAATCACTTCATTTGTTTCTCCCAGCCCTGCTTAAAGCTACACTTAATCTTCTTTATCTTATAGCAGATTACACAAAACTACCATATACACATGTCAAAAAATTACCTGAAATCTGTTCTTTAACTTGTCCTTCACTTAAAAACTGGTACAAGAACCAGTTTGAATCAACTTGAATTTTGGGCCCCTGTGACACAAACTTTGTACCCTGATTGTAAAACAACCCTAATATAACCAGTAACTAATAGTATATTTCCAATATGCTATAAAGTATACTTTTATAAACTAAAAATTGGACTAGAAGTGTGTAACGAGTAAACTAATAGTATATTTTCAGTATACTACAAAAGTATACTTTAGTAAACTAAAAAGTGGACTAGAAGTATAAAACAAGTAAACTCATAGTATATTTCCAGTATACTATGAACTATGCTTTTGTAAACTAAAGAGTGGACTACAAGTATAGAACTAGTAAACTATTCATATCTAAGTTTACTTGTGGTAAACTTGGAGCACAAATAAAAAATACTAGTTGTATACTCAGACTTAAAGTATACTTTTTATAAACTAAAAGTGGGCCAATTTAGTCCCAAGAAGTATTAGATTTGTTTACTTACAAGTATACTGTAAGCACATTATCAGTATACTTGGTACACAAAAGTATACTTAAGGAAATATACTTTAACTTTACTTAAGTATAATAAAATGGACTTGAAGTATACTTCTTTTTGACAAGGGTAAGTCCCCCTTGAGCCACCAAAACAGCTCTTAGTCATCAAGCCATGGACTCCACAAGACCTCTGAAGGTACACAGTGGTTTCTGGCACCAAGATGTTATCAGCAAATCCTTTAAATCCTGTATGATGCGAAATTGAAGCCTTCTTGGATCAGACTTGTTTGTCCAGCACATCCCACAGATGCTTGATCAGACTGAGATCTGGGGAACTTGCAGGCCAAGTCAAAACATTGAACACTTTTTCATGTTCCTTAAATCATTCCTGAACAAATTTTGCAGTGTAGCAGGGCGCATTATCCTGCTGGAAGAGGCCACTGCTATTAGGGAATACTGTTGTCATGAAGGGGTGTACTTGGTTTGCAGAAATGTTTAGGTTGATGGTACATGTCAAAGTAACATCCACATGAATGCCAGGACCCAAGGTTTCCCAGCAGAACACTGCCCACAGCATCACACTGCCTCTGCCAGTTTACCTTCTTTCCATCATTCATCCTGGTGCCAGCTCTTCCCCAAGCAAGCGACACACACACACACACCCAGCCGTCCACAGGATGTAAAAGAAAACATGATTCCTCATATCCGGTCACCTTCTTTCATTGCTCTTTGGTCCAGTTCTGATGCAAGCTGCAATGCACTGTGTGTTCTGACACCTTTCTATCATAGCCAGCATTAAGTTTTTCAGCAATTTGTGCAACAAAAGCTCTTCTGTGGGATCGGACCAGATGGGCTAGACTTCACTTCCCACATGCAGCAATGAGCCTTGGGTGGCCATAACCCTGTCACTGGTTCACTGGTTGTTCTTCCTTGGAACACTTTTGGTAGGTACTAACAACTGCATACCGGGAACACCTCACAAGATCTGCTGTTTTGTCTCCGAAATCGAATCGTATATGAGCTGATATCCAACAAGGCACGTAGCACCAGGTGGGCTATAAGCCATGTATGACGAGATTGAGTGGAATAACTGTTTTATTCTATCCACATTCACTGGATTTTGAGAAACAGAGCATTTTTATTTTTTGCAAATTCGATAAATCAAAACTTTTATACAAAACATCTGACAATATAATTTCTGCTTAGAATGTAAACAACCCAGCGAAATGACAGTTGCAAATTTGTGAAAAATGCTATAATAATAATAATAATAATAATAATTCTTGAAAAACAAAAAAGATATGTTCTTACCATCAAATAATTTTATTCCATATTTTGTTGCAGCCGGCACGGTGGTGTAGTGGTTAGCACTGTCGCCTCACAGCAAGAAGGTCCGGGTTCGAGCCCCGTGGCCGGCGAGGGCCTTTCTGTGCGGAGTTTGCATGTTCTCCCCGTGTCCGCGTGGGTTTCCTCTGGGTGCTCCGGTTTCCCCCACAGTCCAAAGACATGCAGGTTAGGTTAACTGGTGACTCTAAATTGACCGTAGGTGTGAATGTGAGTGTGAATGGTTGTCTGTGTCTATGTGTCAGCCCTGTGATGACCTGGCGACTTGTCCAGGGTGTACCCCGCCTTTCGCCCGTAGTCAGCTGGGATAGGCTCCAGCTTGCCTGCGACCCTGTAGAACAGGATAAAGCGGCTACAGATAATGAGATGAGATGAGATATTTTGTTGCTTTTTTGTATTTTGGGGGGTTTTCTTTTCAAGTAGAGTTTTTATTTCGTCCTCAGTTGGTTCAGCAACACACACCGCCATTTTGTTCTTCTTCTTCTTAAGGGGTTTTTTTTTTAGCGGTTGGCAAACCCAACTTAAAGGTGCATTGCCGCTACTGACTGGGCTGGAGTGTAGAACAGGAGATACCGGGGGGGAGTATATTCTTTAAGCCATTTCTGTTTCTTTTAAATACTTGATAACAAAGCCGCCATTTTGTTTTTCTCTACTCACAGTATATGAGCTGATATCAGAATCAGAATTACTTTATTAATCCCCGGAGGGAAATTCAAATTTGCTACCAAGCTCCTGAATCAAAGAAGAAGTAAACATGTCTAAAAATAGAAGATAAAATTGTCTGAAAAAAAGAATTAATAAAAATAAAATAAATTTAAATAAAGTTCAATAACTTAAATAAAAGCAAAATGAAGTGATTTTATATACATACAGTGCTCAGCGTAAATGAGTCCACCCCCTTTGAAAAGTAACATTTTAAACAATATCTCAATGAACACAAACAATTTCCAAAATGCTGACAAGACAAAGTTTAATATAACATCTGTTTAACTTATAACGTGAAAGTAAGGTTAATAATATAAATTTAGATTACACATTTTTCAGTTTTACTCAAATTAGGGTGGTGCAAAAATGAGTACACCCCACAACAAAAACTACTACATCTAGTACTTTGTATGGCCTCCATGATTTTTAATGACAGCACCAAGTCTTCTAGGCATGGAATGAACAAGTTGGTGACATTTTGCAACATCAATCTTTTTCCATTCTTCAGCAATGACCTCTGTTAGTGACTGGATGCTGGATGGAGAGTGATGCTCAACTTGTCTTTTCAGAATTCCCCATAGGTGTTCGATTGGGTTCAGATCAGGAGACATACTTGGCCACTGCATCACTTTCACCCTGTTCTTCTTCAGAAATCCAACAGTGGCCTTAGATGTGTGTTTAGGATCATTGTCATGTTGGAAAAGTGCACAACGACCAAGGGCACGGAGTGATGGTAGCATCTTCTCTTTCAGTATAGAGCAATACGTCTGTGAATTCATGATGCCATCAATGAAATGCAGCTCCCCGACACCAGCAGCACTCATGCAGCCCCACATAAGGACACTGCCACCACCATGTTTCACTGTAGGCACCATGCAGTTTTCTTTGTATTCCTCACCTTTGCGACGCCTTAAAGCCATCAGTTCCAAAAACATTTATCTCGGTCTCATCACTCCAGAGTATAGAGTCCCAATAGTCTTCATCTTTGTCAGTATGGGCCCTGGAAAACTCTAGGCAGGCTTTTTTGTGCCTTGGCTTCAGGAGAGGCTTCTTTCATGGACGGCATCCATGCATGCCATTCCTCTGCAGCGTACGCCGTATTGTGTCACGGGAAATAGTCACCCCAGTTTGGCTTTCTACTTCTTTAGATAACTGCAGTGAACTTGCATGCCGATTTTCTTCAACCCTTCTCATCAGAAGACGCTCCTGTCGAGGTGTTAACTTCCATGGACGACCTGGACGTCTCTGTGAGATGGTTGCAGTTCCATCTTTCTGAAATTTTTGTGCCATTTTTGCTACAGTATTCTGACTAATAAGTAAAGCTTTGCTGATCTTCTTGTAGCCTTCACCTTTGTGGTATAAAGAAATTATTTTCTTTGGGGAATTCTGAAGAGACAAGTTGAGCATCACTCTCCATCCAGCATCCAGTCACTAAAAGAGGTCATTGTTGAAGAATGGAAAAAGATTGATGTTGCAAAATGTCGCCAACTTGTTCATTCCATGCCTGGAAGACTTGGTGCTGTCATTAAAAATCATGGAGGCCATACAAAGTACTAGATGTAGTAGTTTTTGTTGTGGGGTGTACTCATTTTTGCACCACCCTAATTTGAGTAAAACTGAAAAATGTGTAATCTAAGTTATATTATTAACCTTACTTTCACATTATAAGTTAAACAGATGTTATATTAAACTTTGTCTTGTCAACATTTTGGAAATTGTTTGTGTTCATTGAGATATTGTTTAAAATGTTACTTTTCAAAGGGGGTGGACTCATTTACGCTGAGCACTGTACATTGCACCTGAGTTAAGGATACAGTATACATGGTAAGACAGTGTACCACAGTTATACAGTGGCATTGTACAGCTTGACTGCAACAGGTAGGAATGATTTCCTGTGTCTCTCAGGCCAAGTTTACATTAGACCGTATCTGTCTCGTTTTCTTTGCAGATGCACTGTCCGTTTACATTAAAACGCCTGGAAACGCCGGGAAACGGGAATCCGCCAGGGTCCACGTATTCAATCCAGATCGTGTCTGGTCTGGTGCTGTGTAAACATTGAGAATACACGGATACGCTGTGCTGCGCTCTAGCTGGCGTCATCATTGGACAACGTCACTGTGACATCCACCTTCCTGATTCGCTGGCGTTGGTCATGTGACGCGACTGCTGAAAAACGGCGCGGACTTCCGCCTTGTATCACCTTTCATTAAAGAGTATAAAAGTATGAAAATACTGCAAATACTGATGCAAATACTGTCCATTGTGTAGTTATGATTGTCTTTAGGCTTGCCATCCTTCCACTTGCAAGTGGTAAGTGACTTGCGCACAGCGGCTCAGTCCCGAATCACTGCTCGTGCACTTCACTCGCACGCTCTGTGAGCTGCGCAGGGCCAGAATGCGCACCCTCCAGAGGGCACTTGCTGTTCAGGGCGGAGTGATTTGGAGCGCAGCCGCTGAGGAGGAAGCAATGAGCCGCACTGACACATTTCAACTTACGTGCCGAATTAGTCATGTGATTAGCGTATCCGTGTATTGGCGTTGCTGTGTGCACGCGAATCGTGTATTGGCGTTGCTGTGTGCATGCTAATCGTTTTTAAAAACGTTAATCTGATGATCCACTGATACGGTCTAATGTAAACCCCACCTCAGTTGTATACCGTGGAAGAATCAGCTGTTTACTGAACGTGCTCCTGTGGCTGATCAGCTCCTCATGTAGAGGGTGGGAAGGACAGTCTAAGATTGTTTGTTTTTATTTTGGACAGTGTCCTCTTGTCCAACACCACTGTCAGAGTCTCCAGTTCCACACCTACAACATGGCCGGCCTTCCTGATGATATTCTTGTAGTGGAGAAGCCAATCAGAGTGCGCGATTGCTCATATCCAGTGAACGTGGATATATATACACACACACACACTCACTGGCCACTTTAATAGAAACTTGTTCTTCATTCTAAGATTCCTGTTCTTGGCTGCAGGAGTGGAACCCAATGTGGTCTTCTGCTGCTGCATGCGGAGATGCTTTTCTGCTCACCACAGTTGAGAGTGTTGTGTGTGAAAACCCCAGGAGACCAGCAGTTTCTGAAATACTCAAACCAGTCCATCAGGCTCAAACCAACACCCATGCCACAGTAAGTCACACTTTGAGATCACAATTTTTCCCATTCTGATGTTTGAAATGAACATTAACGGAAGCTCTTGATTTGTATCTGCATGATTTTATGCATTGTGCTGTTGTCAAGGGATCGGCTGATGAGAGAACTGCAGAAACCAGCAGGTGGATGGGTATTCCTAATAAAGTGGCTGGTGAGTGTATATAATGTGCATGTAATATTGTATATAGTCGTAATATAGCAGTTTTATGTATATCGTAAATTCCACTTTTGAGTTTCTTATGATCAGGCTTTCAAATATGAGGCATTCTGGAAATAAATAAATAAATTCAATTCAATTCAATTCTGTCTCATAAAATCTTTGTTAAATTAGACATTGATTCATATTAATTGTGTATGGACTGTAAAATTACATCATCAACAACATAGCAGGGATCTTTGATCAGTATCTTCACTTCAGAAAACATAAATTCGCTTCAGGACAATCTCAAAACCTAAGCCATGATACATATGTTATTTACCAGCTGAGCGGTCCATCTCATCTCATCTCATCTCATTATCTCTAGCCGCTTTATCCTGTTCTACAGGGTCGCAGGCAAGCTGGAGCCTATCCCAGCTGACTACGGGTGAAAGGCGGGGTACACCCTGGACAAGTCGCCAGGTCATCACAGGGCTGACACATAGACACAGACAACCATTCACACTCACATTCACACCTACGGTCAATTTAGAGTCACCAGTTAACCTAACCTGCATGTCTTTGGACTGTGGGGGAAACCAGAGCACCCGGAGGAAACCCACGTGGAGAACATGCAAACTCCATACAGAAAGGTCCTCGCCGGCCACGGGACTCGAACCCGGACCTTCTTGCTGTGAGGCGACAGCGCTAATCACTACACCACCGTGCCACCCATGGACCGACCTTAAGCTGGTAAATAATATATTTATTTTTTTCTTTACCAAATTCTAACAGAAAACGAGAGCACCCAAAAGGGAAAACCGAGCCGAGGCGAGCCGCCATTTTGAATCCTCATTCACGGCTGTAATGCAAATGGCTTCCTCCTCGGTATACAAGTGCACTTCCATGGCAGGAAAAAAACTACATTTTGCTGCCTATGTAGTCCTCTATTTATACAAAATTGAGTCATTTGGGATTCAGCCATGTTTTTGCTCGGCGTTAGCAACAGTTACAGGTTTTTAGCTTTCTCCTGAAATGTTTTCTTTTATTTCTTCTTCCTCAGGGTAGTAAAACTCGCTTTCGCTGTGAAGACTGTTGTTATCACTATCCATGCTGTAAAATTAATGCTATTCTCCTGAGAAATGCGAAAATAAATGTTGACAAAAATTGCTACTATGTTTGTTGTTGTGAACAAGCAAGTCGCCAGAGGTCCATAACTAGGGTCCGTACCGTAAGATAAGGACCCGCTCACCAGCCAATCAGAGCGCAGGATTTGATGGAAACCGGACCGTGAAAAAAAAAAAAATCTATTTTTTAGGGAATTAAAAATAAACTGTCTGCTGGCCTCAAGAGCCCCCTTCCATGCCAGTGTAAATTTTCAAAGACTCTGCAGAAACAACTCATCCTCCAGTGAGAAGAGATGAGAGAAAAGCAGATATTGATCAGGCTCATTTATCAATGTGAGGGGAACTTACTGAGCTGTGTGTGGTGCTGAGTCGCTGTTTGAGAATAAGAGGAGCACAAAAGTCTTTTACCAGGACAGTAACAATCAACATATATTGGGTGTGTAAAGTAGGACAAGAATTTTACTGAGGATGTCATTTTTCATTGAACACCACAAATGCATGTCTGGGCATCGAAATCCCAAAAGATTTCATAGAATATTTGTAGGACTTGTGAGAAGGTTTTTGTTTCTCATATAATTCTACAAAACGTAAGACCACTTCCCTGGGCTATGTGTTATTAAATACACAAATATGACACTTTTAATGAATTATTTAATCATATCGTCCCTTTAAAATCCATGAAAAGGTCACTGGTATAGCCGTAATCTTAGATATGAATTATGTCAATGACCACATTTTTATAAATAAAATTGTGAAGAACATTTACAGTATTTGTAGCAGATACATGTCAGGTCAGCTTATCCTTCAAACCATGGGCAGGTTTTATTTACAGCCGAGCAAATTGAATCACATCAGCATTTTTTTTTAAGCGTCCCATATGACTTCATATCTCAAGGCCACAATAAGTTGTGTGAGATCAAATGCTATTTTATAATTCGCAAATTTGCAGTGATTAAAGGGGCCGGTTCACCTTTCCCAGGATCCAGTTTGTTGTTTTTGTTTTTGTTGACAGATGGACCACTGCGTTTTTAAAGCTCCTCTGTAAGCTTTCTGTGCAGCAAAACCTCTGCAACTTCGCTGTTAATGATCCATTTGAAATCCATCTTGAACCTTTTCTTCATCTACAGTGTCTTGCAAAAGTATTCATCCTCCTTGGTGTTTATCCTGTTTTGTCACATTACAAGATGGAATTAAAATGGATTTTTAGGGGGTTAGCACCATTTGATTTAAGGCCTCTGCATGCTCTTGCGACAAGGCTTTCGCAGATAGCTTTTCGCAGACAGTTGTAATTTATCGTTGAGCGGGGAGTAATAGGCGTGCACGATGTTATTCACCGCCACAACGCAAGGGGGTGCGAAGTCGCGAAATCGCTCGGAGTAGTTGGTGGGTGTGGTTAGTGGAGTGTTTATCCTCCGGTTACTTATAATGACTAGAACTGGAGTCGTATAGATGTCCGTACTTCCTCACTTCCTTGATCAACTGCTCTTCGTGCTGCTCCATCTTCGCTCGTGTTTTTAAAAATGGCGGTCGTGAAAACAAACCAAACCGGGAAAGTAGGGAAGCAGAAGTGCGTGTACAGTGGATGTAGAGTGGACCAATCAGAGCCCTCTTGTCTGCGATGCTGTCTGCGAGGCTTCTGTGGTGGTCACAATTTTTGGGAGGTGCGCGCAGAGCGTCTGCGAAGGTGGGGGGGCTACGCAGACGCTGTCTGCGACGCCATCTGCGAGGACTGGGTTGTCAGCATAAATTGGCCCTTACACAACATCCCTACAACTTTAAAGGTGCAAATTGTTGTTTTATTGTTACACAAACAATAATTAAGATAAAAAAACAGAAATTTGGAATGTGCATAGGTATTCACCCCCCCCCCCAAAAAAAAAGTCAATACTTTGTAGAGTCACCTTTTGCTGCAACTACAGTCTCTCGGGGTATGTCTCTATCAGCTTAGCACATCTAGCCACTGGAATTTTTGCTATTCTTCAAGGCAAAACTGCTCCAACTCCTTCAACTTAGATGGGTTGCGTTGATGTACAGCAATCTTCAAGTTATCCCACAGATTCTCAATTAGCTTGAGGTCTGGGCTTTGATTAGGCCATTCCAAGACATTTAAATGTTTCCCCATAAACCATTCCAGTGTAGCTTTAGCAATATATTTAGGGTCATTGTCCTTCTGGAACATGAAGCTTTGTCCCAGTCTCAAACCTCTGGCCGACTCAAACAGGTTTTCCTCCAGAATTGCCCTGTATTTAGTGCCATCCATCTTTCCTTCAACCCTGACCAGCTTTCCTGTCCCTGCAGATGAAAAACATCCCCACAGCATGATGCTGCCACCACCATGCTTCACTGTAGGAATGGTGTTCTCAGGGTGTTGGGTTTGCACCACACATGGCGTTTCCCATGATGGCCAAAAAGATCAATTTTAGTCTCATTTGACCAGAGAATCTTCTTCCATGTGTTTGGGGAGTCTACCACATGCTGTTGGGCAAACTCCAAATGTGTTTTCTTAAGCATTGACTTTTTGCTGGCCACTCTTCCATAACCTCCCACTCTGTGGAGTCTCTGGCTTAAAGTGGTCCGAGGGACAGATACTCCCATCTCCACTGTGGATCTTTGCAGCTCCTTCAGTGTTATATTTGGTGTCTTTGCTGCATCTCTGATTAATGCCCTCCTTGCCCGGTCTGTGAGTTTTGGTGAGCGGCCTTCTCTTGTCAAGTTTGTAATGGTGCCATATTCTTTCCATTTTGCTATAATAGATTCAATGGTGATCCGTGGGATATTCAAAGTTTGGGATATATTTATAACCCAACCCTGATCTATACTTCTCAACAACTTTGTCTCTGACCTGTTTGGAGGCTCCTTGGTTTTCATGTTGCTTGCTTAGTAGTGTTGCAGAGTTAGGGTCCTTCCAGAACAGGTTGATTTATACAGACATCATGTGACAGATCATGTGACACTTTGATTGCACACAGGTGGATCTTAATCAACTAATTATGTGACTTATGAAGTGAATTGGTTGGACCAGCTCTTATTTAGGGGTTTCATACAAAAGGGGGTGAATACCTATGCACACTCCAGATTTCTGTTTTTTCATCTTAATTATTGTTTGTGTCACAATTAAACAACAATTTTCACCTTTCACAGAATAAACATCCGAAAACAGAATGGATCGGTTGAAAGAATTTAAAACAAAGATACTTTCGACAAAATATCTTCAATTTCACATTAATGTTTAAGATCTGTGGCCTAGGACGTTAGCAAGTTGCTGCAGGAATTCTTTGGAATATCAATAACATCGAAAATGGCGACTCGCTAATTGGTCCAGAGGATTCTGGGAAGGATGAGCCAGCCCAGTTAATGTGATGATTATAACTAGGACTGTTCATTGAAACAATATATTGGCACTATATTAGATTCATCCATATAATCTCTGAATATGAGTAACTTTCCCTGCATAAAATGTTGACGTAACTTTTATCTGTACAGCACCAACTGTGAATACATCCCCCTGCTCATGACTCAACTATGAATATGGCTGCCGGCCTTTTTTTTTTTTAATCTCTTGGAATTTTATACATTTGGAACCATGAGATCTGGTATAGCTCAGGCTTTGGAAAGGAAAAAGACGAGTCATATTTGCTAAAAAATATTCCATGGAGATTTTCTACACAAAACTACTGAGGATATTGACAGCATACGAGTCACGTACTCATGCACATGCACACACAACACATAGGCACATATGTACAAAATGCAGTCACACAGTCTCTAAATAGCAGTGCTGAGCTCTCTCAGACAGGGAGGGACTGGGCGTAAAAGCAATCTCGCGTTTCACGCATAAACACACACACACATACACAGCTGCTCAGCTGGCAAAGGAGAGAGATGGTACAGTAGGAGCAGTGCTGCAGAATTTAATCCCAATTACAATTCTGTCACCCAAAGCTATTTCTAACAAAAAGCTGTACTTAATGCAGTCCAATTAGCAAGATATTTTCCTAGTATGTGTGAAGCATCACAATCATCACAATCATGCTTTTCTTATCATAAGCATTGCGCCTCAAGCAATGAAGCTGCTATTTTTCACTGCAGAAAAATAACTGAAATGATCATATAATGCAGGGCTTAGGAAGAGTAAACATTAACATATCGTACTGTACATACAACCAGAAATGTCCAGGCTGTTCGTTTTTAATTCATAGTTGCCGAGAAGACGAGTAGATTCAACAACCGGCGAAAGAAATTACTTGCTCCTTACTGTCTTTTGCAAAATAAATGTTTTCAGTTATTATTTCCTGTATATTTTAAACTTAATACACGTCATGTGTATGAATGACAGACAGACAGACAGACAGACAGACAGACAATCTTTTCAGAATCAGAAACACACGTGGAAACACTGTGGAAAAGAAAATAAAGTGCAGCACAAAGCTACTTAGTACACGTAATACAGTGGTGCTTGAAAGTTTGTGAACCCTTTAGAATTTTCTATGTTTCTGCATAAATATGACCTAAAACATCATCAGATTTTCACACAAGTCCTAAAAGTAGATAAAGAGAACCCAGTTAAACAAATGAGACAAAAATATTATACTTGGTCATTTATTTATTGAGGAAAATGATCCAATGTTACATATCTGCGGGTGGCAAAAGTATGTGAACCTTTGCTTTCAGTATCTGGTGTGACCCCTTTGTGCAGCAATAACTGCAACTAAACATTTCTGGTAACTGTTGATCAGTCCTGCACATTGGCTTGGAGGAATTTTAGCCCATTCCTCCGTACAGAACAGCTTCAACTCTGGGATGTTGGTGGGTTTCCTCACATGAACTGCTCGCTTCAGGTCCTTCCACAACATTTCGATTAGATTAAGGTCAGGACTTTGACTTGGCCGTTCCAAAACATTAGCTTTATTCTTCTTTAACAATTCTTTGGTAGAATGACTTGTGTGCTTAGGGTCGTTGTCTTGCTGCATGACCCACCTTCTCTTGATTCAGTTCATGGACAGATGTCCTGACATTTTCCTTTAGAATTTGCTGGTATAATTCAGAATTCATTGTTCCATCAATGATGGCAAGCTGTCCTGGCCCATATGCAGCAAAACAGGCCCAAACCATGATACTACCACCACCATGTTTCACAGATGGGATAAGGTTCTTATGCTGGAATGCAGTGTTTTCCTTTCTCCAAACATAACGCTTCTCATTTAAACCAAAAAGCTCGATTTTGGTCTCATCTATCCACAAAACATTTTTCCAATAGCCTTCTGGCTTGTCCACATGATCTTTAGCAAACTGCAGACGAGCAGCAATGTTCTTTTTCGAGAACAATGGCTTTCTCCTTGCAACCCTGCCATGCACACCATTGTTGTTCAGTGTTCTCCTGATGGTGGACTCATGAACATTAACATTAGCCAATGTGAGAGAGGCCTTCAGTTGCTTAGAAGTTACCCTGGGGTCCTTTGTGACCTCGCCAACTATACATAGTTTTCACATGACGTCACAGAGTCGGAGATTCCCTAGTGGCGGCCATCTTGTGGGTCAAGCTTACCATACAGGTCACTGAGCACACATTGTAACGCGCGAGTACAAAGTCTTCAAAAGAACCCAAGCAGGCTATTTAAAGCTAGCAATGGTGCACACCTGTTGTATTCACGGCTGTCGTAATAGGTCAGATGATGACGTCAAGCGGAGCTTTTATGGAATCCCCACTGTACGGGAGCACGAAGGTGAGCAAATAAAGAAACTCAGCATACAAAGGAGAAATCTATGGCTTGCGAGAATCAACCGCAAGGATTATCAGCCTTCCAAACACAGCAAAGTCTGCTCTGATCATTTTATAAGTGGTAAGTTGTTTAAATAAACAATCAATTGTGTTTAAGTTTGTTTTTGGAAAACATTTTAGGTCTATTCTGTATGATTTGATTTGTGTTTAATCAATCAGGGATGCAAACAGCGCGCCTTTTGGCAGATGCCGCCTTTTTCACGGCTGAATCGCGCAGATCCGATTTTTTTTTTAGGGGGGGGCGTTGGGGTGTCTGATTATAATTTCAAAGTAAATTCTGTATTAAAATTACTAAATAAGCAAATCCGTTACAGTCCATGAAACAGGAAGTATAAGGATGAGAAAAAAACAGTTTAAATCGGAAAGCTGCGCACATTTGCGCAGCTTCGCACA
Source organism: Neoarius graeffei (assembly GCF_027579695.1). NCBI lineage: Eukaryota > Metazoa > Chordata > Actinopteri > Siluriformes > Ariidae > Neoarius > Neoarius graeffei. The sequence goes on from NC_083594.1 coordinate 40,768,509, forward strand.
AATGTGCGCAGCTTTCCGATTTAAACTGTTTTTTTCCTCATCCTTATACTTCCTATGTTTCATGGACTGTAACGGATTTGCTTATTTAGTAATTTTAATACAGAATTTACTTTGAAATTATAATCGGACACTCCAACGCCCCCCCTAAAAAAAAATCGGATCTGCGCGACTCAGCCGTGAAAAAGGCGGCATCCGCCAAAAGGCGCGCTGTAGAATATATAAAGTTGTATATATCAGACAGCCTTTAAAGTTTGATGAAGTCAGTTTCAGGCTTTGGAGCAGGCTTTGGCAGTTTCAGGCTTTGGCAGCCCTGCATAGTCACTTGAAAATGCATCTTTGTCCACTTCGTAGGGGTCAATTCCCCCAATCAAGGCCAGTTTGGCTGCATACCGTTGTCGTGAGATGTCATCTAATGTATCTATATACTTCTGTTTGATTTTGCCGACATTGATCTTTATTTTAGAAAACTGACTATATAACTTCATAAATTCGTCCGAGATAATGTAGCCGGTAATGGCGATGGTCCGTTTTGTTTGCCCCACAAGATGGCAGCTGGAGGGCGTTCCCCGGAATGCCGTGACGTCAGTGAAAACTATGTATTACACACCTTGCTCTTGGAGTGATCTTTGTTGGCCGACCACTCCTGGGGAGGGTAACGATGGTCTTGAATTTCCTCCATTCGTACACAATCTGTCTGCCTGTGGATTGGTGGAGTCGAAACTCTTTAGAGATGGTTTTGTAACCTTTTCCAGCCTGATGAGCGTTAACAACGCTTTTTCTGAGGTCCTCAGAAATCTCCTTTGCTCGTGCCATGATACACTTCCACAAACATGTGTTGTGAAGATCAGACTTTGATAGATCCCTGTTCTTTAAATAAAACAGGGTGCCCACTCACACCTGATTGTCATCCCATTGATTGAAAACACCTGACTCTAATTTCACCTTCAAATTAACTGCTAATCCTAGAAGTTCACATACTTTTGCCACTCACAGATATGTAATATTGGATCATTTTCCTCAATAGATAAATGACCAAGTATAATATTTTTGTCTCATTTGTTTAACTGGGTTCTCTTTATCTACTTTTAGGACTTGTGTGAAAATCTGATGACGTTTTAAGTCATATTTATGCAGAAATATAGAAAATTCTAAAGGGTTCACAAACTTTCAAGCACCACTGTATATACAGGATATTACACGGTTACACAAAGATATGAAGTTTATCTTCGAGTGGCGAGTGTATATATCACAAGTGAGTGAAGCAAATGAGGGAAAATATTTTCAACAAGAGAAGATAAACTTAATATCTTCACACCACTGTGTAATGTTCTTTATTATATAGACACATTCACAAAAAAGAATAAAAAATTCTAAATCAGAAGAATTGTAATTTTGAACTGGTTCGCCATTTTGACAACGTGTGTCAAGTCAGTAGAAAAACACTGGGAGTGATGTCATCAGAGTGAAATATCAGGAATTATTATACATACAGTACAGGACACTTTTTCGATGGAATAAAAACGTGTTCTAATCCCTTCCAGCGGGTTTCATTCATTTGGTTTGATAGCATGCAATATTGTTAGCATATTGCTTATCCTACCTGTATTACGTCACTCTACCCAATGGAGAATGAGCGTTGAATATGGTTTATGATATTGCATGGTTGTCAAGACGACATGCCGTCACACGTCGGAGATGTAAAACGTTCTTGCTAGCGAGTGACTGGGACAATTTGTAAACAAACATGGCCGTCAGGTTTGCTTTGTTAAATATGGAAGATTTTGAGAGAATTTTGGGTGCCAGGTCGCGCCGTTGTCCATGTTGATTTTAAAAGTAACTAAGTAAATTGCACAGGGAAAATAATAATAATAATAATAATAATAATCGGCTTGACTGTGCTAGCATTGGCCTGTGCTAACACTACACCAGCTGGAAGGTCATTAGACTGCCGCACTAACAGCACCGAGTCATGGGTAAGCTAGCATTGGCCTTCCCTAACGCTACTGCTACACTGGGTGGAAGCTAACTGGACTGCCACTCTAACAGGACCGAGTTGTGAGTAAGCTAGCGTTGGCCTTCAAGAATGCTGTAGCCGCTTATCCTGTGCAGGGTCGCAGGCAAGCTGGAGCCTATCCCAGCTGACTATGGGACAGTGCTAACCGCTACAACACTGCGCCGCCCTATTTTTTTTTCTATAGGTTTTTATATTTTTATTGCACTCTTTTTTTGTTACTATTTGTTCCTGATTCTTTTTCGATTTGTGAGTTGATGTAACGTAAATTTCCCTCCCAAGGGATGAATAAAGCTTATCTCATCTTATCTTGTGTTACTTGTTCAACAAGCATGATCGACACTTTAAGTGGCTTCCAATCCCAAGGAAAACTTATGAAATTTTTTGGATCAGTATGTAGGTACAGTCCCTTTTAAGAAACTACATTTCCCATCAGCCAACTTCCGCGGTGACCTGCGTCACGCAGGGGCGGGATCACCAACGTCACATCCTCCATGAAAGCATAAGAAACCCGGAAACTCCTAGCTCCTCCTCTTTCCGTCTGGAGCAGCCACCTGGACACAAGGAGGAGTTGCTCGCTCCACCCGAGCAAACCAGAAAAAGACCTCTTTCTTGCAAGAGCCACGATTTAGCGCGATTTCTTTATTACTCTTGGCCAAGGTAGACTCCAGAGTCGCGCGATCTTTAACTCAATTGAGTTACAACTGGCTTTATTCGTATTAGAAGTGACGTCATGACTGCCGCCCAAAAGCAGTTTATTTCAAAGTTAAGAGAGCGGCTGGACCCTTTTTTAACTGAAGCTCTGTGCACATTGTTTAATCAGAGTTTTCCTTCCCACAAGCTACGAAGCATCGGATCGAGAATTCTTTGTTTTTCTACAGAAGTCTCTACGGGCTCCTGTGAACTCAACCTCCTCCAAGAAATTCCCTGTGCTTCACGGAGATCTCCACAACGGTGAAAACTCCAAAAGTCTTGGGACATCTTCTCATAATCTCGTGAAAGACTGGCATTTTTGGGCATAATCAAAAACCTAGTCTTAGGAATTAGCTTTTATTGAAGTAGTGTGGCAGCACGGTGGTGTAGTGGTTAGCGCTGTCGCCTCACAGCAAGAAGGTACGGGTTCGAGCCCCGTGGCCGGCAAGGGCCTTTCTGTGTGGAGTTTGCATGTTCTCCTCGTGTCCGCGTGGGTTTCCTCCAGGTGCTCCGGTTTCCCCCACAGTCCAAAGACATGCAGGTTAGGTTAACTGGTGACTCTAAATTGACCGTAGGTGTGAATGTGAGTGTGAATGGTTGTCTGTGTCTATGTGTCAGCCCTGTGATGACCTGGCGACTTGTCCAGGGTGTACCCCGCCTTTCGCCCGTAGTCAGCTGGGATAGGCTCCAGCTTGCCTGCGACCCTGTAGAAGGATAAAGCGGCTAGAGATAATGAGATGAGATGAGATGAAGTAGTGTGAATTTAACCTCAGGAACGGTTTGTTACACTGTAAACACGCAGCATGTTGAATTGATTATTGTTTTAATCTCTCAGTTGTTTTAATAGATAGGCTGTGCATGCTTCTCTTTATTCCTGACTAACACTTTAATTTCCTTATCACACATTTTGACCATATCAAGGTTTCAGTGGATTCAGTACTGTTATAAGCTAGTGAAATTAGCCTATGGCTAATTTCTTTTGTCCCATTAGCATCCAAAGCTAAGTGTATTGTCTTAGAAACACGTGGCGGTCCTCCCCCACACACACAAACACACCTTAGCTAGCTTTCCTTTGCCTTAGCTAAACACAAGGCTAATCTAGGCCTACACAAACACATGGCCTCTCACAAACACACCTTAGCTAGCATTCCTTTGTCTTAGCTTAGCCACACGAGGTTAATCTAAGCCTACACGAACACGTGGTCACAGGCCTCGCCTGGCCTCTCACACACCTCAGTTAGCATCCCACGCTAGCTTCTTTCTTTTGCTAGGCCATAGGCCTTACCACGTGGTCAACTCCTCCCCCATAAACACACGTGGATTTAGCTACCAGAGCTAATTCTTTTGTGTAGACCACACACACACAAGGCCTCTCTCTCTCTCACACACACACAAACACATCTTAATTAGCACACAAAGCTAATCTTTTGCCTTCACCACAACACACACACACTTTCACACACACTACATGTTTAATGTTTAATTTCTTTTCACACACACACACACACACACACACACACTACATGTTTAATGTTTAATTTCTTTTAACCCACAAACACACACACATACTCAAGTATATGACCATATCATCATATTTGTATATATCTGCTGACATTATTCATTTTTATCTTTGTTATAATAAATTCATTTATTGTTCAAACTGTGTGTTTATTTGTGTTCCAATATCTTTGAAGTCCCCAATCTCCAAGAATTCAAAGGTGCATATGATTTATGTAATATGGTAAGTTATCATAATTTGGAATATACCATAATTTAGCTGTTTGGTAATTTATTATTAAGCACCAAAATTAATGGTATTAATTAATGAGACTGATTCCATGAGTGATTTAATGATATGAGACTGATTCAAATGAGACTGAATCGATGAAAATGATTCAATGGTATGATTCAAATGAGACTGATTCAATTTTAATTATTAACTTTATCACTTAAAACCAAATGCACCTACAAGTAAAACCCAAAATAAGCCACAAACTCTCGTGTAAAGTGGGCTATAATTGAACTCTTATGAGGCACTAATGGCAGCCCTACCTGACAAGATTGATGCCGTTATAAAGTCAAGTGAAGGTGTAACCAAGTGTTCAAGGGAAAGGAAATGACCCATGTGACTCATGTTTTATTCAGGGAGCTTAACTTAGACAAACATGCCTAAGATGCTGTCCTGTTTTGCAACATCATCCTGAAAACAGCGGCACATGATGGATATATGTGTGCTCAGAGCTCTCCTGGGTTCACACAGTCCTTTATCAGCATACAACCGGGGAGTGGGCATTTCAGCAGTACTGTCAGTCAAAAGTGCTGACTGTAAAGAGAAGCTGGAGTCCTCAGTGCAGAAAGAGTCGAGTGATCTGACAGTTAAATGGGGAATACAGTCGCAGTTAACAGTTTGGACATTTCTGATCTATGATTTTTAATACATGGGAATTGACTTTTTTCAGATTTTTTTTCGTTATCTTTCTTGAAATTCTCTTTACATCCCAATAGCAGTGAATAAATCAAATGCTGTGACGAATAAAAGAAAAAATTCATCATCTGTGGCAGTCACAGAGCTGTAAAAAGCCTGTCCAATCATTTCTGCCTGCCTGTCTACCTACCTAATGCTATACTTGATACAAAACAGCTTCCACTGGTTTTAAAAAAAGCAAGAAAAAAAAATTAAGTAGAAAAGGCTACAGTGAAAAAGAAGTTGGATAAATGCCGCCTCCATTTGCTATTGGAATTATGGTAAATATGAGTTGCTGACTTGGAAATTGCACATGAATACTCGTAATTTTGAGTGGAAAAGTCGGAAATAATTTTGATACCTGAATTAGGAATGTCCTTCAACTTTTCAACATTACGCTGAAAGAGAAGAGGAAAGTTTTAGTAGTGGATGGTACATAATTGTTTATTTTTAGCAATATAATTAGCATTACCTGTTGCTTGTGTACATAATCTGTGCACACTTTACTTGATATAGAACAATGCTATTTTGCGTGTGCGTTACAGAATCAAAATAGGATTTCCCCAAGAAACAAGTGAGAAAGAATCTTGTGTCTGCTATTTTTCATTTCGCACTGACAACAAAGCACTTGAGCATGACATACTTATAATTCCAACTTTACAAGTGGGAAGTCGCACCTTGTGACTCGCATGCCAAGGCAGCAAAAGGAGGAGGTCAAACTGGAGTGAACATCGGTGTGGCTTTTCACTGATGGTTACGACTGAGGGAATTATCTACTTTGTTTTGATTTGGGGGACAATTTTCTGAGTTGGAGGGCGGCACGGTGATGTGTAGTGGTTAGCGCTGTCGCCTCACAGCAAGAAGGTTCTGGGTTCGAGCCTAGTGGCTGACGAGGGCCTTTCTGTGCGGAGTTTGCATGTTCTCCCCGTGTCCGCGTGGGTTTCCTCCACGGGCGATTGCTCTAAGACAACGAGGGAGGCTCAGCCTCCTCTAAAAATGACGAACATCGAATCATAGAAATATATGTGCTCAACCCAACTACAGTGCGAAATCATTCCGTTATAACTTTCCCCAGTTCGCCTAATGTGTGCGTGAGTTTTTCCCCCTCGTGACAGCGCGATGCAGCCCAGCCTCAGTGCACTTCAATGGCATTTGGGAGCTATGCGCTTTCAATCTCAAAAGGCAAGACGGTTATTGGACAAATACTGCGAAAATGCCCGCCCACGGACTCCGAGCCTCACATGGGAGGGACATGGCAGTTTCCGCGAGGAGACTGGTGATTGGTGAAAGCGGCTGGATATTTTCTTTGATTGACAGCTCGTTTCAACTATAGACAGGCAGCGGTGAATTTCAGTTCAGTCCCATGCGGATTCGCAAGTGCTGTGGTGTATTGTAAGAGATCAGCTTACATTTCGATTTCATTCATTACATACGGTTTCTACCAGCTTTTTTAGTTTGTATATATTTTCATTGTAAATAAAGTGTAAATATAGTGTTGTCAAGTTTGCTATCTTAGTTCCAGAAATGTCGTTTATTTGAGTGACTGAACTTGAACTTGAGGGGGCTAGTCAGCTAGCAAGAAAGCTGCGCACGGATGCCAAGCATTGCTGATTTAATTTTGGCGAAGCCATTTGCTAGTCTTCCTTTCGAGGAAAAAATTAAAATTAAAGAGCAGGGTAGACCAACGCCTCAAATTGACTTGGTGAAAAAGGTAGGGAATAATACTCGTTCCTTTCAGCTCTCCTGGTACGAGAAAGTGAATTGGCTAACAGCAAGTGACCCACATCAACAACAGTAAATAGGCTACTTTAGTAATATGTCATGGATGGACCAAAAATATAGAATCTATTTAAAATGTTTATGCTGAGTATATTATATTGGAATATATATTTCTCTGGATATGAATTAAACACCGCTACAATTTGGAAAACATTTTTAAACAAAAACACAGCCGAGAACATTTCACACTACAGACCTGGATTAAAAGTGAAGGGTTATCAAAATTGTCAATAAAACATCTCAGTCAAAATAAGTAAAATATAGGGAAAGTGTCATTGAATGCTGAGGTTCCTGACAAAGAGCTGCTTTCAATAATGATCACTTTTTAAACAACATGCCACAATTTTAAAATATAAAATGTTAAAATATACCCCCCCCCCCCAACACCACCATCATGTATATGGGACAGTAGGCTAATGGGCCAAAAGAACCTGTTATTTCACAGTTTGTGACCCTGCCAACAATCAGCTAGATCAGAGGCAAGAGTATGGGCAAAACTGATGTGTTTTTTCTTTTTTCTTTTAAAATCTGGAAATATCATAACCGACCAGCCTCCCCTGTTTGAAAGACTACCAGCCGCCACTGGTTTCCTCCGGGTGCTCCAGTTTCCCCCACAGTCCAAAGACATGCAGGTTAGGTTAATTGGTGGCTCTAAATTGACCGTAGGTGTGAATGCGAGTATGAATGGTTGTTTGTCTCTATGTGTCAGCCCTGCGATGATCTGGTAACAACTGAAATTGAATATTGCATGAATAAAACCCTTGCAACTGAAATAGAAATAGAATATTGCACCACCAGGTAGTGAATGTTATTGCACAGTGTATAATAGACCACAGTATGTCAGATTTGGCTCTCTATACCCTACAGTTGTCATCCATGGAACATGGGAAATGAGAATGTGTCATTTTATTACGTTTGGATATAAAGTGCAAAAGGCAACATCAGAGTCTAAACAATTACTTACGAGCTAGTGTTATGCTGAGTTACATTTGGCCAGGTGTGCAGCCTATAGTACAATAAAGCACTGTTATTGGTGGACGAGACTAATTGTTTTTTTGGTCTGGGGAGCTAATCACTCTCATAACCATAATCACAGGTAATCACTGGAGTAACAGAAAATTAAAAAAAAAAAAGGGTTCCATTGGCAATATGATGCTAAATGATACATTTCAGCATTTTTGGAAGCAGTCTCCAGTGTCAGTGCTTTGTAATCATTAAAGGTAAAGCTGTAACTTTCTCTCGAATCGAGAATTTTGTTTTTTGCACTTTCTGGTCAGCATCCACCTACAAACCCCATTTCTAGAAAAGCTGGGATATTTTCCAAAATGCAATAAAAACAAAAATCTGTGATTTTTTTTTTTTAAATTCACATGAACCTTTTTTTAACTGACAAAAAGTACAAAGAAAAGATTTTCAGTAGTCTTAGTGACCAACTTAATTGTATTTTGTAAATATAAACAAAGTTGGCGGGGCGGCACGGTGGTGTAGTGGTTAGCGCTGTCGCCTCACAGCAAGAAGGTCCTGGGTTCGAGCCCCGGGGCCGGCGAGGGCCTTTCTGTGTGGAGTTTGCATGTTCTCCCCGTGTCCGCGTGGGTTTCTTCCGGGTGCTCCGGTTTCCCCCACAGTCCAAAGACATGCAGGTTAGGTTAACTGGTGACTCTAAATTGACCGTAGGTGTGAATGTGAGTGTGAATGGTTGTCTGTGTCTATGTGTCAGCCCTGTGATGACCTGGCGACTTGTCCAGGGTGTACCCCGCCTTTCGCCCGTAGTCAGCTGGGATAGGCTCCAGCTTGCCTGCGACCCTGTAGAAGGATAAAGCGGCTAGAGATAATGAATGAATGAATGAAACAAAGTTGGCAGCACGGTGGTGTAGTGGTTAGCGCTGTCGCCTCACAGCAAGAAGGTCCGGGTTCGAGCCCTGTGGCTGGCGAGGGCCTTTCTGTGTGGAGTTTGCATGTTCTCCCCGTGTCCGCGTGGGTTTCCTCCGGGTGCTCCGGTTTCCCCCACAGTCCAAAGACATGCAGGTTAGGTTAACTGGTGACTCTAAATTGACCGTAGGTGTGAATGTGAGTGTGAATGGTTGTCTGTGTCTATGTGTCAGCCCTGTGATGACCTGGCGACTTGTCCAGGGTGTACCCCGCCTTTCGCCCGTAGTCAGCTGGGATAGGCTCCAGCTTGCCTGCAACCCTGTAGAACAGGATAAAGCGGCTAGAGATAATGAGATGAGATAAACAAAGTTAGAATTTGATGCCTGCAACACACTCAAAAAAGTCGGAACAGAGGCATGATTACCATTGTATTACTTCACCTTTCGTTTTAGTAGCACTTTTTAATAATATGGGAAATGAGGATACTAATTGTTGCAGTTTTGCAATTGGAGTATTTGTCCATTCTTGCTTGATACAAGACTTCAGCTGCTCAAAAGTCTGTGGTTGCCTCTGTCTGATTCTCCTCTTCATGATACGCCATACATTCTCAATAGGAGAAAGATCTGGACTAGCAACAGGCCAGTCAAGCACATGCACTCTGTGTCTGTGAAGCACCCCATACCATCACCGATACTGGCTTTTGCACCTTTCTCTGATAACAAACTGGATGGTCATGTTCACCTTTGGCACTGAGAACTCGATGTCTTATTTTCCCAAAAACAAGCTGAAATGCGGACTCCTCTGACCACAGCACACATTTCCACTGTCTTTTGGTCCATCTGAGATGAGTCTGGGCCCAGAAAAATCAGCCGTGTTTCTGAATAGAATTGATGAATGGCTTCCTTCTTGTGTAACACAGTTTCAGGTTGCATCTCTGGATGCAGCGGCAGACTGTGTTAAGTGACAACAGTTTTCCAAAGTACTTCCAAGCCCATTCATCTATTATCCGTAACCGCTTATCCTGTGCAGGGTCACAGGCAAGCTGGAGCCTGTCCCAGCTGACTACAGGCGAGAGGCAGGGTGCACCCTGGACAAGTCACCAGGTCATCACAGGGCTGACACATAGAGACAAACACCCATTCACACTCACATTCACACCTACAGTCAATTTAAAGCCACCAATTAACCTAACCTGCATGTCTTTGGACTGTGGGGGAAACCGGAGCACTTGGAGGAAACCCATGCAGACACGGGAAGAACATGCAAACTCCACACAGAAAGGCCCCTGTCAGCCACTGGGCTCAAACCCAGAACCTTCTTGCTGTGAGGTGACAGTGCTAACCACTACACCACCGTGCCGCCACTTCCAAGCCCATATGGCTGTATTTGTCACATTAGCATGATTGTTTCTCAGGCAGTACCACTTGAGGGCTCGAAGGTCATGTACATTCAACAGTGGTTTCCAGCCTTGCCCTTTATGCACTGAGATGTCTTCAAATTGCCTGAATCTTCTCATAATATGATGTACTGTAGATTTTGAAAAACCTAAATTCTCTGCAATCTTGCATTGGGAAATGATCTTTTTGAATTGACTAACAATTCTCTCACAAATTTTGGCACAAAGGAGTGATCTTTGACCCATCCTTGCATGCAGAGACTGAGCCTTTGGTGCATGCTCCTTTTATACCCAATCATGATAGCGGAGCTCCAGCGGAGCACCATACCTAAGAAAAAATGGTAAACCCATCAAGTCGATTTTTTGTGGTTTGTCCGTGTACGTGTACCACCAGTCATACACACCAGCTAGTGGTCAGTGTTAGTAATTACCACTCATACACACCGCCTAACCGGCTAGTGGTAGCGTGTCCGCCTCTCAATCGGGAGATCGTGAGTTCTATTCACGGTCGGGTCATACCAAAGACCATCCTAAAAATGGTACCTACTACCATCTGGCAAGGCACACTGCAATACAGATGCGAGTGAGGAGTTAAACTCTCGTGGTTACCAGAGGACTAGCCCCCCACTGTAACCCTAGCTATGTAATAGGCGAGAGGCTGAGGGCTGTGGAAACGGAGATCGGCGCCGCCCGATGCGCCACATGGCGTGGGAAGATGAGACACACCGCCTAGTGGTCAGTGTTAGTAATTACCAGTCATACACACCGCCTCGTGGCCAGTGCTAGGAATTACCAGTCATACACACTGCCTAGTGGCCAGTGCTAGCCAGTAAAGAAATAAAACAAAAGAGACTGGCTATGATATAAGAAAATTCTACAACTCAGAAACAGATGGGAGGTCCACTTTTAGGCAGTGCCTAAATCTATATATTACCAATTAACCTGCTTATTGTGGAATCTTCCAAAACGTTACTTGAATATCCTAGAAACTTTTCAGTCTTATTTTGCCTGAATAATTTGATGCAGGCATCAAATTCTAACTTCCTTTGTATTTACAAAATCAAATTAAGTTGGTTAGTAAAGCTATTGAAAATCCTTTCTTTGTACTTTTGTCAGTTGAATAAAGGTTCATGTGAATTAACAAATTATAGAGTTTTATTTTTATTGCATTTTGGAAAATATCCCAACTTTACTGGAAATGGGGTGAGTAACTACATCATTTATGTCACCCTAACATAATAATGGAAAATGTCACTGTGAGTGTGAATGAGATAACAATGAAATGTAACTATAAATGGATAAAAAATACAATGTGTCATTCTTTAATAAATAAAATGTTAGAATTTGAACAATCGCTGTGGCTTAGGGTGAATAGAACACTTGCTTTTACAACAACATATTCAACTTTTAAATGGTAAGAGTAACTCAGCTTTGCGTTGAGCTGTATCCTTGTTTATTTTACTGTAACACCACCATGCCCTGCCATGTATTATTCTTTATTTAATATGTTATAGGGCAATTCCAGCGTTATGGATGTGACATTTGCACTCACGCTGGCTAACAAAATGTCTCACAGCAGAAATAAGCTTAGGATCAATGAGGCAATTTGCATATGTTCTCACTTAACCTTCTGAGAACAATGAAAACAACCAAAATGTGGTTGTTGGTGTCAGATGGGCTGGTTTGCATATTTCAGAAACTGCTGATCTCCTGGGAATTTCATACACAACAGTCTCAGGCTACATCCACATGACAACGGCAACGAGATGTTATTTAAAAATATATTGCGTCCAAATGGGCAACGATCAGTAAAATATCAGGTCCATATGGCAACGCAACGCTTGCTGAAAACGATGCAATACACATGCCACACCTCTAGGGGCGCTGTAAGACAGTCCCTTCGGAGACACCAGAACAATAGAAGAAGTAAGGACACATGCGCATAAAGTATTATGCGCGAGACTTCATATTAGCCACAAAGTCAGGAAAATCTGTTCGTAAAATTACATTATAATGACCAAATACAATGAAAAGTATTTTTCCAGTCTCACCTGTGAAAGGTAATCCCATGTGATCTCGTTTGGACGGCAAACCTGTTGGTACAGTTAAACGCAGCTAATCTTTATTCTCCGCTTTGACCTATCCAATATGGTGGCGAGGATGACGTATGATTCTACGCGGAAGGCGGCATCTTTAATGGTCCGGAATAAATTGAATGCTTCACGTTGATGGATTAATTTGTTGTTTCTCACCTGTGAAAGGTAATCCCATGTGATCTCGTTTCGACGGTAAACCTGTTGGTACAGTTAAACGCAGCACATGAATCTTTATTCTCCGCTTTAACCTATCCAATATGGCGGCGAGGATGACGTATGATTCTACGCGGAAGGCGGCGTCTTTAATGGTCCGGAATAAATTGAATGCTACACGTTGATGGATTAATTTGTTCTTCTACGCCCTTTTTGAGGAATGTATTGTAGGACTTAAAGCAACATCTGAAGAGGTGAGATCGCTCCTTTTTTTCCCTATTTTTGCTGGCGGGATTGACTCTGCCCTAAGGGCAGAGTCTCTCTCTCTCTCTCACTTTGCACCATTACACAATAAATATTCACAGTGAAAATATTTTGTAAGCGCGTTTCATGAACCAAGTTATAGGATTTGTTGACAACTCGCATCGAGTTCGTTACACTTCTACCTGGCATGAAGCACTCACAGTCATGTGGTTGTGACGTCATCGTAAACAAATCCGTTCTACTCATCCAGACGACTTCACAACGGCAACGTTGCCAGATCTTTCCACTCTGGAACCCGTTCTCAAAAAGATTGCGTTTTGGGGCACCCAAAACGCCGGTGCCGTGTGGACGCCAGGCCGAAACGATAAGCAATTGTATCGGAGTCACCTGAATCCGTTGCCGTGTGGACAGGGCCTCAGTTTCATACACAACAGTTTACACAGAAAGGTATGAAAAGCAAAAAGATTCTTGTGAACAAAGGGTCTGCAGACTGAAACATTTTGTTGATGAGAGAGATCAGAGGAGACGTTTGAACTAATAGGAAATCTACAGTAACTCAAATAAGAACTCTTTAGAACCATGGTGAGCAGAAAAGCCTCTGAGAACACACACCACATCAAACTTTGAGGAGGATGAGCTCCAACAGCAGAAGACCACATCAGGTTCCACTCCTGACAGCCAAGAACAGGAATCGGAGGCTATCATAGGTATAAACTCACCGAAACTGGACAGTTGAAGACTGGAAAAAGTCCAAGTGAGATATATATATATATATATATATATATATATATATATATATATATATATATAGGTGGCATGGTGGTGTAGTGGTTAGCGCTGTCGCCTCACAGCAAGAAGGTCCAGGTTCGAGCCCCGTGGCCAATGAGGGCCTTTCTGTGCGGAGTTTGCATGTTCTTCCCGTGTCCGCGTGGGTTTCCTCCGGGTGCTCCGGTTTCCCCCACAGTCCAAAGACATGCAGGTTAGGTTAACTGGTGGCTCTAAAGCTGTGTTCACATATATACCGGTACAATAGTGGTATAACTGTATCGATACAAAGTATACCGGTACAGTTTAGTGCATCTGTCCACACTAGCGAGAAATGTTTGCGATTTTCTTTCACGGTAGTTGAAATGCACGTGCGTGAAATGTTTCCGTGGTTACCAAGTAACTTCCTTCCGAGAATATGGCAGATGAAACAACGTGTGTGCTTTTTGTTGTCAATGTACAGTCTGTATTTCTGGTGGTCATTTATTCAGTCGAATCGTATAAAACGCGCGAGGCAGTTGAGAAAGAAACAAAGAAAACGAATCTCCGTTCTTCACTACTTTATTCAGTGAAGACATCGATTGAGGTGTGTGACTTTGCGCATGCGCATTATATTTGTATCGATACAGAACCGTTTCATCTGTCCACACTACAGCGAAGCGCTACAGTACCGATACTGTACCGGTACGAAACCCATACATTTGTGGGTTTCGTACCGATACAGTTATACCGCTACAGTACCGGTATAGTTGCTTGTGTGGACAGGTGTTGCAGTACGAAAGTAGTATCGTATTGGTACAAAATCCCTAGTGTGGACAGGGTATTAATTGACTGTAGGTGTGAATGTGAGTGTGAATGGCTGTCTGTGTCTATGTGTCAGCCCTGTGATGACCCGGCAACTTGTCCAGGGTGTACCCCGCCTTTCGCCCGTAGTCAGCTGGGATAGGCTCCAGCTTGCCTGCGACCCTGTAGGACAGGATAAAGCAGCTAGAGATAATGAGATTTTATATACTGTATATATATATATATATATATATATATATATATATATATATATATATATATATATAATATATATATATATTTTTTTTTTTTTTCCCCAATCTTTACCTGTCTGGTTTCAGTGGGCCTGTGCCCATAATATCTTCAGATTCTTGTTCTTGGCTGACAGGAGTGGAACCTGATGTGGTCTTCTGCTGTTGGAGCTCATCCACTTCAAAGTTTGATGTTTTGTGCATGCTGAGATTCTTTTCTGCTCACCACGGCTGTAAAGAGTGATTATATGAGTTACTATATCCTTCCTGGCAGCTCAAACCATTCTGACCGTTTTCCTCTGACCTCTCTTATAAACTAAATGTTTCCACCCACAAAACTGTTGCTCACTCAATGTTTTTGGTTTTTCTCACCATTCTGTGTAAACTCTAGAGACTGTTGTGTGCAAAATTCAAAGGATATGAGCAGTTTCTGAAATACTCAAACCAGCCCTTCTGGTACCAACACACATGCCATGGTTAAAGTCACATAGACCAGATTTTTCTATACACTTGTGTGATTGCCATATCAGGAATGATAGAATGCTTCTTGAATGGCATCTTGATTTTGGTGCCACATGCAAGATGATCATGTGTTGCAGAGCATCAGTACATTGGCAAGATGCTTTAAACATAAAAAAATGATCTAGTTTTACATTTCCTTCTGGAAACTGAATGATGAATATTGCTCTTCCTTGGTCCAGTGGTGCTCACTAGCAGTTTTGCGGAGGTTAGTCCCCCAAAAAGATTTTAAAAAAAATTTTCTCGGATAAGTGCATTCCTCTTTTCCACATAAACAGAATGGTCTTAGCTCCATCTTTTTACTGAAATTGAGTTTAGGTTATTTCGAGCTGGGAAGTAGTAGAAATGTTTTTAGCACTTGAAAACACAGAGAGAGAGAGAGAGAGAGAGAGAAGGAAAGCAGGTACAGAGCAAAGTTGACCATCTATTTTCCATCTCTAGCAAGGTATCCATTCATAACAATGAGAGACAGAAACATCCACTTCCCGAAAAGCTATAATTAGAGACTTCATGATTAGATTCTGAGACAACAAAGCCATCAGGCTCCATGACCTGTATAGATCCGAGTAAAATTACTTTACAGTAAGCACACTAACACTAACATAATCACACTCCTGCTAAAACGGAGCAAAATTAGCACATAGTAGGTACACAGTACATGTATGATATTAGATGAAACACCAAAAGCTATCAAGTGTTGAGCAATACATTATATTATAGGGCAAACTATTACACACAAATACACTTAAAAACAGTTGATTCATGCACTGAGTTTTTAAGTGCATTTCCTCTGAATACCAAACATGGCAAACAGAAGAGTTGTAACCCTTTTGGTCAAACCAAAAAAAAAAACCTAAACATGAAGTTCTGTCATCTGCCCTTTAGTCAGCATATCAGATGCTCGCTGGCCGTGGTGTGAAAATTGTCCATGCAGACGCTCATCTAAGTTTCCAAACCTGTCATTGCTTAATTCTTGAATATTTTCTATCATGAATACAATCAGTAAAAAGCATATAATCTCTGCTTCCCAAATAAATTGATCTCGTTAAGATCTGTTCAGTACTTTGGGAGTAACGGCAGGTTGAAGTTGATACAACAGAGTTCACTCTCTGCTCGCGGGACGTCAGGAAACTGCCGGTGCTTTTCTTTTTGAAACACGGGAAAGCGCTCAGGCTCTCTCTCTCTCTCTCTCTCTCTCTTCTGATGGGTTTCCGACTGGATTACTCATGAATATCAATCAGATAACTTTTATAGGAA
This sequence comes from Neoarius graeffei, assembly GCF_027579695.1. NCBI lineage: Eukaryota > Metazoa > Chordata > Actinopteri > Siluriformes > Ariidae > Neoarius > Neoarius graeffei. The sequence continues at coordinate 40,784,809 of NC_083594.1, forward strand.
TGTTCTCTCGCTCTTACTGTTTCTGATGAAGCATTCAGCAAAATTTTCCATCAGCTTGTTTTGATGTTATGCTTCACAGGAGACTTTGAAGTGAGTTTTCATAGCTTTACCTACTTATTTTTTCATATTGAACTGATTCGATATGAAATCAGTTCTTTCATATCGAATCAGAATGGATTCGATATGAATGCGCCAGTTCGCGTGCAGCCTGCGACGAATGCTCCTGATCCTTTTTCTCTAGTTTCTATTTTTCCTACTTGTCTTATCTTTGGGGTTTTTTTTGTTTTGTTTTTTTGCTATTTTTCTCCGTTACCATAACACTGTAATCAAGCCACTATGAGGGTTGCAAGAGTTTTGGTGTTTTTGCTCGCAGTCGCAAAGCTTTTTTTCAGTGCAGTGACGCAACAACTCCACGCTGCCCGCACTGTTAGACCAGGGATCAACTGATTGAACTGAAGCCAGCCACTCTAGCAACAAGACTGGAGGAGATCCCTGTGGTAATTTGGCGGAAAACACACAGAGGATGCAGAGGAAATAAGAAGCTACGGAGGAAAAGGGTGGCTTTGAGACAACAGAAGCTTATTGAAAAATCTTATAAGCCATGTCTCCCCTCTATCATCATGGGGAATGTGAGGTCCCTCGGGAATAAAGTGGACGAGCTGATGGCACTGGGCCAGAGTCAGACGTAGTATCGGGAGTGCAGTTTAATGTGCTTTGTGGAGACATGGCTGCACCAGGATGTTCCCGATGACAATGCTACAGTCAAGGGCTTTCACACGGTGCGTGCGGACAGAGACTGCGCCAGGAGCGGTAAGCGCAAAGGGGGATGGCCTGCCATTTTTGTGAACAATCGGTGGTGTAACCCAGCTCACATCACCGTGAAGGAGCGCATCTGCAGCCCAGATGTTGAACTGTGTGCTGTCGGACTTCGTCCATATTATCTGCCCAGGGAGTTTTCTAATGTTATCATGGTGGCTGTTTATGTTCCCCCCTCTGCAAACCCGAGCGCTGCTTGTGACACTATTCACTCTGCAATAGCCCGGCTACAGACTCAACACCCAAATGCATTCATTGCTATCTCGGGTAATTTTAATCATGTTAATTTGGACAAAACACTTTCCACTTTCACCCAATTTGTGAACTGTCCTACCAGAGAGGGAAGAACAATAGACCTGCTGTATGCTAATGTTAAAGAGGCTTACAGCTCTTCCCCCCTCCCCCCACTGGGCAGGTCAGACCACAACCTGATTTGCCTCTCCCCCTGCTATGTGCCTCTGGTGAACAGACTGCCCACCACATCAAAGATAGTGAGGAGATGGACAGACGAGGCCAACGAGACACTGCAGGGATGCTTCGAGGTGACAGACTGGCAGACACTGTGTGAGCCCCACGGAGATGACACTGATGGGCTCACAGACTGCATCACAGGATACATCAACTTCTGTGTGGACACCATTGTCCCAGCTAGGACTGTCAGCTGTTACCCCAACAACAAGCTGTGGGTAATGAAGGACATCAAAGCCCTCTTAAATGAGAAGAAGAGGGCTTTCAGAGCCGGCAACAAGGAGGAGGTACGAGGAGTAAAGTGTGAACTGAGAGCAATGATCAGGGAGGCCAAGGAAAATCACAGGAGGAAGTTGGAGTGGAAACTCCAACAGAACAACATGAGAGAGGTGTGGAGTGGAATGAAGACCATCACTGGTTACAAGCCAACCAACAGTGAAGGAGTGGATGGCAATGTGGAAAGGGCGAATGAGCTGAATCTTTACTTCAACAGATTCGATGGCGTGACCCCAACCCATCACCACTCTTCTGAGGGATGGCTACAACCACACACTTCACATTCTCTCCCCTCCCCCGCCTCTTCTTGCCCAACCTCATCCCCATTTCAGGACCTCGCTCGCACCTCCTCAACAGACCCCCTGGCTGAGCCCCCCCCGAGAAACACCTTCATCCCTCCCCCACCCATCACCTCCACACTGATCATCAGCAAGGAGCAAATGAGAAGACAGCTGAAGAGACTCCATGCAGGAAAATCAGCAGGCCCGGATGGTGTTAGCCCCAGGGCCCTGAAGATCTGTGCCCTCCAGCTAAGTGGAGTACTTCAGCATGTCTTCAGCATGTCTTCAACATGAGCCTGGGTCTTCAGAGGGTCCCCGTGCTGTGGAAGACGTCATGCCTCATCCCTGTACTGAAGAAGCCGCATCCCAGTGACCTCAAAGACTACAGGCCCATGGCATTGACGTCACACATCATGAAGACCCTTGAGAGACTCATCCTGGAGCAGATCCAGCCTATGGTCCAACCACTTCTTGACCCCCTTCAGTTCGCCTACCAGCCCCGTCTTGGAGTAGAGGACGCAATCATCTACCTGCTCAACAAAGTCTACGGCCACCTGGACAAGCCAGCCAGCACTGTGAGGATCATGTTTTTTTATTTCTCCAGTGCTTTTGACACCATCGGGCTGGCTCTGCTGGGTGAGAAGTTGACAGCAGTGCAGGTGGATGCCCCACTGGTGTCCTGAATTGTGGATTATTTGACTGGCAGACCACAGTATGTGCGCTTGCAGTGCTGTGTGTCGGACAGAGTGATCAGCAACACCGGGGCTCCGCAAAGGACTGTCCTTTCTCCTTTCCTTTTCACTCTCTACACCACTGATTTCAACTACTGCACGGAGACCTGCCACCTCCAGAAATTTTCTGATGACTCTGCAGTGGTTGGATGTATTACTGGTGATGATGAAAGCGAGTACAGGACGGTGGTGGACAACTTTGTCACATGGAGCAGGAAGAACCACCTACAGCTCAACGTGACAAAGACAAAAGAACTGGTGGTTGATCTGAAGAGAATCAGGGCTCCAGTGAACCCTGTTAACATCCAAGGGTCAGTGTGGACGTGGTAGAGGAATATAAGTACCTGGGGGTGTACTTGGATAATAAACATGTCAATCAACCAAGGTGTTGTACCTAGTGAGCTTAAGGTTGCTAGAGTCGTACCAATCCATAAAAAGAGTAGTACCCTTGATGTTGGGAATTATAGGCCAGTATCAATTCTGTCTATTATGTCAAAAGTATTAGAGAAAGTGGTCTGCCAACAGATAGGGAGTTATGTTGATGAACGTAAACTGATGTATGACTTGCAATCTGGCTTTCGTAAAGGGTACTCAACGGAGTCTTGTCTGATCTATTTGACAGATCATTTCAGGAACCAAATGGATAAGGGGATGCTTACTGGTATGGTGATGCTAGACTTACAGAAGGCATTCGATACTGTTGACCACCAAATTTTAATTCAAAAATTAGACACACTTGGTTTGGATGAGATTTCTAGGAATTGGTTTAGATCTTATTTGTGTAATAGGAATCAATTAGTGGATATAAATGGGACGTTTTCTGAACAAGCCAAAATTACTTGTGAGATACCCCAGGGGTCAATTCTGGGGCCCCTTTTGTTTTTAATTTATGTGAATGACATGAAAGGCGCAGTTGACTGTGACTTGTTGCTATATGCTGATGATTCGGCTCTTCTAGTCTCGGATAAATGTGTCAACAAAATTGAATCTAAATTGGAAAATGAACTTGGCTCCATTTGTGACTGGCTAATAGATAACAAGTTGTCAATCCATTTAGGCAAAACGGAATCCATTCTATTTGGTTCTAGAAAATGTTTGCAGCAAAATTCGGGACTTTGTATAACTTGCAGTGGGGTCCAAATTCAAACTAAATCTTCTGTTAAATACAGTATCTAGGGGCTGAAATTGACCAGTGTCTTACTGGTCATCTAATGGCTGCAAATTTGATCAAAAAAGGTACATCTAGACTAAAATTTTTGTTCAGGCAAAGCAAATTTCTCACTGGGTCTATGAAAAAACTCTTGGCTTTGGCTTTGATTCAGTGTCACTTCGATTACTCTTGTTGTTGGTGGTATAAAAGTCTCACTTCTAGACACAAATCCAAAATTCAAATTTTGCAAAACAAAATTATAAGATTTGTTCTTGGTCTCTCTCCTTGTTCTCATGTTGGTGCTTCAGAATTTAGACAGATAAATTGGCTTCCAGTTGAAAAAAGGGTAGATCAAATTATACTCTCACACACACTCACAAAATTGTTTTGGGCAATGCTGCTAGCTGTATGTACAAGGGCTTTATTCGGGTAAACCAGCATCATCATTACCAGACAAGGAGAAGTGCATCAAATTTTGTTATAAACAGAGTAAATTCAAATGGTAAAGTTTCTTTTGGTCATGTTGCAAAAACCCTTTGGAATGCACTTCCTACCTCCTTGACCCAAATTATTGATTCAAAATTGTTCAAATTTAAGGTCAAGGAGTACTTTCTACAGGAAATTGAAAATAGTGAAAATAATGTCATTTTTTATTAATCTTTTCATTTTTCCAGGTCTTCTTGCCTGAATTTCTCTTCCCCTTGGCATTTGGTACTTTTTGTTTTCTACCCTTTATTTTCATTTTATCCTTGTTTACAAGAGTTTATCTACACTCACTTTGTATTTAATTTTATTTGTGATATTTGTCAGTTTATATGTGATATCTCTTTTAGTCCATTGTATTTAATTTATACTTAACAATGCTACACATGTGATATTATATTTTAATCTGTGTTGTGCAATCTTATGCTAACTTGCTTATCTGTTTTTTATGCACATTTATTTTTTGTTTTTACTTTTTAGTTGGGGCAGCACGGTGGTGTAGTGGTTAGCACGGTCGCCTCACAGCAAGAAGGTCCAGGTTCGAGCCCCGTGGCTGGCGAGGGCCTTTCTGTGTGGAGTTTGCATGTTCTCCCTGTGTCCGCGTGGGTTTCCTCCGGGTGCTCCGGTTTCCCCCACAGTCCAAAGACATGCAGGTTAGGTTAACTGGTGACTCTAAATTGACCGTAGGTGTGAATGTGAGTGTGAATGGTTGTCTGTGTCTATGTGTCAGCCCTGTGATGACCTGGCGACTTGTCCAGGGTGTACCCCGCCTTTCGCCCGTAGTCAGCTGGGATAGGCTCGAGCTTGCCTGCGACCCTGTAGAACAGGATAAAGCGGCTACAGATAATGAGATGAGATGAGACTTTTTAGTTGTAATTATATTCAGTTTATATGCTTCTGTTCTTAATATGTTTTATTTCTGACTTTCCTGTTTGTTCATATTTTTTCTACTTTTTGATACACCTTAAATTTAGTTTTAATGTTCAAATAATATTGATTGAGTTATGTCATCTTATAATTTTTGCAACTTTTATATATTCATTATACTCAGTTTAATCAATTATTATAATATTTTGATGATTCTGTGATTTTAAATATTACTTTAATTCTGTCGTCAACAAATCACATCTAGTGACTATAACAATATATAGGACCGCAATGGAAATAAGAGACTGTTTTCTCTTTATTGTGTTTTTATCCTGCAACTATATTTTAAAATACCAGTGGCATTCTATTAATTTTCATTTGTATTTTTGTTGTTTTTATGCATTATGCACTTGTAAATTTTTAGTTTGTCTATCTATTTGTTGCAAATAAACTCAATCAATCAATCAAACTGGACTGGTCCAAAAATGTGGACACGGTATACAAAAAGGGCCAGAGCCGTTTCTATTTTCTGAGACGGCTGAGGTCCTTCGACATCTGCCGAATGATGCTGCGAATGTTCTATGAGTCTGTGGTGGCCAGTGCCATCCTGTACGCTGTCATCTGCTGGGGCAGTGGCTTGAGGGTGAAGGACACTAACAGACTCAATAAGATCATCTGGAAGGCCGGCCATGTTGTAGGCGTGGAACTGGACTCTCTGACAGTGGTGTTGGAGAAGAGGACACTGTCCAAAATAAAAACAAACAATCTTAGACTGTCCTTCCCATCAGCCACAGGAGCACGTTCAGTAAACGGCTGATTCTTCCAGGCTGCACAACTGAGAGACACAGGAAATCATTCCTACCTGTTGCAGTCAAGCTGTACAATGCCACTGTATAACTGTGGTACACTGTCTTACCATGTATACTGTATCCTTAACTCTCATCTCATCTCATCATCTCTAGCCGCTTTATCCTTCTACAGGGGTCGCAGGCAAGCTGGAGCCTATCCCAGCTGACTACGGGCGAAAGGCGGGGTACACCCTGGACAAGTCGCTAGGTTATCGCAGGGCTGACACATAGACACAGACAACCATTCACACTCACATTCACACCTACGGTCAATTTAGAGTCACCAGTTAACCTAACCTGCATGTCTTTGGACTGTGGGGGAAACCGGAGCACCCGGAGGAAACCCACGCGGACACGGGGAGAACATGCAAACTCCGCACAGAAAGGCCCTTGCCGGCCCCGGGGCTCAAACCCAGGACCTTCTTGCTGTGAGGCGACAGCGCTAACCACTACACCACCGTGCCGCCTATCCTTAACTCAGGTGCAATATATGCATATAGGAATCATTGTATATAAAATCACTTCATTTTGCTTTTACTTAAGTTATTGAACTTATTTAAATTTATTTTATTTTTATTTATTCTTTTTTCAGACGATTTTATCTTCTATTTTTAGACATGTTGACTTCATCTCTGATTCAGGAGCTTGGTAGCAAATTTGAATTTCCCTCCGGGGATTAATAAAGTAATTCTGATTCTGATTCATGTAAATAAATAACTATTTTAGAATATAACTGTAGTTGTTTTGATAATAAATATTGAGATCTTAGTGGTCGGAATGAGATTTTTTTTTTTAAAAAATGGAAGTCAGAAACGTGTCAATTTCAATTCAGTTACAGTAATTGGAATTGTTTATTGGATGTGGATCAGACAGTTTTTTCGAGGTTCACCTTGAAAGCTATGCATATTAATTGAAATAATTATTTATATTCGTTTATATAAACACTAGTAGGCCTTAGAAATACAGAGGCCTGCAGAGCACAAAGATGGTATTAGAAATAATATTTTATTACTTTTTTATTTTGATAGAGAATGGTAGATGTGAATGACATTCAATGCTTATTTATGCATATTTTATAATTAACATTGATTTCTCCTTCTTTGTGACGTATAAATGAGGGTTAAGATCAGCTTTATTTTGCACATATAAAGCCATTTGGTGAAACTTTGAAGAAAAGAGTGCACCAATTTAATGGTTTTACCTAATTAGCATAATGAATACTAATTAAAAACTAATTTGCATGATTAGTTTTGACTAATTTTTCAAACTTTGTGTTCAGTGTACAACCATCTACGTGCTCGCCAATTTCCATGTAAATATCTTGAAAAATAAAGTTATGAAGAAAAAACTTTTGATCTCATTCATTAATGAGGCCCATTTTGGACCATGTTATCTTAATACATAATATTACAACCGTTTTCTAAAAATTACAGTGTCTTGCAAAAGTATTCATCCCCCTTGGTGTTAGTCTTGTTTTGTCACGTTACAAGCTGGAATTAAAATGGATTTTTGGAGGGTTAGCACCATTTGATTTCCACAACATGCCTACCACTTTAAAGGTGCAAATTGTTGTTTTTTTATTGTGACACAAACAAGAATTAAGAAAAAACAGAGATCTGGAGTGTGCATAGGTATTCACCCCCTTTCGTATGAAACCCCTAAACAAGAGCTGGTCCAACCAATTCACTTCATAAGTCACATAATTAGTTGATTAAGATCCACCTGTGTGCAAGCAAAGTGTCACATGATCAGTCACATGATATCTGTATAAATCAACTTTATGGAAGAGTGGCCAGAAAAAAAGCCATTGCTTCAGAAAACACGTTTGGAATTTGCACAACAGCATGTGGCAGACTCAGGGGCGCAGATAGGATTTTTGAACTGGGGGGGACTGAGCTGTCAGCAAATGATTCCATTTTGTGTAAATGCATATATACTCAGCAAAAATAAAAACTTGACACTCATTATTTTTCAAATAGTGTTTAGAAACTTTTCTTGAAAGAGTTCTTGTTGTGAGTATGGTTAAATGCATTGTCAAGGGCATTACGTCACACATTCATTCTACTGGTCGGGCCTACGTAGCACGTGCGAGAGCACTGCATGCTAAAATCACGTTTCCACGTGACACAAGTGACGTGACCTATTGATACACGTGCAATTGATCTCACGGTAGCAGAGTAGAGTGTCATCTCAGAAAAACAAGGTTTTATGGTTAATTATTCGTTAATTTGCAATGCCACGACTGTCAAACATTCAGCGTGAACGTGCCATTGGCATGCTGAATACGGGAACATCCGTCACTGACGTTGCGAGGGTTATGGGATGCAGTCGACAGACCATCCACGCTGTAATTTTTTTTTGTTTTTTCATTGTTGACCCCACCAGGGATTGCCTGCAGGCCAGGAGGACAATGTTAACATCTTGAATCTCATAATTTCAGTTAACAGTTGCTGCTTACTAAAATAACATTATACATAAAAATAACAACATTAAAAGATATTCACCTACAGCCTAGAATGCTGTTATTTTACATTTAGCCTACTTCAGGTAAGTCCAAATTCCTTCTTATTATTATCAGACTAGCTACTCAACATTACAAAACAAGTATTTGTCACATCTGGGAAAGGCAACAGGCATAGGATATTTACATCTTTTGGTTCTTGAAACAAACACTGTGATTTTTTTTCCCCCTCTTCTCTGGCTTAATGTGGCAGAAAGATCACCAGCTCGGTCATTAGACAGTTGTTTATGATCACTATGGTTACCGCGACAGGCAAAGTCCCCAGCTCCCCTTAGGGCCCCGGGGTCGAGATGGTGCGTTACATTTACATTGGAAGTCGGAACTTGGAGCTCCGAACAACATAACCTCAGAACTGAGCGCTTCCCAGTTTAAAAACTGGGACATCATGGAACATGGAATTCAAAAAAAATGGACAGTTAATGAAATGAAACGAAAACCCCAACGTTTATGCTGGGAGATGCTGGATTTCAATGCTTTTCCGACTTCAAACTTCCAACTTACGAGTACAACTGAACGCACCATTAGTCACAGCAGAAACACCGCTGATATCAAATGGATGAGCTGTGCAGTGTTATTAACCGAGAATTACGTGGAAAATGAACACCTTGCTTTCCCAGCTCTGCAAGGATCTGCTCCAGCCTACACCGATTTAAGAAGGGGAAAATGTGGATTGATCACTGACAAGGCTACTGCTGCTGTCATTTCAACTTTGTGCTGCAGTGTAAGTTAGCCTAACTAACGGAACATTAATCCTCACTTTTTCTACCTATGTGTGGCGCTTTATGTAGGGACGGTGGGTGGGGGGACAGATGGGGGTCACTATAAATCTGGGGAGGACACATCCCCCCCGTCCCCCGTGCCATCTGCGCCCTTGGGCAGACTCCCCAAACACATGGAAGAAGATTCTCTGGTCAAATGAGATCAAAATTGTGTGGTGCAAACCCAACACCCTGAGAATACCATTCCTACAGTGAAGCATGGTGGTGGCAGCATCATGCTGTGGGGATGTTTTTCATCTGCAAGGACAGGAAAGCTGGTCAGGACTGAAGGAAAGATCAATGGCACTAAATACAGGGCAATTCTGGAGGAAAACCTGTTTAAGTCAGCCAGAGGTTTGAGACTGGGATGAAGGTTCGTGTTCCAGCAGGACAATGACCCTAAACATACTGCTAAAGCTACACTGGAGTGGTTTAAAGAGAAACATTTAAATGTCTTGGAATGGCCTAATCAAAGCCCAGACCTCAAGCTAATTGAGAATCTGTGGGATAACTTGAAGATTGCTGTACACCAACACAACCCATCTAAGTTGAAGGAGTCAGAGCAGTTTTGCCTTGAGGAATGGGCAAAAATCCCAGTGGCTAGATGTGCTAAGCTGATAGAGACATACCCCAGGAGACTTGCAGCTGTAATCGCAGCAAAAGGTGGCTCTACAAAAAGTATTGACTTTGGGGGGTGAATACCTATGCACACTCCAGATTTCTGTTTTTTCATCTTAATTATTGTTTGTGTCACAATAAAAAATAAAAATAAAAAACCCACAACAATTTGCACCTTTAAAGTTGTAGGCATGTTGTGGAACTCAAATGGTGCTAACCCCCCCAAAATCCATTTTAATTCCATCTTGTAATGTGACAAAACAGGACAAACACCAAGGGGGATGAATACTTTTGCAAGACACTGTAAGCCATTTTTTTTCAATCTTTGATTGGTAATATCTCAAGAATAGATAAACATATTTTAATTATGTAAAAAGTATGTTGTTTAGCATTCAATTCTGAATTCAATGAGAGCAGTTTCAAGCAATTTGGATTGAATTTTGATTTTCACCTGATATGCCTAACTTTTAGTGTAATTTATACATGGTTTGGAGAATATTTGCTCCACCTAGCCACTTTTAGTTTCTCCTCCAAAGACAAAAATATATGATTTTTGGCTTACCATGGGGGAAACCATAGCCTAATGGTTGGAGAGGCAGCTTTGGGACCAAAAGATTCCTGGTTTGATTCCCTGATCCAGCAGAAATGGCTGATGTGCCCTTGAGCAAAGCACTTAAACCCCAACTGCTCCCCAGTCTGTTCTGGGTATGGTGTACGTCGTACTGGATAAGATTGTCTGCTAAATGGCATTAATGTAATGTAATGTAATGTAATGATGGAATAAATAGTCCACCTCGTTCAAGTTCATTATACATGTGAATGCATTTCACATGCACCTTCTCAATCACTGCTCATGACACGTTATGAATGAGTCAGTGACATGTGCTGAAAAATATCAGCCCAAACAGAGACTAACTATCAGGGGCATTTTATTCTGTGTAATCTCCTGACACAACCGTCACTGACAGGCTAGATGAATCAACAGTCTGGGCTAGAAAGAAATCAGCCCCAGCCGGTTCTTCAGAACCTTTCTGTGTGTGTGTATACCATTCTGTATCACTTGGTTTCACCAAAAAAATCCAGCGTAATCTGCATTATCTCTGCTAGCCACCCCTGATTATACACCAATCGTAGAATTGACAGAATATCTACACACGCTCCCTAGAAGCCTTTTCATAGAGTGTAATAGATGACGATTTTCCCACCTATCTTTCAGACTGTTTGCATGATCCACATCCACATCCTCTGATGCCTACACAGTCCGGAGATAGTCAAAAGTGAAGGGAGATGTGTATAATTGTGCAACTTTCTGTTGCTGGGACCTCTTTGGGTATCCTGGTGAAAGACATGATTATGATCCATAAGTGTTCGAAGCTCAAGTGAGGTTCATCTCATCTCATCTCATCTCATTATCTCTAGCCGCTTTATCCTTCTACAGGGTCGCAGGCAAGCTGGAGCCTATCCCAGCTGACTACGGGCGAAAGGCGGGGTACACCCTGGACAAGTCGCCAGGTCATCACAGGGCTGACACATAGACACAGACAACCATTCACACTCACATTCACACCTACGGTCAATTTAGAGTCACCAGTTAACCTAACCTGCATGTCTTTGGACTGTGGGGGAAACCGGAGCACCCGGAGGAAACCCACGCGGACACGGGGAGAACATGCAAACTCCGCACAGAAAGGCCCTCGCCGGCCCCGGGGCTCGAACCCGGACCTTCTTGCTGTGAGGCGACAGCGCTAACCACTACACCACCGTGCTGCCCTCAAGTGAGGTTAAAAAAGAAAAAAAAAACACACACACACATTGACTGCACTCAAAAGGAGCCTATGATATGCATAATGTAATTGGATATTTAAAAAAAAAACAAGATCTATGATAAGTAAACCATCCACTGACCACTTGAGCTTGAGCAGGATATGCCTCCCATATATCTGCTCAAAATCGATCCTTAGCTTTTAAAGCAACGTTAGATAGGATTTTTACCTTAAAATATCAGCTTCAAAATCATTTTGATGGTACGCTGATTTGTAATGGGGAGAAAGGCTTGTCTTCCATCCTGACTCTGTGCCCAGTTCACCAGTATCACTGTGTAATTGATTATGAGCGTCCCAGTGAGAGCTCTTGGGTGAATGGACCACCTGTGAAAACTGCATAATGCTTTATGGCATGGATTCTCCACCTTTTCTACATTAAAGCCCACCTATTCATAATTGCAATGAGTCGGGGCCCATTAAAAAAAGATCCCCAATTATTTTGGCTCATCTATTTTAATAATCTATTGTAAACTGTATTAGTGGGATGCAACATCACTCCCTGTTACAGATGGGAGCCCAGGAATTAAAGAAATACAATTAAAAAGAAACCGTTTTTAATTGCAGGTATTGTATTTAAAACTGTATGTATGTGCCAGAAGCCAACATAAAACCATGCATGCAGGGCATTCTCAGTCAAACGGGATTAATGATCCAAAAGTATTCATCCCCCTTGGTGTTTGTTCTGTTTGATTGCATTACAAGATGGAATTAAAATGGATGGGGGGGTTAGCACCATTTGATTTGCACAACATGCCGACCACTTTAAAGGTGAAATTGTTGTTTTATTGTGACACAAACAATAATTAAGATGAAAAAACAGAAATCTGAGTCTGCATAAGTATTCACCCCCTTTCCTATGAACCAACCAATTCACTTCATAAGTCACAAAATTATTTGAGTAAGATCAACCTGTGTGCAATCAAAGGGTCACATGATCTGTCAACCTGTTCTGGAAGGACCCTGACTCTGCAACACTACTAAGCAAACAACATGAGAACCAAGCAGCACTCCAAACAGTTAAACAAATGAGACAAAAATATTATACTCGGTCATTTATTTACTGAGGACAATGATCCAATATTACATATCTGTGAGTGGCAAAAGTATGTGAACCTCTAGGATTAGCAGTTAATTTGAAGGTGAAATTAGAGTCAGGTGTTTTCAATCAATGGGATGACAATCAGGTGTGAGTGGGCACCCTGTTTTATTTAAAGAACAGGGATCTATCAAAGTCTGATCTTCACAACACATGTTTCTGGAAGTGTATCATGGCACGAACAAAGGAGATTTCTGAGGACCTCAGAAAAAGCGTTGTTGATGCTCATCAGGCTGGAAAAGGTTACAAAACCATCTCTAAAGAGTTTGGACTCCACCAATCCACAGTCAGACAGACTGTGTACAAATGGAGGAAATTCAAGACCATCATTACCCTCCCCAGGAGTGGTCAACCAACAAAGATCACTCCAAGAGCATGGCGTGTAATAGTCGGCGAGGTCACAAAGGACCCCAGGGTAACTTCTAAGCAACTGAAGGCCTCTCTCACATTGGCTAATGTTAATGTTCTTGAGTCCACCATCAGGAGAACACTGAACAACAATGGTGTGCATGGCAGGGTTGCAAGGAGAAAGCCACTGCTCTCCATAAAGAACATTGCTGCTCGTCTGCAGTTTGCTAAAGATCATGTGGACAAGCCAGAAGGCTATTGGAAAAATGTTTTGTGGACGGATTAGACCAAAATAGAACTTTTTGGTTTAAATGAGAAGTGTAATGTTTGGAGAAAGGAAAACACTGCATTCCAGCATAAGAACCTTATCCCATCTGTGAAACATGGTGGTGGTAGTATCATGGTTTGGGCCTGTTTTGCTGCATCTGGGCCAGGACGGCTTGCCATCATTGATGGAACAATGAATTCTGAATTATACCAGCGAATTCTAAAGGAAAATGTCAGGACATCTGTCCATGAACTGAATCTCAAGAGAAGGTGGGTCATGCAGCAAGACAACGACCCTAAGCACACAAGTCGTTCTACCAAAAAATGGTTAAAGAAGAATAAAGTTAATGTTTTGGAATGGCCAAGTCAAAGTCCTGACCTTAATCCAATCGAAATGTTGTGGAAGGACCTGAAGCGAGCAATTCATGTGAGGAAACCCACCAACATCCCAGAGTTGAAGCTGTTCTGTACGGCGGAATGGGCTAAAATTCCTCCAAGCCGGTGTGCAGGACTGATCAACAGTTACCGGAAACGTTTAGTTGTAGTTATTGCTGCACAAGGGGGTCACACCAGATACCGACAGCAGAGGTTCACATATTTTTTGCCACCGGATCATTTTCCTCAATAAATAAATGACCAAGTATAATTTGTCTCATTTGTTTAACTGGGTTCTCTTTGTCAACTTTTAGGACTTGTGTGAAAATCTGATGATGTTTTAGGTCATATTTATGCAGAAATATAGAAAATTCTAAAGGGTTTACAAACTTTCAAGCACCACTGTATATCTAATGTTTTCAACTGTCTTTGCTCCAATTATGTTTGTTTAAAAATGCTTCTTCCCCAATACATTTTCAGCCTGTTCGACAAAGACAGCATCACGCTGATTGTAGCCGACAGACCGTAGTTCCCCTGAGTCCCAGCCAAGTCATATGAGCGAGTGAATTATCCTGCAGCTTTGTGAAGACTGAAATTAAATGGGAAATCCATCCTGAAGAGTTTCCTTAGTAAGCTTTATACTCAACATGTGCTTTTCTTCCATTACCCCAATACCATTTGGCTATTTGCTAATAGCAGCACCAGTTAAAAGTCTACTAAGGTGACAATGTAGATTTTTTCACTATACATCTGAAATAGTGTATTAATGAGATGCAACCCTGACTTACGGACAAACCTGAACTCTTTACCTGTAAAACGAGGCTGAAACTATGCGTTATATCACACTTGTACGGAAAAAGCCGGAAATATTCCCAGAAACACCCGAGCTGCTTTTCGAATGGTTTCCATAAGATGTGGCATCACTTACAGTACACAGCCATATTCGACAAAATGGACGATAGCGCCAGCAACATTTCTTCACTGATTTCCTCGAGTATTTCGGACAATGACACGAATAGCGATGATGATCGTGATACACAAGCATTACCATATCAATTCGAGCCGCGTGCAATTCCTACAGAAGAAAGGAACACAGAAAAGTCCTCTGGGAATAATGGGTTGGAATCGCAGCACCAGCAACTGGGTTGAAATGACTGGTAAGAGTTTTTCTTAATATATTCTCAATAAACTCTCTCATTAATGGGACAAGCTGTTGTTAGTATATTCCCAATAATTATTAGAAAACATTTCTGATGTATTTAAAGCGACAAATTAATGGAAACGTTAGATATACAGTTGTGGTCAGAAGTTTACATACAGTGACATGAATGCCATCTTGGATATGAATGTCATGGCAATATTTGGGCTTTCAGTAATTTCTTTGAACTTTTCTTTTTCTGTGGCAGAATGTACAGCATATATCTTTCATTTAAAAAAAACACTAGAATTTGGTGCACAAGTTTTAATTTTGGGGGGGTTTTCTGAAATCAACACAGGGTCAAAATTATGCATACAGGGTCAGAAATTTACATACACTCACTTAGATTATTAATTCAGAGGTGCTGAAACTTCCAAAATGTCTCTTATCTTGCCAAGGCCGAGGTCTCTTAACTTCCTGTTAGTGATCATGATTGACTACAGCTGGTAGCTTCTCTGTGCCTTCATAAAAAGGGTTTGTTGGCAGCACTCATCAGATTGACCAACACACAGTAAAATGGGAAAGTCCAAGGAGCTCAGTGCAGATCTGAGAAAGAGGATCGCAGATATTCACAACTCCAGAATGTCTCTTGGAGCCATTGCTAAACAACTGCAAATTCCAAGATCAGTTCAAACAATTATATGCAAATTATTGTGAGGTGTAGTCACTTTGCCAAGCCACTTTGCTTCAAAAAAACCCAAATTGTCACTCTCAGCTGCAAGCAAATTGGTTCAGATGGTCAGGAACAACCTGGGAACCACCATGGTACAGCCCTGCCATGAACTGGAAGCTGATGGATCACTGTCTACAGTTCAGTGAGTTTTACATAGAGGCTGCTATCCAAGAAATAACCCCCTGCTCCAAAATTGACACCTTCAAGCTTAACTAAAGTTTGAAGCTGACCACACGGACAAAGAAAAAAGCCTTCTGGAGGATAGCTGTATGGTCAGGTGAGACAAAGATTGAGTTGTTTGGCCACAATGACCACCATGTACAGAGAGGCACTGTACCAGCTGGTGGTGGTGGTGGTGGTGGTAGGATCATCATGCTCTGGGGCTGTTTTGCTGCCAGTGGAACTGGTTCATTGCACGAAGTGGATGGAATAATGAAGAAGGAGGACTACCTCAGAATTCTTCAGCATAAACCATCAGAAACTTGAACACGACTTGGGACTTGGGAGTGACAACAGGACAATGAATCCAAACATGCATCAGAGCTGGTTGTGGAGGATAAACCAGGCTAACATTAAGCTTAAAACAAATCCTGACTTCAACCCTATTGAAAATATATGGACCGTGCTTATAAGTCGAGTCCATGTCAAGGAAAAAAAAACAAATTTAATTGAACTCTACCAATTCTACCATGAAGAGTCGTGAAATATCCAACCAGAATTCTGCCAGAAGCTTGTTCATGGCAAACAAAAATGTTTAGTCAAGGTGAATCTTGCAAAGAGACATTTTACCCAAATATTAGGTGTGCTGTGTATATATATTTTTGACCATGTATGTATAATTTTGACCCTGTGTTGATTTCAGAAAACCCAAAGAAAATTAAAACTGGTGCACCAAATTCTAGTGTTTGGTTTTTTTTTTTTAAATTAAAGATGTCTGCTGTACAATCATTCTGCCACAGAAAAAGAACAGTTGAAAGAAATTACTGAAAGCCCAAATATTGCCATGACATTCATATCCAAGATGTCATTCATGTCACTGTATGTAAACTTCTGACCACAACTGTATATCATACTGAAATAAGCATTTTCGTTTACTTGTAACCAGAAGACCATATGCCGGTATTTTGTCACGTAGGTTTAGGCTTTATACAAATCACAGTCTTCAACAGAGAGGATGTTTTTAGATTTTTTTTTTCTATGATTACTCGTGTGGTTACACACAAGTGAACAATATTTATAGAGTTGTTTTAGTTAGTCATTACCGAGGCTTTTTTGACAACACTAAATCAAACAACATACAACAAACATCAAGTTGCTTAGCTGCATCAGTAATTATTCTGTTTACGCCCAAAGGAACTCAAAATAACGTATCTGCTTAATAAAACATATCACGCTTAATAAAAAGTTAGGGAAGCCATAAAAAGTGTTTTCTTACCCTTTGAACGTCTCTTTTGCGGACTACTGACCACGTTGTCTCGTTTGTCTTGTCTGCTTTTTGGTCGAAGATTGTGGGAACTGCATCTGGATTCAGCACTGGCTTGTACAGTATTCCTGATGCCCGGTGCATCCGAGTTGTTTGAGTGAAACAATTTTCTTCAAAATGTTCCGAGCACACGAGCTGCGAATGTGCTGTTTTTGCACCCGAAGGACCATTCCAGTCAGCCCGTGAGAGGTCTGTCCCTGTGTGGCAAATGGCATTTATCCATTACCTTCTTACGTTTTTGTCCTTTGGGAATTGATGCAGGCTATTTTTTTCACTTCTGCCATTGTTGCATCCTCCCACACAACACCTGGATCCAACCATTACCTCAAATAATCTTAAAAAAATACAAACGCAAACAATCCTCACTGTTTTCACTTCTCTCAATTATGGCAGTGTGTACTGTGAGTGCTGTCACCTGTCGGGAGCTTACGAACATTTCCGATCATCAACTGAGCAGCGATAGCGTGTAAAATATGCCCAAGTAATTGGCTAACTAAAACCGTTTACTATCGTAAATGGTCAGAAAATGGGCTCTTATGTGGTTGAAAACCACTGTTTGTTTAAAATAAGAAAAATGGGTAGGGTAATTGTCCTCTTAGTTGCCCTTTAAAATTAGCGACATGTTGATACCCACCCTGCTGACTTCAACTTCAGAAGGTTCAGTGCGAATCCATCCATTATCCGTAACCGCTTATCCTGTACAGGGTCACAGGCAAGCTGGAGCCTATCCCAGCTGACTATGGGTGAGAGGCGGGGTACACCCTGGACAAGTCGCCAAATCATCGCAGGGCTGACACATAGAGACAAACAACCATTCACACTCATGGTCAATTTAGAGCCACCAGTTAACCTAACCTGCATGTCTTTGGACTGTGGGGGAAACCGGAGCACCCAGAGGAAACCCACGGACACATGGGGAGAACATGCAAACTCCGCACAGAAAGGCCCCTGTCGGCCACTGGGCTCAAACCCAGGACCTTCTTGCTGTGAGGCGCCAGTGCTAACCATTACACCACCATGCCGCCCGTTCAGTATGAATTTATCTCTTTAAAAAAAAGTGATGCAGCAAAGCTTTAGTCCTGTAACCTGTCCAGCTCTCTCACCTCCTCATCTGTACACTCTGCTCAACCAAATCAGGTTCCTTCTTCATCTCATCTCATTATCTCTAGCCACTTTATCCTGTTCTACAGAGTCGCAGGCAAGCTGGAGCCTATCCCAGCTGACTACGGGCGAAAGGCGGGGTACACCCTGGACAAGTCGCCAGGTCATCACAGGGCTGACACATAGACACAGACAACCATTCACACTCACATTCACACCTACGCTCAATTTAGAGTCACCAGTTAACCTAACCTGCATGTCTTTGGACTGTGGGGGAAACCGGAGCACCCGGAGGAAACCTACGCGGACACGGGGAGAACATGCAAATTCCACACAGAAAGGCCCTCGTCGGCCACGGGGCTCGAACCCGGACCTTCTTGCTGTGAGGCGACAGCGCTAACCACTACACCACCGTGCCGCCGGGTTCCTTCTTCAACTTTCTGCTAATATTACCATCAACTCCATCATGCTTGTCATCTTGGAGATCACTAACTAGCCAAGTCAAGTCTCTGCATTGTATAGCTGCATTGCTTTCGAAAAATCTGAGTCCAACATTTGCACCATCTCCACTATAGCCTAATATTTCTATCTAAACGTATTAAATGTGTTTCAGGGTGGAGTTTTCCTTTCTGCAGCTTGCACAGGGAATGTATGACATTTCTTCTCAAATGTCAGTGGAATGAATTAAGTCATTTCCAGCTCAGCTATTTCTGGAAATCAAACAAATGGATGGCGTTACCATTTATAACCTCCAAAGCAGGGCCTCCTTGGTCATTATACATTCCTGAGTAACACCTCACCATATCGATCTAACATTAATGCTGACAAATGTGTCAAGAGGCACATGCTGAAGTAAAAACGCAGAGCAACAAAAGTACACAGGGCACTGGTCTCTAACCTTTCTCCTGGACAGATAGTCTTCAGTTAATATTAGGCCCTGATTTCAGAAAAGACTGAAATAGATGTTAGATTTGGACTGGAAAAGAACACCATAGATCTCAAAGGCACCCCTCTTGCAAAATCGAGTTTCAACACACATCTAACATCTCATCTCATCTCAAGCCACTTTTATCCTGTCCTACAGGGTCGCAGGCAAGCTGGAGCCTATCCCAGCTGACTACGGGCGAAAGGCGGGGTACACCCTGGACAAGTCGCCAGGTCATCACAGGGCTGACACATAGACACAGACAACCATTCACACTCACGGTCAATTTAGAGTCACCAGTTAACCTAACCTGCATGTCTTTGGAGTGTGGGGGAAACCGGAGCACCCGGAGGAAACCCACGCGGACACAGGGAGAACATGCAAACTCCACACAGAAAGGCCCTCGTCGGCCGCTGGGCTCGAACCCAGGACCTTCTTGCTGTGAGGCGACAGTGCTAACCACTACACCACTGTGCCGCCCACATCTAACATGCCTGATTTAACTTCATCAAGGCTGTTGTTAGCAACAGCTCCACAGAGCAACAAAATAAAACCCCTATTATTATTATTTTTTAATGTTGTCATGGATCTAAGCTAACATTATAATACCATTTGCTAGTTAACATGCACTAGCTGACTGACTTTAGGTTAGGTAAGGTATACAGTGTTCTCCCCATGGATTAAAATAAAGCCCTAACTTTTGGTGGCCACCCTGCATGGCCTGTAGGGTGGAGAGTATGTAGGCGTGTGGGAGGAGAGTACAAAGTGTGTGTGGGGGGGGTCTCCCCCCTCTTGCTGGGGTGGTCCGGGGGGCCTCCCCTGGAAAATTTTGAAAAAAGGGAGCCCATTTGGTGGCATCTGGTGACTTTTAGGAGCATTTTATGGTGGTACTGACACTATCAGACAGTGTTTTTACTGTTAACACGGTTGAAAAGGTTGCTACAACAAGTGGAGGTCTGTAATGCCATGGTTTGCAGCATGGCGTTCACATGAGCAGTAAATAAAGTCATAAAGTTATGACACATAAAGTTATCTGACAGCAATGTAGTATATAATAAGGTTGTTTTATTACCTGAATCACTACCAGAACACCACTAACCAAAAGTTTAAATGAGTTCTGTTGCAGTGAGAAAAATAAAAAATAAAAATAATAATAATACCCCCGGCGGCACGGTGGTGTAGTGGTTAGCGCTGTCGCCTCACAGCAAGAAGGTCCTGGGTTTGAGCCCCGTGGCCGGCGAGGGCCTTTCTGTGCAGAGTTTGCATGTTCTCCCCGTGTCTGCGTGGGTTTCCTCCGGGTGCTCCGGTTTCCCCCACAGTCCAAAGACATGCAGGTTAGGTTAACTGGTGACTCTAAATTGACCGTAGGTGTGAATGTGAGTGTGAATGGTTGTCTGTGTCTATGTGTCAGCCCTGTGATGACCTGGCGACTTGTCCAGGGTGTACCCCGCCTTTCGCCTGTAGTCAGCTGGGATAGGCTCCAGCTTGCCTGCGACCCTGTAGAACAGGATAAAGCGGCTAGAGATAATGAGATGAGATGAGATAATACCCCCTGCAGACTGCATTTCCTGCACAAATGCCCTTTATACTTAGGCGTACTTAATACTTAAAGTTATTATTGTCTGTTCCACACTTATCAACCTGTGTGACTCAGTTGTGCCTTTTGAATAGAGAATAAATAAAGAGGGAACTGAACATTAACCGTTTATTGAAATTATCACAAGGGTGATTATAGTTACTATATGACTATAGCTTCAACTGGAATCTTCTGATTCTATTTGCGTTTGTAACTATTGTACCATTCACTATTAGATAAATTTAAATAAAATCTTACAATATTGTTGGAAAGACTACAGCAAGATATTTTGTTGATTTACAAAGAATAACACTTCAGATATTGTTTTAACAATCATAAGCATCACTGTAGAAATGATAGAGTGCAAATAGCTGTGTAATTAGATGTTCTTGGGGTTGCTGACACATGGAGGGCCGGGATACTATCTAGCCCACAGTTCAGGTCGGAGTCCTTTGAGAGTAAATGCTTTGGCTTTCACAGCATTCTGTTCCCAAAAGCTGATGTCGGGGAAAAATTCTTTACACAAAGTAGGTTTTGTTGCTTTTGTGGGGTTTTTTTTAAAAACTGTTCTTCCATGTCAGGACTCTTCAGGGGGAAAAGAAGGTATATTCCAACATGTAGCTAATGCTAACGCTAGGCCACAAATCTGCACCGTCACTCCTGTCATTTTGAGGAATCTTGTATGGATCATAACTGCTAATAAACTCTTAATTTCTACGTATATCTATCCTTTGCTTCTTTCTGACTAAGATTATCCAAGTAATCTGGTAGGAGAGCTATTTTAGGTGTAGTTTTCTTCAGGCAACAGACGCCAGACATCTTCGCTTGGCTTCAGTATGTGAGCAGTATGTAAACAAAATTCGCTTGTCCCCCAGGCATAGGGTAGCGACGGTTGCTAAGATAAATATGATGTCAGTGCAAGGGTGCTCACCCGCGCACTGAAGCGTCATGGTACCAGTGCACAGGGATGAGAGTTTTCCGCTTTTCGGCGGATTTCCGCTTTTTCTGAGTGAAAATCGATATTATGCCAAATCCGTTGAGATGTTTTTTTCATTGAGGGGGGTTGGGGTATGTTCCTTCGTGATACTCAAGCGTACGACGATGTTACATGTTTACATTTTCGCCATCTTTAGTCTCGCTAAGTCTCGCGGTAGAATACGTGTTATCTACAATGTAATTGGCCAAAACATCGCTGGTGAGAGCATGATAGCCAATCATAACAGTTCTTACAAGAGTGTGGGAGAGAACAAAAGCCAATCATAACAGTTCTTACAAAAGTACCCGCATCGTTCTATTTTATCGAAACTTGCACATGTTCATCGTCGCTGCGCTTCAAAAATACGTTTCTCTTTCGTATCGGCTTTTTTACTCAAAATGCCGAATACAATTGACAAGCGAGACGAAGTGAAGGTACGTGAAATCGATGTTGGTATAAAAAACAGAGAGAGGACTGACAAGCTCTTGTCTTTGGCCAAAAGGCTGAAGAAGAAGTCGAAATGATTAAATGAAAATGAGAAGTGACTGTGAACTATAAATAATTGTATAAAGTGTACATAGACATTATCCCATAAACTTAGCATTCGTTTGATTTAATACATTGAACATGTATATGATGGTCAGTAAATCTGAATTAATGCTGACAGTTTTGGAAACTTAAATATTTTAAAATGACTTTGAAATCATATGCAACTAATGAGGACATACGGTAGGGTGACTGACCTCTCCCTAAGAAATTTTATTTAACATATGAACATTTTGATAATTAATAAAACTTACGTTTAATGTGAATTTAGTTTGTCATTTTTGTTGATCATAAATTATAACCATACCCTTGAATGTAGAATGTGATTTTATTTTGAATTCAACAATACTCCTATTGATTTGAAACATATTTTCATGTAAATATATAAAAAAGACAACAGATTTTTTTATCTACTACAGCTCAGATTGCAGGAAAAGTGGTTTGTAAGGCCTTATTTTTCAAAATTTTCCTGGGGGGGGGGGTATCCCTCCCAGACCCCCGGCTTCGGGCGCCATCTTGTTTTCTGCTTTTTTGGTGACCACCCACTCTCATCCCTGAGTGCAGCAGCAAAGTGATTGAGGGCGTTTGTTGTGATTGTGGATTTCCCGGGGTATTTCTGGTCTGCCTGAGTGCATCATGATAGCAAACTGGCCCAAAACACTGATTTTCCTTCAAAATATGCCCCAAACATCGCAAGGTTGAAATCTGACGTGATTTTCAGCGAGCGTCGGAGCAAAAAAATAAATAAATAAATACTGTAGCGTGGCGGCACGGTGGTGTAGTGGTTAGCGCTGTCGCCTCACAGCAAGAAGGTCCTGGGTTCGAGCCCCGTGGCTGGCGAGGGCCTTTCTGTGTGGAGTTTGCATGTTCTCCCCGTGTCCGCGTGGGTTTCCTCCGGGTGCTCCGGTTTCCCCCACAGTCCAAAGACATGCAGGTTAGGTTAACTGGTGACTCTAAATTGACCGTAGGTGTGAATGTGAGTGTGAATGGTTGTCTGTGTCTATGTGTCGGCCCTGTGATGACCTGGCGACTTGTCCAGGGTGTACCCCGCCTTTCGCCCGTAGTCAGCTGGGATACGCTCCAGCTTGCCTGCGACCCTGTAGAAGGATAAAGCGGCTAGAGATAATGAGATGAGATGAGATACTGTCGCGTGTCGGCAAATTGAAAGCATGTTGGCATGAAATTAAAGCCGTAAGTATGGAACAACAGCGAAGTGTCTATGAAAAGTAACTAGTCCAGATGTCATGATTCTCGCACATACATACTGAATAGTTCGTATCCACACCACAGCATAGCTTGAATTCTCAAATCTGACTGGTCAGAAGGTGTTGCTTGTAGTAATCAAGTCCAGGATTCGGACTCGAGTCTGACTCATGCCCTAATTTTAAGAACTCGTGACTTGACTTGGACTTGAGCACTGATGACTCGGACTTGAACCCGGACTCGTGCATTAACTGCATTCGGACTCGTAAATTGGAGACAAGGACTCGGATGTTTTCTTTATTTTTTGTAACATGGCATAATAATTTGGCATAAGATATTTATAGGTAAGGGCGGCACGGTGGTGTAGTGGTTAGCGCTGTCGCCTCACAGCAAGAAGGTCCGGGTTCGAGCCCCGTGGCCGGCGAGGGCCTTTCTGTGCGGAGTTTGCATGTTCTCCCCGTGTCCGCGTGGGTTTCCTCCGGGTGCTCCGGTTTCCCCCACAGTCCAAAGACATGCAGGTTAGGTGAACTGGTGACTCTAAATTGACCGTAGGTGTGAATGTGAGTGTGAATGGTTGTCTGTGTCTATGTGTCAGCCCTGTGATGACCTGGCGACTTGTCCAGGGTGTACCCCGCCTTTCGCCCGTAGTCAGCTGGGATAGGCTCCAGCTTGCCTGCGACCCTGTAGAACAGGATAAAGCGGCTACAGATAATGAGATGAGATATTTATATCTACATTAATTTTTGTACTAATTTCATGCAAGAGTGTCACACCTGTGCGCCTTGGTAGTGCATCAGACAGATTCTCGGGCGTGCTCTGGACAGTGCACGCGCCAAGTGGACTCTCGCATGCGCGCCGTAAATGACTCGCACCTGCACAGGATTAAGGCGCAATCAGCGTGCCTATATAAAGACTGTAAAACCGCATTTACTTTGCGAAGTATTGAGCTGTGTTGCAGACACATTACCGAGCCTTATTTCCTTGTTTGGTTTCCTGATCCCTGATTTCCTGTTTCTCGTCTTTGATTCTGCCGAGTCTATGCTAGCCTGTTTGTGCCTCGCTCGACCTATTGCCTGTTTCACTGTTTTACGATTTTGCCTGCCATTCTGGATTGTTTACCTGTCTTCACTTGTATTAATAAACACACCTTCTGCACTTACATCCGTCTCCCAACCATCTCTGACAGAATACTTTGCACTCCCTGACAAAAAGAATGCACATTCACCTGTTCATACGTCATGTTCAGGAACAAACTAATGTTAACGGCGCTAAAACAGACACCGTCAAATGGTGCAGTTGGAGTGCTGTTCTCGGACTTGACTTGACTTTTTTTTTAATGACTTGGACTTGACTTGGACTTGAACACTGGGGACTCGAGACTGGACTCGGACTTGAGATTTAATGACTCGACTACAACACTGGTAGTAATGCACTTGTTATAATGCATTGTCATTTCTATAGAAATCAGAATTCCCAAATTTTATCTCTAGGATCAATAAAGTACATCCATCCATCCGTCCGTCCATCCATCTATCCATCCATCTATCACAGTGGTTTGTGTGGCAGCATTAAATATAACCATAACCTATTATAGTTGATGGATCATTAATGAATCCATTAAAAATGGTCATTGTTGGCAGATTGCTGGTGTAACTGGAATAAAACTCTCTGGCTATACTGTTGGAAGAAAACAAGCCACTTTAGTGTGATACCTCCACCATGTGGTAGATGAATTGTCCATAACAACATGTCCGTGGTGTTATATCGTGTTGTATACATAGTTAAAGACTAATTTGACTCAAGATCAGTTAACGAAGAACTGAGTTTTAAGGGATTCATGTAAACACTCATTGTTACTGAATCATTCCTATCTGTTTATTCACATTTCACTCTCCCACTTTCACTCAGATCACAACTTGGGACACATTTCCCTACCTGAGATTTTGTCAGAATTTGAGTTCAAACTGGTGAAAGCTAGACCTCCAGGAGCAATTCTGGAGATCCCATGGTGCTGATCAGCAGTTACGAACCTTTCTGTTTTGGAGATCAATTCAGAAGAAGTGATCAGGTTCATCTAGAGACAGTTCTCCAGGAGGAGGGCTGGAGATTCTGTGATGTTGAGACTCCTGCGTAACTACATTTCTAAGCCACAAACCCACTCCCTCTCACGTGCACCGTTTTACCTGTGGCAGCGATGAGCTGATCTGTCTCTGGAGAGCATCCCTCTCGTGAAGGGCTTCCTGAAGCTTTGCCTGTGACTGTACAAGAGCATCTCTGGTCTCGCGCAACGACTCCAGCAGCTTGTCTCTCTCGTCCAGCATGTTCACCATCAGCTGCTCGAAATTGGACTCCCCGTCCGAGCCATTCTGAGAACCTCTCTGGGAACTCGTCGAGTCACCCTCGCTGATGGTCGGCATCACTTCACACATCATTTTGCCAACCTTTTTTCAGCAACCTACTGAGAAATCTTGGTCGAACGGTTTCCTCAACGGGCTAGACAAGGTGATGCTGTCAAGACAGGTGGACAATCAGTGCTTGGTATCACTCACTGAAGATACTGCTTTAACATTCGCATGAGTTGGCAAAATAAAGGCAACCATACTGATTGTACTTTCCTGTTAATTTCAAAACCATGACTTTCTCTACACTACTTGACCTTTAGTCATTCCATGGGTGTAGGCTTGCTCCACCCTGACACTCTCCATCCTGGTGCCAGAGATCCGTGGCATTTTTGACGGACAGATCAGTTAGGTGAAGAGAACATCAGCCTGCATGCTCCAGCCGCTTTGAAATCGTGCTGATTTAACGCCCACCAGTTGCAGTAATTATCGCGGTTATCGTGTCCATCGCATCCTCCAGATCCCTTTGCCATCTGCCATCCGCCACGAGCCAACTCCTCCTCCTCCTCCTCCTCCTTCAGGCGCACAGGAACGCAGCCGATCCGCTATCTCCACAATAATAAATACACAGCCTAGATTCATCCACAATGCAGAAGGACACAGAGACGCTATTCAAAAGCCATCGTGCCCATGGAGAACCGCATGTCAGTCTGCGATCGCTCCAAAAATAGAAAGAAAAGAACAGACCAGACCAGAAAAGAACAGAACAGAAACCACCCGGTGTGTTCCTCACATCAGCACCACGAGAGCACTCTGGCTGTCATGTGCACTACACACTAATCTGTCAGGAGTGCAGGACTGAAATAGCGGCCTGCACAGCTCCCCCTGGTGGCACCTTTCTCAAACTGCGCCAACTGGATTTCCGTGCATCACTTCTCCTGTAACCTAAATAACAATATTATTTATATATTTGTACATTTATATATTTATATCAGGGGCGTGGCAGGAGACATCAGTGTGTCCGGGTGGCAGCTGCTCTACTTGAAATAAGCATTGCATTCCCAAATCTGACCTCAAGTCCTATGACTTGACAGATATATTACTCATTGGGCATGATTTAATAAGTCATGTGCATCATATCAATCACTTGTTATAAGTGATCAAGTCTCTGAATACAGTATTAGGAATTGCAGAACAACATTCTGGTGATATTCTGTGCTCATGAAATGAAATCTGATATTTAAAAAAAAATGTCCTTGATTAAGGTTGTTGTTTTTTTATGACTGTAAACCTATTCGTGCCACTGGATTATATTGATGCTGATATACTGGCATGCTTAATTAGACAAAATTAATTTTAAATAAAAAAGTTTCAAAAGGGGCGGCACGGTGGTGTAGTGGTTAGCGCTGTCGCCTCACAGCAAGAAGGTCCTGGGTTCGAGCCCCGGGGCCGGCGAGGGCCTTTCTGTGTGGAGTTTGCATGTTCTCCCCGTGTCCGCGTGGGTTTCCTCCAGGTGCTCCGGTTTCCCCCACAGTCCAAAGACATGCAGGTTAGGTTAACTGGTGACTCTAAATTGACCGTGAGTGTGAATGGTTGTCTGTGTCTATGTGTCAGCCCTGTGATGACCTGGCGACTTGTCCAGGGTGTACCCCGCCTTTCGCCCGTAGTCAGCTGGGATAGGCTCCAGCTTGCCTGCGACCCTGTAGAAGGATAAAGCGGCTAGAGCTAATGAGATGAGATGAGAAGTTTCAAAAGGTTTTAAAAAAATGCATGCATTTGGAATTATATTCATCTGGAAAAACTAATACATGCCTTTATCTCTAGTAGGGTTGATTACTGCAATGGCCTTTTCACAGGCTTGCCAAAAAAGACCGTCAAACGACTTCAGCTGGTTCAAAATGCAGCGGCTAGGGTTCTCACACGAACAAAAAGAACAGAGCACATTACTCCAATTCTAAGGTCCCTTCACTGGCTTCCAGTAAGCTACAGAATTGACTTGAAAGTATTGCTGCTGGTGTACAAATCTCTAAATGGTACAGGGCCCAATTACCTCTCTGATATGTTGCAGCGGCCTAACCCAATCAGATCTACCAGATCAAAACAGAAAAATTTACTATTAAAACCAGTTGTTAAAACAAAGTGTGGTGAAGCAGCTTTTAGCTACTATGCAGTACAGCTATGGAACCAACTCCCAGAGGACATTAAAAATGCTCCTGCTGTTGGCAGCTTCAAATCTAGGTTAAAGACCAAGCTGTTTTCAGATGCTTTCTGTTAAATAATTAATATTGTCTTCTTTACATTCTTTATAATCTTTACTTCTCTGCATGTTTTAAATTTACTTTAACTTTATCCTATTTTATTCTTTATTCTATTCTGCTGGGGGGTTTTTTTCTCTTCTCATCCTATTTGAACTACTACTTCATTTTATTATTTTATTTTTACTATTGTTTAATTCTTATTTTCTTTTAATTCTTTTAATTAATTGTTTTAGAATAAAAATAAAATTATTTTATGTAATTTTATTTCTCTATTGTTTACTGTTTTTGTTTTTACTTCTGTAAAGCACATTGAACTGCCATTGTGTATGAAATGTGCTATATAAATAAACTTGCCTTGCCTTGCCTATTACTTTGGCTATTCAGGAAGTCGTGGTTTATGTTTCGTTCTATTATTATTATTATTATTATTATTATTAGCCACTCCTTTAATCCAGTGTCCTGTGAAAGATATATCTTGAGATGACGTAATCGAGAATGCATCCAGACTTTGGTTCTGAAGAGCCGTCGCTGATTGGTTGTTTGAGCTCGGACGTAGCGCGCGAGCCAATCGTTGTCGCGCGAGAACTCCGAACTCTCGCGTGAAAGTACGTGAGCGGAAAGGTTAGTTCCATGATGGCTGAAGATCCCGGAGGAGCTTATTTCAATTTCTCTTTCATTTTTCTCCGTTTTTCGTTACCTCTGCTGGAAACATGGCAGGGCAGACAGTCACGGTAGAAAGTCACAGACTCGCGTCGTCGCCATGCCCAAGAAAGGGAACAGAAAACGGCTGAAATTTCGAGCCGACGATGTTTGCTCGGAGTCAGGTATTCTGCTAGCTAGCAGTCAGTGTTAGCTCTCTGGCTATTTACACGCAAAGCTGTCTTACAGACGCGGATAAAATAAACTCCTCAGGTTTCCCTCAGTGAATCCTGTGTAATTAGTGTATTTAGGAAACATTTTGACCTCTTTTACGTGATGTTTAATTTTGAATGTAGCTGGTTAGGCTAACAAAATGTTATGTGAATGTCACTTCCGGTTTGTGTTGTTATGTCACTTTGCAGTAACGGTGGCTGACTATGCCAACGCTGATCCTGCCATTGTCAAGTCGGGAAGACTAAAAAAAGCTGTCGCTAATGCGTTTGAAAAAAAGGGTAAGCCATAAGACAGTAAAGGAGGCTGAATCTCAGTGCAAAACAGCTCTGTGATCTCTGGAACAGTTCAGTGAAGTGCAAATTGATTTGATTCTTTTTAGTGAGTCGAGTCATGAATCGACTCTTCGTCCAAGCTGTCTAATAAGAATCCAAAGGGTAAAAATGTGTTAAGTGTTACATTTTATGGAATTAACTTTAAAAAAAAAAAAAAGATATATTGGTTGACATTTTTGCTTCAGTAAAGCTGCTGTGTGGGTTGGAGGCTTCGCAAGGTCCTGTACAGGAAGTTCTGTCATCAGCTGATGAGGTTAAAGATGTGAATGATGGCAGTGAAGAGCTGGACTCTGAAGAAGGTGACGGAGAAAGCAGAGGGTCACGTAAGAAGAAGAACAAGAGACACAAAGGTAACAATGCTTTTGCTGCTAGTAGGGCTGTGCCGATAGACGATGCCATCGTCCATAGACGATGCCATCGTCCATCGACGATGGTGGTCATCCATCACGATGGAGAGCCACCATCGTGATACCACGCCCCCTTCTGTCATAATCATGCATATATGGTATCATCTGGGCCTATTTAACCTAAAAAGTTAGTTTTTTGCTAGTTTAGTTAGTTAGTTTTGTTTAATAAATATACTATATAACATATAATTATATATAAATACATAATTATATAAATCATTATAAAGTAATATCCTATTACCGCTTGTTCACGGTGCAGGGACGTGCTAGTGAACATAACAAATACAGTATGCTACTAATAATAAATTTTGACTTCATTTTTTAGCCTACACTATACTTTTAATGTAAAATTTGTCATGTTGTTCCAACAAATAGCCACTATTAACGACTTCAGTCGGGAAATATTGCACCCCAAACGGCAGTGAAGCGCAGACTTCGGCAGAAGTCAAATAACTTTTTAATCTGGTAAATAGGCCTACTTTCAGACACAGAATGGTCCACTCTAAGCCATAATGTCAAACCAAATGGAAGAATGAAGGTGATTCTGACAAATGTAAAGACAGTAAAAAAAAAAACCAATATTTAAATCATGATTTTAAAAGCTGGTGCAATAATTCAAACACTAATAAATTGGAAAAATTAGCGCGTTCAAGTGCGCACTAAAGGCCGAAACGCATCTTCAATTGATATGGTGTAAATAAACAATGAGTAATAGCTTAAGTGTAGTTTCTTCTCATAGTTTGAATACTAGTCTTTCATTGTTAGAGCAGATTAATATCTTGCCGTGATCAGTGAGTGCTCGGGGAGGTTCGTTTCCACCTGCGCTTTGCGCAGCTCATTTCTCCGAAGCCAGCTGTGCGCAAACGCAGTGTTGACTGCTCGGCAAACTCCAAACGCTCGGTCTGTCCTGGCACTCTGTTGCGCAAGCGAGTTGGTTATGGCCAGGTTCAAATTGTGCCCAAAACAACTTAACCACGGCCATTTCAATTGCCTGATGGCTGTGACAATATTCGCCCCGTTGTTATACAGGCGATCTTTTTCTCCTCTATTTTCCATTCGGCAAGTGTCTCGCGCAATGCGTCTTCTAAATTGTCCGCTGAATGTGTCTCTGGCATGAAACTCATCTGCAGGCATTTGGACTGCATTGCCCACTCTCGGTCCACATAATGTACGGTAGCTGACATATAGGGCATCATGTTGCAGCTGGACCACATATCCGTTATCAAGGCCAAATATTCCACATCACCTAGTGCTTTTTTTTCTTTACGTGCCAAAGCCTCGGATGAGTATCTAATACTTTTAATAATAATATATTTAATAATGTGGTATTAAAATCCCCCCCCCCCGATATGATCATCCATCACGATGTTTGCACTGTAAACATCGTCGATGCCAATTAAGGGGGCATCGCACAGCCCTAGCTGCTAGCCATGACTTGCACAACATAAACATTCAAAGATTCTTTGTCAATTCACTATATATCCAGGCCATATTGGAGAATCGAAATGCCGTTTCTCTCTCACCTTACTTGTAAAAAAACATAACTATTACACACACACCAAACAAACAAAGTATATATAATTAAGAAAAACAATATATGTATGTTATTTAGCAGCTGGGAGGTCCGTATCGTGAAATACCGTGACCAAGGTCTTGAAAGTACTGATCGAGGCCGAGGTCACGGTATTTCACCATACGGACCGACCTTAAGCTGGTAAATAAAATGTATATATATATTTTTTTTTCTTTACCAAATTCTGACAGAAAACGAGAGCGCCCGAAAGGGAAAACCGAGCCGAGGTGAGCCGGTATTTTGAATCCTCATTCACGGCTGTAATGCAAATTGCTTCCTCCTCGGTATACAAGTGCACTTCCATGGCAGGGAATAAGCTACATTTTGCCGCCTATGTAGTCCCCTATTTATACAAATAGGAGTCATTCAGGATTCGGCCATGTTTTTGCTCGGCGTTAGGAAATTACAGGTTTTAACTTTTCTCCTGAAATGTTTTCTTTTATTTCTTCTTCCTCAGGGTAGTAAAACTCGCTTTCGCTGTGAACACTGTCGTTATCGCTATCCGTGATGTAAAATTAATGCTATTCTCCTGAGAAATGCGGGCAAAAATTTATAAGATTTTTGATAACCTTATAAATCTTATTTTTAAAAAAAAGATAAACGTTGACCAAAAAATGCTACTATGTTTGTTGTTGTGAACGAATAAGTCGCCAGAGGTCCGTACCCTAGGATACAGACCCGCTCGCCAGCCAATCAGAGCGCAGGATTTGGACCGCGAAAAAAAAAATAGATAAAAATACACTCTAAAATCAATGTACAAAATAGCAGTAGTGCAATACAGTACAGTAACGGAGAAGGTGCTGGAAGAGCAGCTTATGGGGTGTATATGACAGTAGTGCAAATGGGCAATAGCAGCAGATACAGCAGGAATGCTAATGTTTGTGGTGTGATGTGCAAATGGATGAGGTAGTTTTCTTGTGTGAATGAATGTGTTGCAGACCAGGGGTAGGGGGTAGGTAGTGGACAGAGTTCAGCATCCTGACAGCCTGGTGGATGAAGCTGTTTAGCAGTCTTGTGGAGCAGGCCCGGAAGCTCCGGTACCTTTTCCCTGAGGGCAGGAGGCTGAAGAGTGAGTGTGAAGGGTGGGAGGTGTCACCAGCGATGCTGATGGCTCTGCGGGTCAGACGGGAGTGATAGATGTCCGTAAGGGAGGCCTGAGGGGTACCGATGATCTTGCTGGCCGTGTTCACCATGCCTTGCAGAGGCTTCTGACAGGAGGCACTGCAGCCTCCGTACCACACAGTGATGCAGCCAGTGAGGACACTCTCAATGGTGCCCCTGTAGAATGAGCACATGATGGGGGGGTGGGACTCGTGCACTCCTCAGTTTGCGGAGGAAGTAGAGGCGAGTTTGAGCCTTCTTGGCCAGTGATGTGGTGTTGTTGGACCAGGAGATGTCCTCAGCGATGTGCACCCCTAGGAATTTGGTGCTGCTCACCCTCTCCACTGCAGCACCATCAATGGTCAGAGCAGGATGTTGTGAGTGACCTCCCTTGAAGTTGACTACAATCTCTTTGGTCTTCTCCACGTTCAGGAAGAGATTGTTGTCTTTACTCCACTGGACCAGTTGGCTCACCTCATTCCTGTAGTTGGCTTCATTGTTGTTAGTGATGAGACCCACCACAGTTGTCATCCTCAAACTTGATGTGGTTGGTGCTGTAGATTGGGACACAGTCATGGGTCAGCAGGGTGAAGAGCAGCGGGCTAAGCATACACCCTTGTGGTGCCCCTGTGCTCAGCATGATGGTCCTGGAGGTGCTACTGCTGACCTGTACGTTCTGCGGCCTCCCTGTAAGAAAGTCCAGCACCCAAAGAGAGGTGTTGGGTCCCAAATGTCTGAGTTTTTGTATTAGCTGCTGGGGAACGATTGTGTTGAATGCCGAACTGTAATCCAAGAACAACATTTGCACATTGGTGTTGCCCGGGCAGTGACCTTCCCGCAATAAGGGACCCTACCTTATTGTCCGTATGCCGGAGGATAGTGAGTTGTATTTCAGTTGTACTAAATGTAAACATGGCCTGTAGTGCAGGAAGGAAAGTGAATGGTCAGTAGTCATGTTTTGGAGAGTAAACAGAATGATTCGTGGCAGTGTTGTAGTCGAGTCACTAAACCTCAAGTCCGAGTCATTAAAGAAAATTTCAAGTGGAGTCCGAGTCAAGTCGAAGAACAAGACTCCAATCGCACCATTTGATGGTGGCTGTTGCTGCCTTTATGCGAAACCGTCTCTGCTACTGTGTTGGACTAACGTTACTGCTCGACGGTTGTTGCTAAAACCTGCGACATGGAACAGGACATGACACATTATCGCTCAGGCAGTGACCTCCCCGCAATATGGGACCCTACCTTATTGTCCGTATGCCGGAGGATAGCGAATTGTATTTCAATTGTAGTAAATGTAAACAGTGGTATCATGTGAAGGACTGGGGCATAAAACCCAGGATGAAATAAACAAAAGCAAAGAATTTAAAATATAGCAAATGTCAGAGCAAACATAGAAGACCAAAGAAGAAATAAATATTACACATACACTTGTTTATTTATTTCTTCCCTTTTCTTTCTTCAGATTATTCTTAACTAACTAGAGTATGTTATCCAAACTATACCGTGACAGGACAGCTAAGGTAAGATCATGACAAGAGTTCTACAGTGGTGCTTGAAAGTTTGTGAACTCTTTAGAATTTTCTATATTTCTGCATAAATATGACTGAAAACATCAGATCTTCACACAAGTCTTAAAAGTAGATAAAGAGAACCCAGTTAAACAAATGAGACAAAAATATTATACTCGGTCATTTATTTATTGAGGAAAATGATCCAATATTACATATCTGTGAGTGGCGAAAGTATGTGAACCTCTAGGATTAGCAGTTAATTTGAAGGTGAAATTAGAGTCAGGTGTTTTCAATCAATGGGATGACAATCAGGTGAGACTGGGCACCCTGTTTTATTTAAAGAACAGGGATCTATCAAAGTCTGATCTTCACAACACACGTTTGTGGAAGTGTATCATGGCACGAACAAAGGAGATTTCTGAGGACCTCAGAAAAAGTGTTGTTGATGCTCATCAGGCTGGAAAAGGTTACAAAACCATCTCTAAAGAGTTTGGACTCCACCAATCCACGGTCAGACAGATTGTGTACAAATGGAGGAAATTCAAGGTTGTTGTTATCCTCCCCAGGAGTGGTCGACTGACAAAGATCACTCCAAGAGCAAGGCGTGTAATACTCGACGAGGTCACAAAGGACCCCAGGGTAATTTCTAAGCAACTGAAGGCCTCTCTCACATTGGCTAATGTTCATGAGTCCACCATCAGGAGAACACTGAACTACAATGGTGTGCATGGCAGGGTTGCAAGGAGAAAGCCACTGCTCTCCATAAAGAACATTGCTGCTCATCTGCAGTTTGCTAAAGATCACGTGGGCAAGCCAGAAGGCTATTGGAAAAATGTGTTGTGGATGGATGAGACCAAAATAGAACTTTTTGGTTTAAATGAGAAGCATTATGTTTGGAGAAAGGAGAACACTACATTCCAGCATAAGAACCTTATCCCATCTGTGAAACATGGTGGTGGTAGTATCATGGTTTGGGCCTGTTTTGCTGCATCTGGGTCAGGACGGCTTGCCATCATTGACGGAACAATGAATTCTGAATTATATCAGTGAATTCTAAAGGAAAATGTCAGGACATCTGTCCATGAACTGAATCTCAAGAGAAGGTGGGTCATGCAGCAAGACAACGACCCTAAGCACACAAGTCGTTCTACCAAAGAATGGTTAAAGAAGAATAATGTTTTGGAATGGCCAAGTCAAAGTCCTGACCTTAATCCAATCAAGATGTTGTGGACAGACCTCAAGCGAGCAGTTCATGTGAGGAAACCCACCAACATCCCAGAGTTGAAGCTGTTCTGTACGGAGGAATGGGCTAAAATTCCTCCAAGCCGGTGTGCAGGACTGATCAACAGTTAGCAGAAACGTTTAGTTGCAGTTATTGCTGCACAAGGGGGTCACACCAGATACTGAAAGCAAAGGTTCATATACTTTTGCCACTCACAGATATGTAATATTGGATCATTTTTTCTCAATAAATAAATGACCAAGTATAATATTTTTGTCTCATTTGTTTAACTGGGTTCTCTTTATCTACTTTTAAGACTTGTGTGAAAATCTGATTATGTTTTAGGTCATATTTATGCAGAAATATAGAACATTCTAAAGGGTTCACAAACTTTCAAGCACCACTGTATGTCCGTAACAATTATTCCCGTCTGTGATGGGACGGATCTGACCGTGAGTGAAATGTCCCGTCTCAGGTTTTAGTAATCGTCCTGCTTGACTGCCCCATTTTAGTTAATAAGCTACAGATAAAAAGCTAGTTCATCGCTCAGTAAGCCTCACTATCAACAGGGCAATGAACATAGCGTGTCACTTCCTTCTCTGGGTGGAGTCTTGCCAAATGATTTGAAGTTCGAGGTCGTCCCCGTCGTCTCCTCGATAGTTCTTCTACATATGGAACACACAGCAGTGCGGTGGTGTTGTGTGTGTGTGTGTTTTTTTTTTTTTTTCTTCTTCTTTCCCCCCCACTGCACGAGAAGTCTTTATAAGCAAAGCGGGCAATCCTGGGGTTTCTCTCCAGGCATTTTTAGCGCCATTAACGTTAGTTTGTTCCTGAACGTGACACATGAGCAAGTCTCGTTCTCTTGCATGAAATTAGTATAAAAATTAATGTAGATGTAAATATCTTATGCCAAATTATGTTTCAAAAATAAAGAAAAAATCCAAGTCCTTGTCTCCAATTTGAGTCCGAATGCAGTTAATGCACGAGTCGAGTCACAAGTCCTTAAAGCAGATACACAGAACCTTTTATTTTTAAATAAATTTGAGTGGATCATATCTCCACCCTTGACTCTTGTATGCTGCATAAGTGAGAATAAAAAAATATATATATTTTTGAGAGTTAAAATCGACCGCAAAGTTGGCGTTTGAGCTGCCCCGCTGAGCCAGCCGTGCCTGAGTGCGTGACGTCACAGCGGTAACCGGTTTTAAGGCCGAGGCCTTTTACAGCTATCGACCAAAGTCATATAAATAAAAATTTATGGTGAAAGTAAGAAATACCGTTACCAACTTGTTCAGCTAAGACTGATTTGACTTCAGTGATTGTGGGTTGACTCTTATTAAAACAGGGTAGGTGTTATAACTTATGCAACATACATGTACATGCATGCATTTTCACTGATAACGTAAAAGGCTAATTAAATAATCAGATGAACTGAGACAATCACATTCTGAAGCAAATTAAATAATCTTATACCGATAACTTAAACACACAATACAGGTTACATGTATTAATCTAAATGCAGGTAAACGTGGGGGGGGGGGGGGGGGGGTGTTGTTGTGTGTGGGTTTTTTTAATATCCAAATGAGAGTCTGCGCTTACCTGTCCTTGTTCTTGCTTCTTGAAGGCTGACCTTGTGGCCAATTGTTTTTGAAACAATCTGACTTTTTCAGTTTAGAAATAAAGATGGCTGCTCCACTCTTTCTCTCCATACTGTGTATTCCGCCATTACTGCTTGGCTCAGGCAATTACTAAAACCCGGGACGGAACGGGATGTCACCGGTTTTAGCAACAACTGCAGGGAGGTCACTGCCCGAGCGATATGTTCCGTCCTGGGTTTTAGCAACAACCCTCAGCTCACTCCGGGAGGACTGGTGCAACTGAGCTCCCTTGAAAAAAAAAAAATACTTTTCATGTTTTGTTTTTCTTGATTTGTTGGTACTGCGCCCTCTTTCAATACAGGCTTATAGCCAACGCTCCTCAACAGATCAGAGGTTTCGTACAAGTTTTCAGTAAAACGTGCAGCGCAGAGGAGAGACCACTTCATAGGCGCCCAATCCGTGAATTTCTCTCAAAACGTGTCCAAATCTTTGCAGTTTGAACATTCTTGGGCCATGAATGCAATGTAAATCCACCTTCTGTCATGTTGCTGTACCGGCCAGCAACACATCTACGTGGCATGGCGATAAATTAGCTCAAAATGGGGGATCGGAGTTGCAGTCAGCTCTGTGTTTTAGTATAACGGAAATGGCGATGAGACCGATAGGCTTCCTGCTGTGACGTTACGGACTTCAAGGTCATTCACTCGGATGGCTAAAAAATTGTAGCCTGGGCCCGCTCATCCTAAGCGTGACGCAACACGAGGGCCTGTTGCGAGCTTAGTCTGGCCAGGCAAGCTATCTCCAGCTCTTCCAAGCTCCAGAAAAATCGGGAGCCAATCAACTTTGAGCATCTCCAACGGCCCTGGGTAGAGGCGTGTTCAAGGCACTGACGTAGTAGAACTGCGACCGGAAGCCATAGATTGTTTACAGAATCATGCTGTATTGAAAGCATTCAACGGGAAGTTCTCATTGAAAACGGAGCAAAGAGCAGCCCTGGAGGTATTTATTGAAAGGAAGGCCGTTTTCGCCTTGCTCCCGACCGGCTTCGGTAAGAGTTTAATCTACCAGTTAGCCCCGCTGGTAGCCAAATCAATGGGGCTCAGCGAGAATCCTATCGTCGCGTCACATACGTCAGAGGAAAGAGTGATGTGATTGGTTTAAGCTTCGTCACAGCCTTTTCTGGCTTCGACCAGTAGCAAACTGAGGCATTTCAGGGAGGCGGGTCAACCACGGGCTCTGGGAAACGGTTGGGCTGAATATCTTGGCCAGACCAATAGCTCGGAGAGCTTTGAAGTCGCGTTAGCCAGACTAAAAAAATTGCTATATTAGATTTATTAACGCTTAAAACTATTCCTGTGCCATTCTTGAGGTCTCAAGGCATTTATAAACGGAAGTGAGGCCATAGTTCTGCGTATATGCTTTAAAATTAAGGCACAAGTCGGAATCGAGTCCAAGTCCTGGACTTGAGTACTACAGTACAAGCCTGATTGGTGGAATGCTGCCATTAGAAAGCTTGTGTCCTGATATTGACAACTACATAGGGCAGCAAATAAATGATGCCTAAAAATACTGTTTAGTGCCCATGCAGCCTTTTCAAAAATGAATCACTGGGGCCATAACAGTCTTTGTAAAACTAATTGAGGATTCGCTAGTCTGCTAAGGAAATAGACTTGCAGAGAGAGCTGCAGTGTTTGTGTGTGTGTGTGTGTGTTTTTTAAATGATGCCTGTCTCAATTTGGTGTCTGTGGTGTATGTTGTAGAAAATGGCGAAGGTGCAGATGGAGAAGAGTACCCCATTGACATATGGTATGTTCTTGCTGCCTACATCCGGCCTGAAGACGTCTGCAAGTTTGCACTGATCTGTAAGAACGCTTGGGCAGTCACATGCACTGCAGCATTTTGGATGAGACTCTATAAGAGGTAGGGCAATTGGGTCAAATAGATTATATAATGTATGAGCTTTGAGCACCTTTTATGTACAATCAGTTCTAGTAAAACTGTTTATTTCCAGTATAAATAGCGAACCGTGCTGTGGATCAGTAATATAGGCTTGTTTTGTAGCAGAAGTGAGTAGAAGGTCTCGAAGAGCAGCGGTAGGTGAAAACAGGAAATGATTTCTCTTTTCTTTAGAGAGTCTGTAAGCTTTGTCATAAGTCAGGTAAGTTTAAAAAAAAAAAAAGACATGCCATTTCTTGAAGAATCCAAATCAAGTTTATTGCCAAGTACGTTTTCATATGAGGAATTTGCTTTGGTGAAAGCTTGAAGACGGCTTTACTGTGATCTTACGAATGTTGGATAATCAATACAAGTTATTCTGACCGATTATCATTAGTGTCTAATGAAACCGTTCTATCCTTTGAGCGTCGTCTCTTCCACGATGACCCCGCCCGCGTTAAGAAGGCGCAAGGGACCATTAAATGGTTTGAGTATGAAAACGATTTGGTGGTTTAATAGCCAGAGCTGGTCATCAGGAGCAGCAATTCTTCGTTTGGAGCTCGTTTGCTTTTATTTGTTTATTTATTTAACATTTTGGACTTTCGGAAAACGGCAACGTGTAAAGAGGCGAAGTTTGAAAATTTATTTTCAAAGTGTACTGTGGGTTTAACTCAGAATTAAATCGATGAGGAGGGTGAGTGTGAACTGCTGGGTGCGGAATAGGATACGGAGCAGTTCACCTTGATTGTTCGTAGCTAATCTGATTCCTTGCAATTTCTTTGACAAATGCTAGCAGCTTTCAATGTATTGTTTGTTGCCATGGTGCAATAACACGCCACCTGTTCTAAGAAGAAGAAGCAGCCTTATACCCTGTCCACACTAGGGATTTTCAGGGATGTGATTTTTCCCCGAATTCGCGGAATTCCGCTTTTTTCACCTCAAAACTTGAAAAAAAAAAAGTTTCCGATTTTTCCCTCAAATCCACATTCGTATCCTATTCGTTCCGACTTTGTTTGAAAGATGGCAGCCTCGGATTTGCATCTTTATGCCTCGATCACGGAGGCTGCCATCTTTCAACTCTTTGTTTAAAGCGAGCGCGTTCATTGGTTGTTACAGAGCGATGGGCCAATCACGTACCTCGTTTCATCTCATTGACGTAATTACGTCATTTACGCAATTACGTCATTGAGATGAAACGAGGTACGTGATTGGCCCATCGTTCTGTAACAACCAATGAACGCACTTGTTAGCTGTACGTAAGCTCGCTTCAAACAAAGAGTTGAAAGATGGCAGCCTCCGTGATCGAGCGTAAAGATGCAAATCGAGTTAAAGAAATCGACAGAATAGTGAAAAACAAGTTCCGCTGGGAATGGTTGGAGAAAGAGGTTGCTACAGACGTTGGACATAAGACTGTGAGACATTTGTTCAGCGATTTCGTTCTTTGGGGAGAGGGCAGAGGTCTCTGGCTGTCAAGTTTGGGGATACTGGGAGCTCCCCTGCCCGAGCTACGAACGTCCAAAGTCGGGATAGAAACGAAACCTAAGCGGAGCACCACGGCTCGCCTCGGAGCGAATTACGTCCCAAGGCTAGCGGGCCCTGCTCGCGCTGGTTCTATTGGGGGGGGGTGAGTGAGGGAGTGTGTGTGTGTGTGAGAGAGTGAGCGTGTGTGTCAGAGTTGCATGTTGACCATTAAATTGGCTTGAATTTGTTAATCATGACAAGTTTTTTCTTGTGTATTTTGCTTGCCATTTTAGTACAATTTTTAAGTCAGAAAAACCCAGGAGCTTCAGGGGGGCCTGCGGCCCCCAGACCCCCGCCTAAAATTTTCAGATAATTTCACCAGCCCCAAATCACATCCCTGGATTTTGTACCGATACGAAACTACTTCCGTACCGCAACACCTGTCCACACTAGCAACTATACCGGTACTGTAGTGGTATAACTGTATCGGTACGAAACCCACAAACGTATGGGTTTCTTATCAGTACTGTAGCGCTTCGCTGTAGTGTGGACAGATGAAGCGTCTCTGTATCGATACAAATATAATGCGCAAAGTCACACACCTCAATCGATGTCTTCGCTGAATAAAATAGTGAAGAACGGAGATTCATTTGTTTCTTTCTCAACTGCCTCGTGCGTTTTATACGATTCGACTGAATAAATGACCACCAGAAATACAGACTGTACACTGACAACAAAAAGCACACGCGTTGTTTCATCCGCCATATATTCTCGGAAGGAAGTTACTCGGTAACCATGGAAACATTTCGCGCACGCGCATTTCAACTACCGTGAAAGAAAACCGCAAACATTTCTCGCTAGTGTGGACAGATGCACTAAACTGTACCGGTATACTTTGTATCGATACAGTTATACCACTTTCGTACCGGTATAAGTGTGAACACAGCATTAGAGTTGGTCAGTTTCTCCAGAATGGTCTGTTTTCTTTGTGTGAATTGTGCAGAAATCGGGAAACTGGTGGAAGAAATAGAATATGGTGGGTTTTTTTTTTTTTTTTTAAATAATGCCAGTCAGTCTTGATTTTTAAAATATTTAATGTTGACC
Source organism: Neoarius graeffei (assembly GCF_027579695.1). Classification (NCBI taxonomy): domain Eukaryota; kingdom Metazoa; phylum Chordata; class Actinopteri; order Siluriformes; family Ariidae; genus Neoarius; species Neoarius graeffei. The sequence goes on from NC_083594.1 coordinate 40,825,930, forward strand.
ATTATCCTTCTGTTGACTTACAAAAAGGTTTATTTAATTGGCTTTCATTGTCTGCAGGGGGTCATTCTTGTTGCACTCCTTTTTCTTGTATTGTGATTGACAATATGATGTGCTCTGTATAACCATTTAATTTGTATTCTTCCCCCTCTCTTTCTCTATAAGACACTACAGTCTTGATGCAGACCTCCCTTCTGGCCTTCAGCCTGGCTCTCTTTTAAAGATGAGTTGTCTCCGTGCCCGTGTAATCCGCTCCCTCTTTCATCTCTATGAGCCGTTCAGCCTCCGGGTGTCCAAGAGTCCACTGCTTCCCGAATCGACTCCAAGCAAACTGCTCAATTCCAAGGTTCGTAACAGAAATAATGCCTCCGAGCTGGGGTCAGGGAGCGCACGTGACCCGACGTGCAGCCAAAACAACAGTCTTTACCAGTCATAGCTAGTATTAGCAAACTAGCTAGTCTGGGCTGGGTTTCCCGAAAGCCTCTTCAGGCCAAGAGAGTCTTAAATTACTTCTTAAGCTCCATCATCAAGCTAACATGATTTTCCCGAATAACGATCGTAGCCTTTTAGTTTGCTCTGAATTTACGAGAGACGCGGACCACTCATTCAAAACAAAGAACGACTCGCATGCGCCTCCGAGGGACTTTAACAGTCAACGGGGGAAACTGGTGTTGAATCTGCTGCCGGGGTTAAATTATTTTTCCAAGTACATAAAGTTAATTATTAAATAAATATATTTGTCATGTTTTACGTAGGGGCGGCACGGTGGTGTAGTGGTTAGCGCTGTCGACTCACAGCAAGAAGGTCCGGGTTCGAGCCCCGTGGCCGGCGAGGGCCTTTCTGTGCGGAGTTTGCATGTTCTCCCCGTGTCCGCGTGGGTTTCCTCCGGGTGCTCCGGTTTCCCCCACAGTCCAAAGACATGCAGGTTAGGTTAACTGGTGACTCTAAATTGACCGTAGGTGTGAATGAGAGTGTGAATGGTTGTCTGTGTCTATGTGTCAGCCCTGTGATGACCTGGCGACTTGTCCAGGGTGTACCCCGCCTTTCGCCCGTAGTCAGCTGGGATAGGCTCCAGCTTGCCTGCGACCCTGTAGGACAGGATAAAGCGGCTAGAGATAATGAGATGAGATGTTTTACGTATATTTCAGTGTGTTATGGAATTATGTATTGATATCGCCACATGTTAATCAAATTTAACTCCATGAGGCGAGTGATTGATTAATTTAGTGTCATAAATAAGACACATTTCTGCACCTCTAACTTTGTGTGCACGAGAGAGAGGTTTTGATCTGTGTGTCATGTGTACCCTAGGAGGTTGAATTGATCTGAGGTCAATTCAACCTCCCTAAGGTACACACGACACAGATTAAAATCCCTCTCTTTCTCTCTGTGTGTGCACTTAAGCGCGAACATGACCCACTTTTTATATCATGATTGGAGTTAATATATATTATTTACCAGCTTAAGGTCAGTCCGTATCGTGAAATACCGTGACCGAGGTCCCGATATTTCACGGTACGGACTGACCTTAAGCTGGTAAATTTTTTTTTTTTTTTTTCCTTTACCAAATTCTAACAAAATGAGAGCACCTGAAAGGGAAAACGAAGCAATGGCGAGCTGGCATTTTAAATCCTCGTTCACAACTGTAATGCAAATGGCTTCCTCCTCGGTATACAAGTGCACTTCCATGGCAGGAAAAAAACTACATTTTGCTGCCTATGTAGTCCCCTATTTATACAAAATTGAGTCGTTCAGGATTCAGCCATGTTTTTGCTCGGCGTTAGCAACGGTTACAGGTTTTTAGCTTTCTCCTGAAATGTTTTATTTCTTCTTCCTCAGGGTAGTAAAACTCGCTTTCGCTGTGAACACTGTCGTTATCGCTATCCGTGCTGTAAAATTAATGCTGCTATACTGAGAAATGCAAAAATAAATGTTGATGACAAATTGCTACCGTGTTTGTCGTTGTGAACGAGCGAGTCGTCAAAGGCAGCGCTCGAAACTAACGGTGTCCCGGGGACCATAAAAAATGTCATCGGGACACAAAATTATTATATCTGGGACAATCCCGGGACAATGGAAAAAAATAGATCTAGAAAAAAGTTCTACATTAATATTATTTACAAAGCCGTAACACATACGTAGACATTCACCTAATTTGTCAATTTTAATTTTAAAACGTTAACAGCGAAAAATACATTAGTAGCTACACTTTCGATGCCCCTGCATCCGTAGGCTACAGAGCAGCGCATTCTGTTCGAGAATCTTCGGCCAGTGTCCGCATTATATGGACTTGGAATGGAATTGCTAGCACGCACGCTGCGCCAACTCTTGCCAGAACAAAAATGCTTAAGTGGTTGAAGCGGACCGACCGCGGGGAAGAAACTGAAAGCCCAGACATAACGTCTCCGGGACCTTCAGGATCCAAAGTGTCATCGCCTGGTCTGCAGGCAACGCGAGCAACTGAATGAACTTAATGAACACTGTTAGACACGTTATAAAATACAACAGGAATGATGTGGATGATATTGACGGAAGATACCGTTCAACAGAATAAGTGAGTTTTCTTGGTGTCTTTCTAGTTCAGAAAGTTTAGTCAGTCAGCAGCACAACTAGGCTCGGACCTGGCACTATGCTGATGTTGCTAACGTTTGCACCCGGCAGCGAAAGTTCATAAAATGGATAACGGAAAGTTCATAAAAATGGATAACGGTAATGGTGAAAATTATAAGTTGGCCTTATAAGTGCCAACAGATATTCAAGGTACAAGTAGATGAAATGAACATAAAAGGGGTCTTATTTTCAACTAAAGTGTACTGCAGATGTAATGAGTTGAAACATTTTCTGAATGAGCTAGTTGGCCCCTTTAAATAAACGGGTATCTATTCATACAGTGAGATCTCCAAAGTTTAATAAACTGAAAATGCAATAACTGTAATTTTGAAGTAGATGATGTATTGGACGTGTGTCGCTTGTGTCTTGTGACTTATTGTAAAAATGATATAAAGGGTTCAAAATCGCATAGTTACAAATATAATAGTAACTTCATATGATGGGCGGCACGGTGGTGTAGTGGTTAGCGCTGTCGCCTCACAGCAAGAAGGTCCTGGGTTCGAGCCCTGGGGCCGGCGAGGGCCTTTCTGTGTGGAGTTTGCATGTTCTCCCCGTGTCCGCGTGGGTTTCTTCCGGGTGCTCCGGTTTCCCCCACAGTCCAAAGACATGCAGGTTAGGTTAACTGGTGACTCTAAATTGACCGTAGGTGTGAATGTGAGTGTGAATGGTTGTCTGTGTCTATGTGTCAGCCCTGTGATGACCTGGCGACTTGTCCAGGGTGTACCCCGCCTTTCACCCGTGGTCAGCTGGGATGGGCTCCGGCTTGCCTGCGACCCTGTAGGGCAGGATAAAGCGGCTAGAGATAATGAGATGAGATGAGACTTCATATGATTAACCACTGGTTATTTCAGAGAGGAAAAAAATGGGGACACTATTGCTTCCATTCGGGACAATACAACACAGAATTCGGGACCACTGGGGGACACAAAGAAAAAAAGTTAATTTCGAGCCCTGGTCAAAGGTCCGTAACCGGGGTCCGCATAGTAGGATTCCGGACCGCTCGCGAGCCAATCAGAGCACGCGATTTGATGGAAACCGGGCTGCGAAAAAAATAATAAACGATATCACTGAATAATGTTCCTTACCTCTAACCAGTGTGTATATGTTCCCTTTTTTTTAAACTGCTTTTGATGATTTCGTATATTTACCTCCGCCAAGGAGGTTGTTTTCGTTAGTGTTTGTTTGTTGGTTTGTCTGTTAGCAACATTACGGAAAACGTAATGAACGGATTGCTCTGAAATTTTTTCCAGAGGTGTGACTGGGCACAAGTAACAATCCATTAAATTTTGGCGGTGATCCGGATCACCTTCTGGATCCCGGATTTTTTTAAAGGATTCTTGGCGGAGGTCTGCGCTCTCCGAGTGCTTTTCTAGTTCGTAATATTTTAATTTTCTAAATATTTATCAACATATCGCCATTGTGGCACGGGAGCCTGTGATTGGCGGACACAGCCGACAAAGGGTGTCTCCCATTGGTTGTAAGTCGTGACATAAAAATCATAAACACGTACGGGACCCGCTGATTGGCTGTTCATGTACTGAAGCCAAGCGGAGATATCCGGCGTCTATTGCTGCTGTTCGAAGAAAACTACAGGTTAAAAAAAAAAAAAGCTTGACTACTGGATTACTTGGGTAATCTTAAGTACGATTCGCACGGGATAAGTATTACCTATGGACCTCTGGTAAGTCGCAATTACCCCCGCACCTCTGTGTTATTGTGTGGCGCATTCGGACAGGATAAGCAAAAGTCTGTAATTCACTGAATTTACAGACATTGTGACCGGATGTGTCGTAAGTTCACAGCATCCTGTTTCGTCTTGTAGACAGTAGAGATGGGATTTATGGCTCTTTGATGGGATCCGCATCTTTGTGATCCGTTCTTTGAAAAGAGCCGTTCAAAAGACTGGCTCATTTGGCTCTTTGTAAATATTTATTCAGTTTTAAGAAGACAGCGTCTAAAGAAGCCAGATCCCTCTGCTTAGACAGTGACATCAATATTTCTGGACATACCTTTTATATAAAGCAACCTAGACTTACATTATTGTAACCCCTAAACGCTCATAAATAACCATTAAAAAACAATGAGGGCTTCAATGAATGTCCATGCAGAACGGCTTTTATGTAAAAAAAAAAAAAAGAACCCACTCAAGAACATAGTTATCAAGAACGCAAGAATATTTTATAGAAAAACACTTGTTTTACAAAAATATTTAAGTCTGAGATACAAAATAGATACAACTACAATAAATATAACACAAGAACTAGTTATCACACAAGAACATTTTAACAGAAAAAAACAAACTTTCTATATTAAAAATATTGAAATTGTAACAAATAGATACAACTAAACAGTCAGATAAATATAGTTATAACAAGAACACAAGATTATTTTAATAGGAAAAAACAAACTATTAATGCAAAAAATATATTATTAGAAAAATAGATACAACTAGACAAACAGATAAATAAATAAAATACACAAAAATAGAACAAACAAAATGACGATAGAATAAATTAAATGAACGTCCGTGCAAAGTAGTTTTCCCACAATATTATCATTAATATCACACAACAACATTATAAACTATATACAAAACAATTTGAACTATTAGGCAAACAGATAAAACTTGAATAAATAAAAGGCAAATGCTGTTTAGCCTACTTCTTGTCCTTGGGCAAGAGCTTTTTCATCTGAAACACAGTACAGAAAAAGAACGACAGAAAGAACGGCTCCCCCAGCTCGAGACTCGGTTCTCATCGTTCATGCCTAGGAGCCGTTCAAAAGAATCTGTTCGTTCGCGAACGTCACAACACTAGTAGACAGGAGTTCAAAATGCTTATCTGGTTCAAATACGGGATAGGCCTACTACCACTTGCCCCTGAAATGCTGTTTATCAAAATTTCGCCCGTATCCTCCATTATTCACTCCAGAAAAGTACAAGAGACGCGCGTTTAATAATTACAAACACAGACATGCGCATTCACACGGGACTTGTATTACCACTGGACGTCTGTGTTTTGCCGAAACACAGTAGGTATTTCGTGGCGGAATTATTACTTGGCAAATTACGGACGTGGCGCATTCGCACGGGACTAAGAACTCAGACATTCTCTGTAATTATTCCGAATTACCAGAGGTCCACAGGTAATACTTATCCCGTGCGAATAGGGCTTTAGTCAGAAAGAAGCGCAGAGTAATATATAATTCCTCGAAATGACTGGAGTGACTGTGCAGGTTTGTGGCCTAGCATTCGCTACACGTTGGAATATCCGTTCTTTTTCTTGGAGAGTCCCGACACGGAAGAATAGTTTAAAAAAAAAAAAAAACTACAAAAGCAAGAACCTTCTTTGTGTAAAGACTGTTTTTTGTTTGTTTTTCTTTTCCCCCCTGACATCAGCTTTTGGGAACAGAATGCTGCGAAAGCCAAAACATTTAAGGGCTCTGACCTAAACTGTGGGCTAGATGGTATCCCCACCCCTCCATGTCTCATCAACCCCAAGGACATCTAGTTACACAGCTATTTGCGCAGTCATTTATACAGTGATACTTATTATTGTTTAAAACAATATCTGAAGTGTTATTTGTAAAATATCAGAATATCTTGCTCTAAACTTTCAAACAATATTGTAAGATTTTATCTAATAGCAAATGGTACAATAATTACAAACATTAACAGAATTGGCACTTTCCAGTTGTAGCTGTATTCATACAGTAACTATACCCAGCCTTGTAGTAATAATTTCAATAAACGGTTAATGTTCAGTTCCCTTTTCATTAATTCTCGATTCAAAGGTGCAGTTGAGTCACACAGGTTGATCAGCGTGTAACAGACGATAACCATTTTATCCAAAATAGTTTTTCTCGCCTTAGTCAATTTATTTCTATTTCACGTGTGCAGCTGTTGTAAAGTTCAGTGTGTGTGTGTAGAACTCTATTGAACTGTAGGTTCATCTCTACACTGGTTCCACGGCAACATTTTGCACAGGACTGTGTTCCTTTGATAACAGAAACAAAGCTCTAGCATTTATTATTATACTCATTCAAAACTCTACAGCTTAATATACCCTAAATTATTAATTCTTCTGCTACTAGAAGTGCTGCCTTTTCTGAACGTGTCTGCATATATTGGTGTTATGGTTTTGTGGATTTAGGATAATTATGCTGCTTCACCTATTTAAATAAATAAATAAATTGCATTCTGTCCTCTCCAAAATAAAATAAAGCTCTGGGCAAGTGGAATTGTTTTTCGGGCAAGTATGTTTTGGGTGCTGCTTGCCCATTGGGCAAGTACGGTGCGGAGGTGTGTGTATGTGTGTGTGTGTAATATATATATATATATATATATATATATATATATATATATATACACACACCTTTTTTTTTGGTTAAAAACGAACGCTATGTGACTTTATCGACTGGATTTAGCAACTATTAATGCCTACATCAGGGGCACACATTGCAAAGATGCTCTTCATCCTGTCGTTCTTTAGACTCCTTCTTACGAGTGAGTTCGGGAAAACCACATACAGAGACGACGTTCGTTGCTCGAGTGTCTCTCAACTCTCTCTTTAGCCCTAAAGGGCAACGTTATCAGGAAACCCACCCCTGGATGATTGTTCACCTCTGGTGCTGAGGAGGGTGTTTGCCTTGGCATCTGCAACTTTGCAGGCAGACAATCAAGAGAAATCGAGCTGTTTGTGCAACTTGACTGTATGCAGCAACAGTTAAAGTGCATAAATTCAGGAGCAAGATCAATGTAATTCTCCTATTTTATATTAAACTTTGGTCAAATACCTGTCGCAGTTTGCATTTTGTGCAATTTTTTTTTTTTTTTTTACCTTGCGCAATACCAGAAAAATTCAGTTGAAATCAAGCCTTTTGAGGCGAATTGGTCCGCCTCTGAAAACACTTTGCATTTGGATTTCCCGGCAAACATTGATTTTCGTGACGTCGCGTGCGGGACGCCTCCTTCTGAATCCTACGCCAGCGCTGGTTTGTTTGAGAAAACGACCTGGTGGTTTTCTGCAAATTTCTTCAACGTTATCGCGTAATTATTAAAATGGTTAACAGATGTATGGTAGGAGGGTGTAGCAACATCAATCTTGATGGGATTAGCACTCATCGTTTTCCAAAAGACCGGACAATGAGAGAGAAATGGGAGCGCTTGGTCTACACAGGCTGTGCACTGAAACCGTGCAAGCTCGCGCAGCCTGCTGGTGCTTCCGCAGGTAACGTCACGATTCTGGCTCCAGACTCCCTTGGGATTTTTCCAGACGCGTTTTATTGTTTAATTTTTTTCTGCTGTAGACAGATGGCCTTGTGCAAAATTACTCTTCTGGATGAGTGTGTAAAGGGGCATGCTTTTATTGGTCCAGAATGGGCCCTTTAAAGTGCGTCATCACATCACATACATTGCTGAATGTCTCAATATTTCCAATTAAATACTTTTTCATTCAGCATGTCGTAGATCTCCTTGTATACACTGTTTCTCTGGCAATTTGGCCTCCATGTTTGTTTTTCTTGCTTGACTTGAACCTCGTGACCTGACTGGTTGGAGTTTAAAAAAAAAAAAAAGCAGCAGGCCTTGTTTTTGTTCTGAAAGCATGTTGTTGTTTTTTTTTTCTTAAAAGGTGTTTGTCATTTGTGGGGGGGGGACTTTTTCTCTGTGCTACATGATAAAGACATGACTGTTTCCCTTCTCCTCCCTTATTTGTAGTGTTTGCTGTTTTGGGTCAACAAAGTCTCCGGGACTAGAGCCGAGCCCATGTGGGAATTCAACTTCAAGTTTGAAAAGCAGGTATTTTTATTCTCGTGACTCGCACCTCTGTGAAGGACCTTAGTCATCCAGGTCACTTTCAACAAAGATTTTTAAATCGTAGCATTACTAGGACTTGACATTTTGAAGTATATTTGGATTGGTACATATGCTGCAAACACACGGTCACAAGTGGTGTCTAAACTCTCGTTGCTGCAGCCAACCAAGGTGAAAAATGGCTGTGCTCACAGTCTGGTGCTGCCCAGGCAGTATAAGGACGTCAACACGAACCCAGACTCGGACTGCTACCTGCTGCGTGTCACCACCCTGAACTTCATCTTCACTTCCGTCGTCATGGGCATGACGCTATCCCTGGTCAGTGACACATTATTTCCATGTACATTTGTCTACTGCCTTTTTTTTTTTTTTTTCCCTTCTCTTTCTTCTCCTCCCTCTAAGTGACTTGAGGCAGGATACACTTGAGGGCTTTGCTCAGTAGTTGTAGCCTGGTGGTGCTGAAACTTTTGCACTTTTGTCTCGTGCTGTAAACTCATAATCTAGAATGATGTCCTGATGGCGTAATGAGATGAGCTAATCTGAATAAAGACTGATTTGATATGTTTATTCTCTGTCTCAGTATACACTAATGTGCTGCTTTTTGTGTAAATTGTAGGCAGTGTTGCTTCACTAAGGCCCTGGTCAGACTACACAGGCTTTCGTCTAAACCGGGGAACAGGGGCGCTGCGCCCTCTTACTCTCGGCGTGCGCCCCCTTACCGAAATGCCGATTGAACCCCAAGTCACACTTAGGCCGTGCACTTGTATGCTACTGCACAACATGCAATCTTTCTCAAAACGACCTTTTCTCCATGAAAACATCCCAGCAACACCACGTGACAATGTGTCTGATCATCAAATACGTTATAATTACTCCCAAAATATTCCAATCATGGTAGATACACCGCCAGACGGTGCAAAAACAATCCGAATTGGCGTTTTCCAGACCGAGGCGCCATGTTTAGTTGTTTACTTGTTGCGGCTGCTCTCGCAAGATTTGACATGGGTTACATACAAGGTCAGCTGACTTGTAGAGCGAGATTTCTCGAGACTGAATGACCTTTCACCCACCGGCACGGGAGCTTTTGACAGAAGTAGTTCGTGAATTGTTTTTGTTGACACTTGGGCATTTAAAGATGTCATCCCGCGGCACGAAACGGAAGAAAGCTAAAGACTGTCCAGGGTAGAAGATGATTACTTCTTTCTTTTTCAATGTTGACAGACAATTTGTTACAGTTTCCCTCTCAGCCTCAGAATGTCCCATTGTAGCCTCAATTTTTCAAAGGCTGCGCACGGCGGAGGGGGGGGACGGACAACCGGCACCCACCCCACCCCCACCCCCCCGCGCTTCACTCCCTCGCCATGGTGAGTGCCGTCGTACTAAATTTTTCTAGAAAAAACCCTGCTACAGCTCGCGATGGGTTTGTGAATACTTGGCAATGAAAAATTGGTAGAATCGTCACTAATTGTGCAATGCACGGTGAATGTTTTCCAAGCTTCGTGAGGATTTTTTTTTTATGCATGTGTGTGTCTCTCCACCTCATGAGTGGCCAAAAAGTTTCAATGCGTACACTGAAATTTGGCGGCGGTTTGTTTTCGTTAGCAAACGAAGCGGCAAATACTCGCAGATGGGCTTGCGAATACTTCGCGAAGCTCGATGAGCCTCGAGATGTATTTGTCTCGAATACCTCATCAGCACAGCAGCTCGGCACAGCCTAACCTTCGCCGGGACTTGAAAAGTGCGTTTGCGTTCGGGGATCCTTCGGAGCGTGTGGGGACCCCGTAATTTTGGGAAACGCCTGATGATTTGAGCGCAGTCGGCACGTGCTGTAAGGACACGGAGGCTTTGTGAAATATCATCACTGTCATGTTTGTTCATAGCCATGTTTATGACTCTCTGCTTTCAGTTCCGTTTTTGTAAATCTCACGCCTGCGAATAAACGCGCTCTTCCTGCACTGAGCTCCGTCTACCGCCGCATACCTGACAGAATGCTTCACAAAGTCTCTGCGAAAAGTGTCCTCACATGCAAGTGCTGATTGCACTCAAATCAGCATCAGGGGTTTCCCATGATGACTGGGTCCCAAGCGCGTACAATGCGCTCCGAAGGATCCCCGAATGGGAATTTTAAAGCCCATCGTTGCAGAAAAACAGGTCTCTGGATAATGCAGATAGACGTGCAGGGTTTTTACCACCCAGGGGCTTGGAGAAAGAAGCGACACTCTTCCGTCTTGGTTAAGATGTCGACACTAAAAGTTTACATGGATGCTTTCTTATTAATTGCTTTACATGACCTCTTTTCCTTGTGTCAACAAACAGGAAAGGCCCTCCAGGCAAACTGTCTGTCTGTCAGTCAATTAATTCATCAAGATACTTTATTTAACCAGGTTAAAAAAAAAAACAAAACACTCCTTGAGATTAAAATCTCTTTTCCAAGAATGACCTGGCCAAGAGGGCAGCATAAACAATATTACACTTAAAAAAAAAATAACCATACAACAGGCAGAAATGACAAAATACGCCTGGTTTAACGTTACGAATGATTACAGATCAAGCAATTCAGTTAAAATGCTAAAAGCTCAAAGTTAAAAATGCAATTAAAAACACAAATTTAAAAACAAGTGTGTTGTACAAGAAAGGTGTTTTCTCTGTCTTTTAGAATGGATTTAAATTCACCCAGGTTTATCAGCTTTGACAGTTTCACGTCCTTTTGTAAATTGTTCCAGGATGAAGGAGCAGCATATTAAACATTCCCCCCCCCCCCCCCCCCCCCCCCCCCCCAAAAAAAAATCTGGTCTCACTCCAGGAACTAACATATATATATATATATATATATATATATATATATATATATATATATATATATATATATATATATATATCTGTAACGTGTCATCAGAGCGCAGGCCGTGTCGACTATTTTTATTTATTTGTTTGGTTTTTTTCCAGACGCAAGTATAAGGAAAGATAAGGAGGAGCTAGCCCAAGAACAGATTTATAAGCAAACATCAACCAGTGTGAAAGTCTGCGAACAGACAGAGATGGACAATTTGTGATGTTATACAGAGTACAGTGATGTACAAGATTGCCGCAGCTAGTGATAAAACGTAAGGCACAGTGATGGTGTCCAATTTCTTTAAGTACTGGTCAGGTGCATTCATCAAAAGTAGATCCCTGTAGTCCAATAAGGGCATAAAACTTGCTGAAAATGGACATCTCCTAGCCTGGCGTGGACTTTGTGAACTAAAACGGACAGTAAGTGAGTAACATTGATTGAGAGGCAGCAGTGAACAGTCGGTTTTCGAAGTTGATGGGGGGGGGGGCGAGCAAGAGTAAGGATCTGAGCACCTTTTACGAGGCAGTCAATGACTGCGTAGTTCACTCCGGCCCTGTCGAGTCCGGAAGGAGCGATCTAAAGTGGGCCACCTTGCACAATAAATGTTGCAAGCTATATACACCCCAGGAATACTGAACAATTTGCCAGAAAGAATCCAAAACGGCCAGGAATTGACCAAGTTTTTTTTCTTCTTTGTTGAACTGGTCATTAAGGATTAATTGGTCCGTAACTTCATTAATAATTGTAATTAAGCAAATCCGTGTAGAAGTTATATACACCCTGGGTGCCCCTACCTTCATGCCAGAAAGAATCAAAATTGGTGAGGAATTGAGGGAGAAGAAGCAATTTTCGTGAAACACGGATGGACAACGGACAACACATGATGGTATAAGCTCATCACCTGTCAGCCAAATCGTAATAACTAAATGCCACCTGCGACAGAGCATCTATAGAACGGCAGGCCTTATGGGGTGCGACCAGTACGCAGTGGCTAGTGCTTACTAAAAGTGGTCCTGGTGCCAGATACCACAGCACACCTTCAGAGGTCTTGTGGAGTCCATGCCTCGATGGGTCAGAGCTGTTTTAGTGGCACCTCTGGAATATTAAGCAGATGGTTTTAATGTTATGGCTGATCAGCGTATGCACTGTCCAGTTTCTAGTTTGGGCAAGTCCAATAAAGGATTAAATGACTCCTGTTCATCAGGTTTGAAACTGCTACCAGTGGTATAGGGTCATTTGCACAGTATGGGTCTACATTTAAAACGAGGTTAATCTGATCTGATCTACATTATGACCTGTTGAACTCAAAGTGGTCGGTTGCCTAGGAAATACTTTCACTGGTCTTTCATTGACCCACAAAAAAAATTACTGCAAAAATCTACAACCCCAATTCCAAAAAAGTTGGGACAAAGTACAAATTGTAAATAAAAACGGAATGCAATGATGTGGAAGTTTCAAATTCCATATTTTATTCAGAATAGAACATAGATGACGTATCAAATGTTTAAACTGAGAAAATGTATCATTTAAAGAGAAACATTAGGTGATTTTAAATTTCATGACAACAACACATCTCAAAGTTGGGACAAGGCCATGTTTACCACTATGAGACATCCCCTTTTCTCTTTACAACAGTCTGTAAACGTCTGGGGACTGAGGAGACAAGTTGCTCAAGTTTAGGGATAGGAATGTTAACCCATTCTTGTCTAATGTAGGATTCTAGTTGCTCAACTGTCTTAGGTCTTTTTTGTCGTATCTTCCGTTTTATGATGCGCCAAATGTTTTCTATGGGTGAAAGATCTGGACTGCAGACTGGCCAGTTCAGTACCCGGACCCTTCTTCTACGCAGCCATGATGCTGTAATTGATGCAGTATGTGGTTTGGCATTGTCATGTTGGAAAATGCAAGGTCTTCCCTGAAAGAGACGTCGTCTGGATGGGAGCATATGTTGCTCTAGAACCTGGATATACCTTTCAGCACTGATGGGGTCTTTCCAGATGTGTAAGCTGCCCATGCCACATGCACTAATGCAACCCCATACCATCAGAGATGCAGGCTTCTGAACTGAGCGCTGATAACTTGGGTCGTCCTTCTCCTCTTTAGTCCGAATGACACAGCGTCCCTGATTTCCATAAAGAACTTCAAATTTTGATTCGTCTGATCACAGAACAGTTTTCCACTTTGCCACAGTCCATTTTAAATGAGCCTTGGCCCAGAGAAGCCGTCTGCGCTTCTGGATCATGTTTAGATACGGCTTCTTCTTTGAACTATAGAGTTTTAGCTGGCAACGGCAGATGGCACGGTGAATTGTGTTCACAGATAATGTTCTCTGGAAATATTCCTGAGCCCATTTTGTGATTTCCAATACAGAAGCATGCCTGTATGTGATGCAGTACCGTCTAAGGGCCCGAAGATCATGGGCACCCAGTATGGTTTTCCGGCCTTGACCCTTACGCACAGAGATTCTTCCAGATTCTCTGAATCTTTTGATATTATGCACTGTAGATGATGTGTTCAAACTCTTTGCAATTTTACACTGTCGAACTCCTTTCTGATATTGCTCCACTATTTGTCGGCGCAGAATTAGGGGGATTGGTGATCCTCTTCCCATCTTTACTTCTGAGAGCCGCTGCCACTCCAAGATGCTCTTTTTATACCCAGTCATGTTAATGACCTATTGCTAATTGACCTAATGAGTTGCAATTTGGTCCTCCAGCTATTCCTTTTTTGTACCTTTTAACTTTTCCAGCCTCTTATTGCCCCTGTCCCAACTTTTTTGAGATGTGTTACTGTCATGAAATTTCAAATGAGCCAATATTTGGCATGAAATTTCAAAATGTCTCACTTTCGACATTTGATATGTTGTCTATGTTCTATTGTGAATACAAGATCAGTTTGAGATTTGTAAATTATTGCATTGTTTTTATTTACAATTTGTACTTTGTCCCAACTTTTTTGGAATTGGGGTTGTACATTTATTTATTTATTAATGCTACATGAGTACTGAAGGTTTGTTCTTCATTTAGGTTTAATGTGTCACAGACAGTCTTAAAAAGTAATCTATTTTGCTCGAGGATACCTGCAGTCATAAATTACAGGGCCAAAAACATTTATATTAGATGTCCTCTGCAGTCTTTCCTCAAATAAACAACTCATTTTATGCTGCTTTCTTAATTGTTCAAAAAAAAAAAAGATTCCTAACTTGGTAGCTTGGCATCCAACCCCTTAAAGGAGAACTGAAGTCATTTATAAACTTGCTTTATTTCTTAATTAACGTGTTCTTCAATTACATTTTCGGTTTTAGTAACGTTACAGTATATCATGACTCGTATTTTCAATTAAATATGATACTTATCGGCCGAGTCGTTTTTTAGCCACGTTGAATTTGGTTCGTTTGGTCCATGGCAGACGTCACTCATCGGCGCGATCTTCACGAGACTTCAAACCGTTAAGTGTCAGCCAGGTGTCGGTGCCGCCATTTTGAAAACTGTTTTTCCAGATGAAACATTGCACAAAAAGAAGTTTAAATGACGATTACTGCCTACTTTTTTCAAACTTTCCCAATTGCTATCAAAACAAACAAAACTTCCGGCTTGATTACATCAGCATTCGAAAGCGTGTCTTTTGACGACGTCGGTCACTTTGATTTCCGCCGTACGTTTTACTTCCGTCCTACGATGTCTCGCACAGGTCTCAACAAATCTCGTTTACGGCCGTTGCTTTGACATACGGACTAGAGGTCTGCGCGGGTTGGATTTTTCAGTCCTGCTCCCGCCCACGCCCGCATTGTGCAGTCCCACTCCCGCCCGCGCCCGCAAAGAATTGATTTTCAGTCCCGCTCCCGCCTGCAAATCCCGCATGATGCAAACGTTAGCGTTATTTCTCAGGAAAGTTCTTGTCTTGACACAGCGTGATGGTGCCCCGCCCCCTACTTTGAGTGGATTTGAGCATAAATATCTACAGCTCACGTTCACGTTTGTTATTATTTACCTTGTTTCTGAATTCAGCATGTAGTGTCTCTAATAATAATAATTAGTGCTGTCAAGCGATTAAAATATTTAATTGCGAATCGCACATTTTTGTCACATGAGAAACCATTGTAATTCTCTGATCAGCATAAAAAAGTGAATGGGCTTGCTTTGTACCATGAGTGAAGTGATTTACTGCTTGAGTTAGTCTACAACTCTAATCGGAGAGACAGGTTACACAGTGACGGTAGGCTTGACTCAATGCTCATCTCATCTCATCTCATTATCTCGAGCCGCTTTATCCTTCTACAGGGTCGTAGGCAAGCTGGAGCCTATCCCAGCTGACTACGGGCGAAAGGCGGGGTACACCCTGGACAAGTCGCCAGGTCATCACCGGGCTGACACACAGACAACCATTCACACTCACATTCACACCTACGGTCAATTTAGAGTCACCAGTTAACCTAACCTGCATGTCTTTGGACTGTGGGGGAAACCGGAGCACCCGGAGGAAACCCACGCGGACAACATGCAAACTCCGCACAGAAAGGCCCTCGCCGGCCCCGGGGCTCGAACCCAGGACCTTCTTGCTGTGAGGCGACAGCGCTAACCACTACGCCACCGTGCCGCCCTTGACTCAATGCTATCCCAGAAATCATTCCTGTAATATGCAAATTTGGCCGATTTGATTGGACAGCCAAATTTGCATATTACAGGAAGGATTTCTGGGATGGCATTGAGTCAAGCCTACCGTCACTGTGTAACCTGTTTAAAACGCGTTTTTAGTTAGCGGGACTGCAGCTTATCACTGCTCCCGCCCGCGCCTGCATATGTGCACTTCCGGTCCCGCCCACGCCCGCAATGAGCTGTCAAAATTTGTCCCGCGCCGCACTGCTTTGCGGCGAGTCCCGCGGGAGTGCAGGGCTCTAATACGGACTGATATTACAGAGCATATTTCAAACACTCATTAACTTGCTATAGCAGCGACAAAATAGCGATCAAAAATGCATTCCGATATTTAATAAAATGAGAAATAGAATTTTGATAATTTTGCCTTCAGTTCTCCTTGAAACCAAGGGTACTGATGGAATTTTTGCTGTTTTTTGTTTTTTTTTTAAATATAAATTTGCAGGGGCCTCACATTGACACGTCTACTGTTCTGTGTCTGTACAGCAGAAAGCATGGCATGAACTTACTCCAACTCTTTTCCTGCCTCTTTCAGTTTACCATTAACGTGAGCACAGACATGCGGCACCACCGGGTGCGCTTGGAGTTCCAGGACTCGCCCATACTCCGGGGGAAGAAGCTGCGAGGGGAGCAAGGCATCCAGGTGGTGCTGGACCCTGTCCACAGCGTGCGTCTCATGGACTGGTGGCACCCTCAATTCCCCGTGCCGTCTTGGGCTTAAAACTTCACGTGATCCAGAGAATGAAGATTTAAAGCGTGCTTCTATCATCCGTGATCATTCTGGACTTTTTTTTTTTTTTCCCCCCTTTTCCGACATGTTAGCGTGCTTGTTTTGCACATGAGCACAGCCGGGTTCATGGTGTCTCTACGCTAGTGGGTTTTATGATTGAAGTTGCTCTTTTATTAGGCGTACAAGGTTCTTCACACCAAATCATTACTAGTCAAAGACTGATTTCAGATTCATGTATTTTCTGAAGGTGACTCCCAGCAGCTTTGGTGAGCTATTACAATAAAACATGAGGAAACTGCATGTTGTCTTGCATGCACATCTCATTTCTTGCTTGTATAAGACCAGTTTAAATTGATCTACACTGTTGTAAACGACTAAAGATTGTTTCACGAATGGCAATGCATCCATGCAGAAGAAATTTAGAGGACAAACATTTGCTGGAGTCTTCTGCTACCTGTTTGATAGTCGTGAGAGAATTTGCAAACCGGTCATGTTTAAACGTTAAACACAATTAAACCTGGACTTACTTCATTAATAATTGTCTGATACGTCGTTTCAAATGTTCCTCTGAGACTTGTAAACCTATAATGAGCTTGGCAGAGATGGTTTTTGCTGTTTCATGTCTGATCCACTGATTTAATGTAAACTCTTTAAATTAGCTTGTAGCTCTGTGCTAACCGTAGGGACAAGGCGGCGGTGGCAGTTTAGCCTCTCGGACTGTGTGTCTAGTCACAATCATGCATGCTTCACCGGTTAAGTGATGCGTGGAAGGTATTGTATTGTATCGTACACAAGTTTTTGCTTTTATGTTTATTGGGTCAGACGCGACTTTATGGTGTACGCTTCTTGGGGTGATTTTGAAAAACTTAACGTTATTTTTGCACATATAGGATGATGCTTTGGGGTTGATTTAATTTCCTCAGTGGAAAAGTGGAATGCTTGATGTGAATGACAGGCCATTGAAGTGTTTATTGTAATAAATATTACAAGTTCCAACTCCTACTGAATGTCTCCTGGTGTTTGTGTAGAGGTGTGTGTGTGTGTGTGTGTTAGATAAACGGAAGGCATTCACAGGAAAGTCTACTGAGTATCTGAGGTAAACAGATACTTAATACTGAAAGCTAATGTAAAATAAATAAATTGAATGCTTGGTTATTTTGAAACTTCTACACTACTAGCTAGTTTGTTTGTTTGTTTTTTTGAAGAAAATGAGATAAATATATATTATTTACCAGCTTGGGTCAGTCCGTATCGTGAAATACTGTGATCGAGGTCTTGAAAATACTGACCGAGGCCTCTGGGGTCTCTGAGGTCACGGTATTTCATGATACGGACCAACCTTAAAGTGCCATTCCACCATTGGATGTATTCTTTGGCATAAAATACAATATATTTTATGACAACATGACTAGACAGAGAAATCTTTTAGCTTCAAAATGATATATCAAACATAATTTTTTTGACAACGACAAGTATATTAATTTTGCGACCAAAGTCACCTACCCTTTTAATTTCCGTGCGGTAGTGAAACGTGATGTCATCGGCAGGTTCCCTTTCTTGTGTACCACGTGTTGGTCTATTTTTAGATCAGGAAACCCCCAAAGTGAGAGAGTCATTTCTCCTCGTATATGGGGGCCAAAAAAAATTGCGAAAAATTGAGTTAATCTTTCAGTTAGCTAGATTTATTAGTATTAGCTAGATTTGTTGGTATTATTTTTATCGCGTTATATCCGCCATTGCTGATAATGTGTCACACGTCACGTGGTACACAAGAAGGGGAACCTGCCGATGACATCACGCGCGGAAATTAAAAGGGTAGGTGACTTTGGTCGCAAAATTAATATACTTGTCGTCAAAAAATTATGTTTGATATCATTTTGAAGCTAAAAGATTTCTCTATCTAGTGATACCATTTATATATGTTGTCAAAATATATTGTATTTTATGCCAAAGAATACATCCAATGGTGGAATGGCACTTTAAGCTGGTAAATAATTTTTTTTTTTCTTTACCAAATTCTAACAGAAAACGAGAGCGCCCGAAAGGGAAACCATATTTAGAACAAACCTGCTACACGCTCGTTTTCGGCTTTCTCCTGAAATGTTTTCTTTTATTTCGTCTTCATCAGGGTAGTAAAACTTGCTTTTGCTGTGAACGCTGTCGTTATCGCTACCCATGCTGTAAAATTAATGCTGTTATACTGAGAAATGTGAAAATAAATGTTGACAAAAAATGCTACTGTGTTTGTTGTGAACGACCGAGTTGCCAACGGTCCATAACCGAGGTCTGGATTGTAGGATTCCGGACTGCTCGCGAGCCAATCAGAGCGCACGATTTGATGGAAACCGGACTGTGAAAAAATCTTATTAACTAGCAGAGCTCCATGCAGTGTGGAAAATGAAAAAGAAGAAACCTTTGTCACATGCACACTCAAGCACGGTGAAATTCATCCTCTGCATTTAACCCATCTGAAGCAGTGAACACACGTGCGCACACAACCAGAGCAGTGGGCAGCCATACCGCAGCGCCAGGGGTCAGGCACCTCAGCCCAAGGCTGACCCATGTCAACCCAACTGCATGTCCTTGAACTGTGGGGGAAACTCACGCAGACACGGGGAGAACACGCAAACTCCATACAGAAAGGCCCTCGCCGGCCGCTGGGCCTGAACCCAGAACCTTCCTGCTGTGAGGCGACCGTGTCACCCCACTTAAAATGGAAGACACCATTTAAACCCAACCCCGAAGAGAGAGAATAAGATAAGATAGCCTTTTATTATCCCACAAGGGTACATTTGCATTGTTCCAGCAGCAAAATATAGAAAGAGAAAACGATAAGGCAGTGAAAGAGTAGTGCAAAAGTACCAAGTATACAAAAAAGGATATATAGAAAGAAATAAAGTACAAATTTAAAGATAAAAATGAACAAATTAACAGGTTTGTAGATATACAGTTACAGTGGTGCTTGAAAGTTTGTGAACCCTTTAGAATTTTCTATATTTCTGCATAAATATGACCTAAAACATCAGATTTTCACACAAGTCCTAAAAGTAGACAAAGAGAACCCAGTTAAACAAATGAGACAAAAATATTATACTTGGTCATTTATTTATTGAGGAAAATGATCCAGTATTACAGATCTGTGAGTGGCAAAAGTATGTGAACCTTTGCTTTCAGTATCTGGTGTGACCCCCTTGTGCAGCAATAACTGCAACTAAACATTTCCGGTAACTGTTGATCAGTCCTGCACACCGGCTTGGAGGAATTTGAGCCCATTCCTCCGTACAGAACAGCTTCAACTCTGGGACGTTGGTGGGTTTCCTCACATGAACTGCTCGCTTCAGGTCCTTCCACAACATTTCGATTGGATTAAGGTCAGAACTTTGACTTGGCCATTCCAAAACATTAACTTTATTCTTTGGTAGAACGACTTGTGTGCTTAGGGTCGTTGTCTTGCTGCATGACCCACCTTCTCTTGAGGTTCAGTTCATGGACAGATGTCCTGACATTTTCCTTTAGAATTAGCTGGTATAATTCAGAATTCATTGTTCCGTCAATGATGGCAAGCCGTCCTGACCCAGATGCAGCAAAACAGGCCCAAACCATGATACTACCACCACCATGTTTCACAGATGGGATTAAGGTTCTTATGCTGGAATGTGTTTTCCTTTCTCCAAACATCTCATCTCATGATCTCTAGCCGCTTTATCCTGTTCTACAGGGTCGCAGGCAAGCTGGAGCCTATCCCAGCTGACTACGGGTGAAAGGCGGGGTACACCCTGGACAAGTCGCCAGGTCATCACAGGGCTGACACATAGACACAGACAACCATTCACACTCACATTCACACCTACGGTCAATTTAGAGTCACCAGTTAACCTAACCTGCATATCTCTGGACTGTGGGGGAAACCGGAGCACCTGGAGGAAACCCACGTGGACACGGGGAGAACATGCAAACTCCGCACAGAAAGGCCCTCGCCGGCCACGGGGCCCGAACCCGGACCTTCTTGCTGTGAGGCGACAGCACTAACCACTACACCACCGTGCCGCCTTCTCCAAACATAACGCTTCTTATTTAAACCAAAAAGTTCTATTTTGGTCTCATCCATCCTAAAACATTTTTCCAATCGCCTTCTGGCTTGTCTACGTGATCTTTAGCAAACTGCAGATGAGCAGCAATGTTCTATTTGGAGAACACTGGCTTTCTCCTTGCAACCCTGCCATTTTTGTTCAGTGTTCTCTTGACGGTGGACTCATGAAAATTAACATTAGCCAATGTGAGAGAGGCCTTCAGTTGCTTAGAAGTTACTCTGGGGTCCTTTGCGACCTCGCCGACTATTACACGCCTCGCTCTTGGCGTGATCTTTGTCAGTCGAACACTCCTGCGGAGGATAACAATGGTCTTGAATTTCCTCCATTTGTACACAATCTGTCTGTCTGACTGTGGATTGGTGGAGTCCAAACTCTTTAGAGATGGTTTTGTAACCTTTTCCAGCCTGATGAGCATCAACACTTTTTCTGAGGTCCTCAGAAATCTTTGTTCGTGCCATGATACACTTCCACAAACATGTGTTGTGAAGATCAGACTTTGATAGATCCCTGTTCTTTAAATAAAACAGGGTGCCCAGTCTCACCTGATTGCCATCCCACTGATTGATTTTAACTGCTAATCCTAGAGGTTCACATACTTTTACCATTGATTTTCCTTAATAAATAAATGACCAAGTAGAATATTTTTGTCTCGTTTGTTTAACCGGGTTCTCTTTATTTACTTTTAGGACTTGGGTGAAAATCTGATCATTTATATAGAAATACAGAAAATTCTAAAGGGTTCACAAACTTTCAAGCACCACTGTAAGATAAGGGTTGTTTTACAATCAGGGTACAAAGTTTGTGTCACAGGGGTCCAAAATTCAAATTGATTCCAACTGGTTCTTGTACCAGTTTTTAAGTGAAGGACGAGTTAAAGAACAGATTTCAGGTAATTTTTTTGACATATGTGTATGGTAGTTTCGTGTAATCTGCTATAAGATGGGAGAAACAAATGAAGTGATTCTCGGAGAGGACATTTTTTTTTGACAATTCAGAATCCACTACTTCCATAGTGCTTTTAAATATAAGGCTGTAAGCTTTGTGTTAGTCTCATCTCATCTCATCATCTCTAGCTGCTTTATCTTGTCCTACAGGGTCGCAGGCAAGCTGGAGCCTATCCCAGCTGACTACGGGCGAAAGGCGGGGTACACCCTGGACAAGTCGCCAGGTCATCACAGGGCTGACACATAGACACAGACAACCATTCACACTCACATTCACACCTACGCTCAATTTAGAGTCACCAGTTAACCTAACCTGCATGTCTTTGGACTGTGGGGGAAACCGGAGCACCCGGAGGAAACCCACGCGGACACGGGGAGAACATGCAAACTCCGCACAGAAAGGCCCTCGCCGGCCCCGGGGCTCAAACCCGGACCTTCTTGCTGTGAGGCGACAGCGCTAACCACTACGCCACCGTGCTGCCCCGAGCAAGAAAATAAAATCACAAAAAGAATAAAATCACAAAATTGGGTGGGAAAAAAACAGCGTATTATGTACAATATACAATGGCAGGCCTGTTGCCAGTAACAAAGTAAAAAATAAATAAATTTAAAAAAAAAAGGCAGCAGATAAAATATGGCAAATAAATAAAATGACGCGTGGATAAAATTAAAATGACAATATGATTAGAGTGACATTGTAGTTAAAGTGACAATACAGAGCAAATATTTAAGCTAACCACTACACCACTGTGCCGCCCGCCATACTGATTAAAATTAAAATAGAAAAATGCTTGAAACATTTTAGTTTATGTGTAATGAGTCTATAATATACATCCCCGATTCCAAAAAAGTTGGGACAAAGTACAAATTGTAAATAAAAACGGAATGCAATAATTTACAAATCTCAAAAACTGATATTGTATTCACAGGAGAACATAGACAACATATCAAATGTCGAAAGTGAGACATTTTGAAATTTCATGCCAAATATTGGCTCATTTGAAATTTCATGACAGCAACACATCTCAAAAAAGTTGGGACAGGGGCAATAAGAGGCTGGAAAAATTAAAGGTACAAAAAAGGAACAGCTGGAGGACCAAATTGCAACTCATTAGGTCAATTGGCAATAGGTCATTAACATGACTGGGTATAAAAAGAGCATCTTGGAGTGGCAGCGGCTCTCAGAAGTAAAGATGGGAAGAGGATCACCAATCCCCCTAATTCTGCGCCGACAAATAGTGGAGCAATATCAGAAAGGAGTTCGACAGTGTAAAATTGCAAAGAGTTTGAACATATCATCATCTACAGGGCATAATATCATCAAAAGATTCAGAGAATCTGGAAGAATCTCTGTGCGTAAGGGTCAAGGCCGGAAAACCATACTGGGTGCCCGTGATCTTCGGGCCCTTAGACGGCACTGCATCACATACAGGCATGGTTCTGTATTGGAAATCACAAAATGGGCTCAGGAATATTTCCAGAGAACGTTATCTGTGAACACAATTCACCGTGCCATCTGCTGTTGCCAGCTAAAACTCTATAGTTCAAAGAAGAAGCCGTATCTAAACATGACCCAGAAGCGCAGACGTCTTCTCTGGGCCAAGGCTCATTTAAAATGGACTGTGGCAAAGTGGAAAACTGTTCTGTAGTCAGACGAATCAAAATTTGAAGTTCTTTATGGAAATCAGGGACGCCGTGTCATTCGGACTAAAGAGGAGAAGGACGACCCAAGTTATCAGCGCTCAGTTCAGAAGCCTGCATCTCTGATGGTATGGGGTTGCATTAGTGCGTGTGGCATGGGCAGCTTACACATCTGGAAAGACACCATCAATGCTGAAAGGTATATCCAGGTTCTAGAGCAACATATGCTCCCATCCAGACGACGTCTCTTTCAGGGAAGACCTTGCATTTTCCAACATGACAATGCCAAACCACATACTGCATCAATTACAGCATCATGGCTGCGTAGAAGAAGGGTCCGGGTACTGAACTGGCCAGCCTGCAGTCCAGATCTTTCACCCATAGAAAACATTTGGCGCATCATAAAACGGAAGATACGACAAAAAAGACCTAAGACAGTTGAGCAACTAGAATCCTACATTAGACAAGAATGGGTTAACATTCCTATCCCTAAACTTGAGCAACTTGTCTCCTCAGTCCCCAGACGTTTACAGACTGTTGTAAAGAGAAAAGGGGATGTCTCACAGTGGTAAACATGGCCTTGTCCCAGCTTTTTTGAGATGTGTTGTTGTCATGAAATTTAAAATCACCTAATTTTTCTCTTTAAATGATACATTTTCTCAGTTTAAACAGCTGATATGTCATCTATGTTCTATTCTGAATAAAATATGGAATTTTGAAACTTCCACATCATTGCATTCCGTTTTTATTTACAATTTGTACTTTGTCCCAACTTTTTTGGAATCAGGGTTGTATAACATTTTCACTTTCTTAAATAACTGATGGAAAATATTGAACTTTTTCATAATATTCTAATTTTTTGAGATGCACTAGTACTTTTACCATTGCTTTTCCTTAATAAATAAATGACCAAGTAGAATATTTTTGTCTTGTTTGTTTAACCGGGTTCTCTTTATCTGCTTTTAGGACTTGGGTGAAAATCTGATCATTTATACCGAAATACAGAAAATTCTAAAGGGTTCACAAACTTTCAAGCACCACTGTAAGATAAGTGTATTGCACAGGCAGCACAAGTTAGACTTAGACTTAGACAAAACTTTATTTATCCCCGAAGGGCAATTAGAAGGGCGAAAAGCGGTCCATTAAAAGAGCAAGAAAATAAAATCACAAAAAGAATAAAATCACAAAAATGGGTGGGGAAAAAACACAGTGTATTATGTACAATATACAATGGCAGGCCTGTTGCCAAAGTAAATAAATAAATAAATTAATTAAAAAAAGTCAGCAGATAAAATATGGCAAATAAATAAAATGACAATATGATTAGAGTGACATTGTAGTTAAAGTGACAAGGTGATATTGTAATATTGCACATCAGGACATGCGATATTGCACTAGAGTATTGTACAAGTTAGTAGATATACTCCACAGGAGCCATTTTATCCGTGTGTAAACACAGAGTAAATATTTAAGCTAACCACTACACCAATGTGCCGCCCGCCATACTGATTAAAATTAAAATAGAAAAATGCTTGAAACATTAGTTTATGTGTAATGACTCTATAATATATAACATTTTCACTTTCTTAAATAACTGATGGAAAATATTGAACTTTTTCATAATATTCTAATTTTTTGAGATGCACTAGTACTTTTACCATTGATTTTCCTTAATAAATAAATGACCAAGTAGAATATTTTTGTCTCGTTTGTTTAACCGGGTTCTCTTTATCTGCTTTTAGGACTTGGGTGAAAATCTGATCATTTATACAGAAATACAGAAAATTCTAAAGGATTCACAAACTGGGTGGCACGGTTTGCGCTGTCGCCTCACAGCAAGAAGGTCTGGGTTCGAGCTACCAAGCTCCTGAATCAGAGATGAAGTCAACATGTCTAAAAATAGAAGATAAAATCGTCTGAAAAAAGAATAAATAAAAATAAAATAAATTTAAATAAGTTCAATAACTTAAGTAAAAGCAAAATGAAGTGATTTTATATACAATGATTCCTATATGCATAGTATATTGCACCTGAGTTAAGGCTAGGCGGCACGGTGGTGTAGTGGTTAGCGCTGTCGCCTCACAGCAAGAAGGTCTGGGTTCGAGCCCCGTGGCCGGCGAGGGCCTTTCTGTGTGGAGTTTGCATGTTCTCCCCGTGTCCGTGTGGGTTTCCTCCGGGTGCTCCGGTTTCCCCCACAGTCCAAAGACATGCAGGTTAGGTTAACTGGTGACTCTAAATTGACCGTAGGTGTGAATGTGAGTGTGAATGGTTGTCTGTGTCTATGTGTCAGCCCTGTGATGACCTGGCGACTTGTCCACCCTTACGAAAATTAACCATGGTTTTACCATGGTTTATAGTTATTCATGGTTTTCATGGTTTTTTGGGTAACCATGAAAACCATGGTGCATTTTACCTCAATGTTCACTTAAATTTTTAGGTTCTAAGTAAATGTTAATGGATCTGGGCTGTTAATCGAGATCCTTCTCTACAGCACTGACTGTTGGACGAAAGCATGGTAATACTACAGTTAGTGCATCCTTTTAAAAACCATACTATCCCTTTTTAAACTAATTTCGTAGTTACTATGACCTATTACACATACAACTATGATGCTACCACAGCTACTGCAGTACCATGGATGAACCATAGTAATACTATGGTTGGTTCATCTCATCTCATCTCATTATCTCTAGCCGCTTTATCCTGTTCTACAGGGTCGCAGGCAAGCTGGAGCCTATTCCAGCTGACTACGGGCGAAAGGCGGGGTACACCCTGGACAAGTCGCCAGGTCATCACAGGGCTGACACATAGACACAGACAACCATTCACACTCACATTCACACCTACGGTCAATTTAGAGTCACCAGTTAACCTAACCTGCATGTCTTTGGACTGTGGGGGAAACCGGAGCACCCGGAGGAAACCCACGCGGACACGGGGAGAACATGCAAACTCCACACAGAAAGGCCCTCGCCGGCCACAGGGCTCGAACCCAGGACCTTCTTGCTGTGAGGCGACAGCGCTAACCACTACACCACCGTGCCGCCCCTGGTTGGTTCATAGTACTTAGAATAACCATATGGTATCTCATGGTTACTACATAAAAACCATGGTAAACCATGGCAGATTTTCGTAAGGGCAGGGTGTACCCCGCCTTTCGCCCGTAGTCAGCTGGGATAGGCTCCAGCTTGCCTGCGACCCTGTAGAACAGGATAAAGCGGCTAGAGATAATGAGATGAGATGAGATGATTAGAGTGACATTGTAGCTAAAGTGACAAGGTGATATTGTAATATTGCACTAGAGTATTGTACAAGTTAGTAGGTATACTCCACAGGAGCCATTTTATCAGTGTGTAAACAGAGTAAATCTGTAAGCAGTCCCGGAGAGTTATTAATGTAAATTAGCGCGCGCTCGCACACACAAATATTATGACACGCTTGAGCGCGTGCACGCCTTATGAAAGACGTGTTCGGGCATGGAAGGCTCGCGCCGCGTGCTGATTGGTCAACTCAGCTGTCAGTCTGACGTGCCTACAGGTGACCGAGCGACAGCGACACATCACGAAAACAAATAGCGGCTTGAAATAAAAAGTCACACAGGGGACACTTTTCTAGCAGTTTCACTTCCAGGAACCGGACGAGGAAGCGGCAGGCGCGCGGCTCTGACACTCTTTTACCGTCACCGAGCTGTGCGTGCGGAAAAGCCGGGCTTTAACTTTGTACTTTCTGACCTTCAGCGGGTGAGCGATATTTACTCTCTGTTAATCCGTGTGCGCGCGCGTGAGGCGCGGCGCGGCTTGCATTCACTCACATACAGGACCGGTTTAGCATTAGCCTTAGCTTTAAATCCGTGTTTAGAAGTTGTTGTTTAGTCGGGGTCAAAGCTCTTGTTAAAGTAGAAACAGAAAAGTTGTCTCGGTTCGCCAAAAATAAAAGGTTGATAATGTTGCGCGCATGCGCAAGATGGGTTTTTTTTTTAAATATATATATTTAACAAAACTCTCAAATAGTTTATCTTACTGCTCATACAGTCTTGTGTGTTGTTTTTTTTTTTACACTTGGTCGTTTTAATCTCCTGGTTGAATCGAAGTGTGTCCATGTTTAGTTTGTGTTGTGCTGCACGTTCTGACCAATACGAGGCTTTAGAGCGCTCGTGCGCGGGCAGATCAGCCAATCAGAGCAACGTGTCAAGCATGATATATAAGCAACGCTGAGTTATTTTTGTCCGCCGGCTCAACATGGCCTGTGAAGGAAGAAACACACACACCACACTAAGCAGTCTGACTCCATACCTGCGTGTATTTATTAATGAATTGAGTGAGTTGCAGAGTAGCAGAGCTGGTGTTGTTATATGGAAGAATTGACCACCTGTTGAATTCATACTCCAAACACATAGGGGGCAGTGTATCATCAAGTTAGGGGGCTCACTTCTATCAGGAGAAACGAGGAAGTGTACAGTCCTTCCTCACCTTCTCTTATAGAACTCTCATAGCAGGGTTATTTTGAGCCCCCAAACCCCCCCCCCCCCCCCTTTTTTTTTCAATACAGGGTTTATACAATCTAATTTGAGTGCTTGAAAGTTTGTGAACCCTTTAGAATTTTCTGTATTTGACATCAAGTCGTAAAAGTAGACAAAATATTATTATGCTTGGTCATTTATTTATTGAGAAATGATCCAATATTACATATCTATCTGTGAGTGGCAAAAGTATGTGAACCTTTGCTTTCAGTATCTGGTGTGACCCCCTTGTGCAGCAATAACTGCAACTAGACGTTTGCGGTAACTGTTGATCAGTCCTGCACACCGGCTTGGAGGAATTTTAGCCCGTTCCTCCATAGAACAGCTTCAACTCTGGGATGTTGGTGGGTTTCCTCACATGAACTGCTCGCTTGAGGTCTGTCCACAACATTTCGATTGGATTAAGGTCAGGACTTTGACTTGGCCATTCCAAAACATTAACTTTATTCTTTGGTAGAACGACTTGTGTGCTTAGGGTTGTTGTCTTGCTGCATGACCCACCTTCTCTTGAGATTCAGTTCATGGACAGATGTCCTGACATTTTTCCTTTAAAATTCGCTGGTATAATTCAGAATTCATTGTTCTATCAATGATGGCAAGCCGTCTTGGCCCAGATGCAGCAAAACAGGCCCAAACCATGATACTACCAACACCATGTTTCACAGATGGGATAAGGTTCTTATGCTGGAAAGTAGTGTTTTCCTTTCTCCAAACATTACACTTTTCTCATTTAAACCAAAATGTTCTATTTTGGTCTCATCCGTCCCAAAACATCTTTCCAATAGCCTTCTGGCTTGTCCACGTGATCTTTAGCAAACTGCAGACGAGCAGCAATGTTCTTTTTGGAGAGCAGTGGCTTTCTCCTTGCAACCCTGCCATGCACACCATTGTTGTTCAGTGTTCTCCTGATGGTGGACTCATGAACATAAACATTAGCCAATGTGAGAGAGGCCTTCAGTTGCTTAGAAGTTACCCCGGGGTCCTTTGTGACCTCGCTGACTATTACACGCCTTGCTCTTGGAGTGATCTTTGTTGGTCGACCACTCCTGGGGAGGGTAACGATGGTCTTGAATTTCCTCCATTTGTACACAATCTGTCTGACTGTGGATTGGTGGAGTCCAAACTCTTTAGAGATGGCTTTGTAACCTTTTCCAGCCTAATAAGCATCAACAACGCTTTTTCTGAGGTCCTCAGAAATCTCCTTTGTTCGTGCCATGATACACTTCCACAAACATGTGTTGTGAAGATCAGACTTTGATAGATCCCTGTTCTTTAAATAAAACAGGCTGCCCACTCACACCCGATTGTCATCCCATTGATTGAAAACACCTGACTCTAATTTCACCTTCATATTCACTGCTAATCCTAGAGGTTCACATACTTTTGCCACGCACAGATGTGTAATATTGGATCATTTTCCTCAATAAATAAATGACCAAGTATAATATTTTTGTCTCATTTGTTTAACTGGGTTCTCTTTATCTACTTTTTTAGGACTTGTGTGAAAATCTGATCATGTTTTTGGTCATTTATGTAGAAATATAGAAAATTCTAAAGGATTCACAAACTTTCAAGCACCACTGTAACTGCTGTCTAACAGCAGGACAAGAATACACACAATTCGACCAAACTGCAGAAACTCTGAGAGCCGGTCAAGAGAACATTGCGATCGTATCTTCATGTACTGTATGGTGTTAACCTGCAGTTTACATTAGAGCTTGCTTAGCTCAGTTTTTAGTAAGAAAACAGCCATCTCTTTCATCAGTAATGCATGAGACCACTATGGCATGCCGCAATTATGTGACTTTTTTTTTTTTTTTAAATTAACGTGACTGATCAAACTTGAGCTTATGTCCCAATAAAATAATCACATACCTGAATGTGTTTGAGTTTTGTATTTTGTTTGGTTTAATAATTGGGCCACTTTACCTTTGCGAGTGTAACTCACTATGCCCTTGCAGTTTGCCGCCTTGTGACTAGCAGATCTTGCACCCAGCCACTGCGAAACTGTTCATGATCTTCTAAAGATTTGTAACTTTTTCACCTCCGGCAAAGCGCATGCACTCGGTCCAAAAACAAGATGGTATACTATGTCTGGGTTTGTGACTGGATGATCTGTAATCCTGTCTTTGGCTGTTACTTTGTGCTTAGTTCGTCCAAATGTCGTCGCTTGGCATTGCGATCGAGTTTCTCCTGGTCGGGGCCCTATTCATTCTCTTTTCCCTTCTCTGTCAGACTTGACCAATTTAATCAACTTTTCAGCCACCCCCCCACCCCCACCCCCCCAAAAAAAAGGTAAGCAGGTAACTGCTGTAACAAAGCACGTTTTTCACATCCCAGCACTCAACATGTCGTGACCTAACTATATATTCTCTGCAGTTTCTCGTCAAAATGGCCATTTCGTCGTCATTTTGAATGCTTTCAACTGGAATTCTTGCACACAGCACCTTTTACGAAAGGTATTCTAAGCAACAGGGAAGTTGGACTGTAGTATGGATTACAGCAACAACACCAGGATTACAAAACGGCGAGCACAAACATGTCTGTCGCAAAATGGTAGAAGTTTCAGAGTGCACGGTTACTATTCTAGCAGTGTTGTCATTTTGTAATGAAAGTATAGGGTACTTTGGAAATGCCACAATGCACTGTAGTGTCCGATCTGGCAGATCGAAATCTGCCAACAGAACAACACAAAGCTTTATTATGAAATTAGTAAGTGTCTAGAAATAGGCGTGATGTGATAAACTTTGTGTAAATGTGATGCAGAATAAGATGGACCGTTGTTTTGCAATGCAAATAAAAAAAAAAAAAAAAAAATCCATTCAGGCTTGAAATCACATTTGTGTCGCTCCTGGTCTGTTCCATCATTCAGTTTCGTCAGTTATACTGTAGAGGTTAGAGAGAAATAATCTCTTTTTTTTTTTTTTCTGTTATTTCTATATGCAAACTAGCAGTTCTGAACATTCCTGAAATTATTTATTTATTTATTTATTTATTTATTTTTTGAAAATTAATACCCATCTTGCACAGCTTTCTTGGTAATGTGGCCTCTTCTTGTAAATGTGCAACCTGCTCTTGGTTCCTCAGAGCTGCTGGAGCGTAGAGAGAGGGGCGGGGGGGAGAGAGGTATCTAAGTAATTCTCGACAACTTATTACTTCCTGACTCGACAGTCACTAAAACCCTGCACATCCTCCAAGCACCTAAACCCTCAGCCTCTTCATTCTCAGTCATACAGTGGCCCACGCTGCGTAAGGATCAGTATGTGCGGTTCGTTTCCTTCACTCAGACTGTGCTTTAGGTGCTGTAATTAGGAATCCAGGCCTAAACCTGCCTGTCTTGTTCCTTGCCGCAGTATCCTGTTTAATTTGTACCCGACGTGTACACACTAATGCTGCTGCCTGAGCCACTTAGCCTGAGCAAACAGATCCTCTCACGGTCCGCTGCTGACCTGCTGGCTTTGTTTTGGTGTGGCTTACACCTGTAAAGGAGTCAAGGGACGCCCTGTATATCAATAAACGCCAAGAGCTGTTTTTATTGCCCATTTAAAGTGGATTTCTAGTGGTTAATCTTCCCCCGGCGGTGTAATTACACCAATAATGTGCTCCGTTTAAAGCGAAACCTGGCCATACTGCTGTGTGTTTACTCCGGAGAGTTGCTTAAAGTCTATTGCATTATACTTGACCATATGACTGTGGGGAATTTTGGCTGTACAAGAAATGGGGCAAGTCTTCCTCTCCCACCCATTTCGTCACTCTTGCTATTCTGGGGAGAACTTTGATTTAGACGTAGCGAGCCGAACATCTGCTTGAGGGTCAAATCTTAAAGTATTGGCACCTTTCTGAGCAAAAATGAGTGCACGGTATAAAATTGAGGTCGGATCCCTTTTGAGATGCTGTAGTCTGAATTCAAGACTTCTTTACATGTTCTGCATTCAGTACTGGTCCCGATGTTCCTCTACAAGTGTTTTTGGCCTTGTTAGTTATTGATGCAAGAAGAGTTTCAGTGCCGAAATATTATTGTGAGGGTGGCAATAATTTTGGAACAGTTGTTTCACAGGAAGCAGTTTGGGTTGGGAGGAAAAGTGTCACATCAACTAACTGTTTGTAAAAAAAAAAAAAGAGTTTACTTGTATATAAAAAATGAGGGGTAAATTTCCACTTGCCCCCTGTTTTGCGAGGTTTTTTTTTTTTTTAAGAAAAACTATAGAATAGTTGTGAATTGCAACATAAAATGAAGCTCACACATCAAGTTGAAGTTTGGTTATTGATTACGTTTGTTTATTGGTTGCTTTTTACTTGTAACGGACAATTTTATCCAAAATTTCAAAAAGATAGATATATAAATATTTTGCACAGGACTGTGTTCCTCTGATCACAGAAACAGAGCTCCAGCTCTCTCTGCTCTTAATCTGTTCTGTTCTTTCAGGATTTATCGCACATGTCGCTTCTTGTTGAGTTTTTATGCCCGAGTTGTTTGAAACCAATCCGGGTTTTCGGTGTCGAATAAGGAAGCGGCTTCACCTTTAAGAAAATCAAACGCTTTCATGAAGGCGCTGACTCGAATGCGAGCATTCTTTAACCACTTGTTCTTGAAGCATTTGCTTCTATTTGTTAACATTTTTTCTTGATGGCAGGGAGACAGTAATGCCTTTTTATCTATTTCTCGTTTTGAACAAGCAAAAACAGCGTGAAAATTAACCGTATTGAAGACCGATTAAGCCTTGCTTGCCTGAAAGACGGTGTCTGTCTGACCCTGGCTGTAATCATCACGTGATGCGTGACGTCATGCACAAGGGGTCTATAAACAGTAGGCGTACCATACTACAACAGCGGGGGTGTATAAAATAACTTGCAAAGCAGTAAATGAAACCGAGACTAAGAAAACAGCCAAGACGTGATGGCGGATACGTAGTGAGGGACACTTTCAGGAACGGAAATAAAAGATCAAAAAGGCTAATTTTTGTGGTGCTAGTTCGTAATATATGCTCATTCCAACTTGCCCGGTCAGGGACATATTGCCCTGGGCAATCGGGCAGTCCTTAAGGTCGAGCCCTGGGGTGCCAATAATTTTGGAGTTGACTTACATACTGCATGCATACTATGCATTTGTTGTTGTTTTTTCTTTTTTGCACTGTTTATGATATTTGCATTGTGTCTTGATAATGTGGTATGACCGTTATAACCTGTTTTTAATGGGTTTTTTCCCCCCGTCCATTAAAAATATTAATATTGTATTAATATAATGTAACTGTTCAAATATTAGGCTTATAACGAGACGTTTAGAGACCACTTTCTTTTATTCCTGAACTTTCCACTGTCAGAAGACATTAGGTCCGATTTGAAATAATTAAAAGACTTGTTTTTGAATTGAGGGCTGTTTTACAGTAAATCCATACAAAAAATAAAAGACTTTGAGAACCAGTGATTTAGGGGAAGTTGCATCATTGCAGTGGCCTGAAGTATGGTATAAGCAATTAGTGTGAAGCAGCATTTATTTTGACAGCATTTCCTTTGCAGGAATATGAGCAATGATCTACATGTGCACCAGGAGCTCGGTTCATCCAGGATAAGGCATTTACGCCTCCGTCTAGTCCTACTCTTAGGGGTTTTGAAGCGCCGCTGCGATTACTTGTGCTACGTTTTACGTGTGTGTGTGTGTGTGTGTACGGAGAACTCGAAGTTTCCTGACATTTGCTGTATATTTGATTTCTGCAGGGGGGGGTTGCTCTGTTCTGTTGGGATCTGACTGCCAGCACAGGCAGTGTTTATGTCTACTGCAGTTTGTAAAGCACACTGGGTCTTGTTTTATCTTCTTACTAAGTCTGCGAAACATCTCTCTCTCTCTCGCACGCGCAGGTTTACATAGTTGTCATTATGTAGTCCAGAACCACATGAGCTTGAATCATATACATGATAAAAGAGCAGTGCTTTGGATGATGTACACATACAGCTGGGCATGTACAAATATTATATTATCTCATTGTTGTTATTATTATTCTTAACAGATTTCTGACGTTATAATAATTTCAGGAGTGGACAAATCAGTGGCTTAGGAGGTTGAGAATGACAGATTACATCTCTGGAATTTCGAACAACCCCCTCTCACACTCTCTGTCTCAATCTCTCTCTCTCTCTCTCTCTCTCTCTCTCTCTCTCTCTCTCTCTCACACTCACACACACGCGCACACACGAGTGGCTGGCGGACACCAACCAGAGAACGAAATACATATGTTATTTACCAACTGGGAGGTCCGTATGGTGAAATGCCGTGACCAGGGTCTTGAAAGTACTGAACGAGGCCCTCTGGGCCGAGGTCACGGTATTTCACCATACGGACCGACCTTAAGCTGGTAAATTTAAAAAAAAAAATTTTTATATATATATATATATAAATATAAATATAAATTATTTATTTTATTTTTTTCTTTACCAAATTCTAACAGAAAACGAGAGCGTCCAAAAGGGAAAAGCAAGCCGAGGCGCCATTTTGAATCCTCATTCACGGCTGTAATGCAAATGGCTTCCTCCTCGGTATACAAGTGCACTTCCATGGCAGGAAAAAAACTACATTTTGCCGCCTATGTTGTCCCCTATTTATACAAAATTGAGTCATTCAGGATTCAGCCGTGTTTTTGCTCGGCGTTAGCAAGTTAGAGGTTTTCAGCTTTCTCCTGAAGTGTTTTCTTTTTCTTCTTCCTCAGGGTAGTAAAACTCACTTTCGCTGTGAAGACTGTCGTTATCGCTATCCATGCTGTAAAATTAATGCTATTCTCCTGAGAAATGCGAAAATAAATGTTGACAAAAATTGCTACTATGTTTGTTGTGAA
The DNA here is from genome assembly GCF_027579695.1 of Neoarius graeffei. NCBI lineage: Eukaryota > Metazoa > Chordata > Actinopteri > Siluriformes > Ariidae > Neoarius > Neoarius graeffei. The sequence goes on from NC_083594.1 coordinate 40,860,589, forward strand.
CGAGCGAGTCGCCAGAGGGCCGTAACCGGGGTCCGTACCGTAAGATACAGACCTGCTCGCCAGCCAATCAAAGCGCAGGATTTGATGGAAACCGGACCGCGAAAAAAAAAAACATTATTGACTATTTCTATAATGTCTTTCCATCTGTGGCTACATCGAGTCTCTGTGGGAATCTGTATTGTACCACAGTGTTGTTGAATGCTTGATTCTAATCACTACGAGGATGTTGGTTGGTTGACCTTCTTTTTTTTTTTTTTTTTATTTTCTGTAACAGCAGTTTGAATACATTCTAATAGGTTTTCATCTCTGTAGTCTGTTTACACAGGAACTGGTATGATGAGTATTTTGCATAAACGGATAAAAAAGAACGCTGATATAAAATAAAACCAATTGTAGTCATCTGCATTTTGCTATGGTGTATGAGAAATAAAATGCTTTAGGACATGCCGTTATGGGAAAGCTAATCAACTTCGTGTCATCATGTGACTTATGAGAAGAATGTGTTTTACATTTCAATTTTGAGAAATATTGCTTTATGGAATCGTCTGAACAACCACCTAATGCATGCGCATATAATTTTTTTTTTTTTTTTTTTTTTTTTTTAGTTCAATTTCAAATTGTGCATTAAGCAGGTTAATGGAAATGCAGCTGTACAAGCGATTATTTGTTTACTCCCGATTAATTCCACATATTTGTACTGCATAACTTGTAAACCGTATGCTACGGAAGCATATTGCTGCCACACCAGGGAAAAAAAGGGGGGGGAATCAGTATCACGTAATAACGTGAAAAATATATTGTTATGAGATGCTAGAGGTAGCATCACTTGTTAATTAGCTGGAGGGACATGAACGGCTCCATAGTTACAAGCTACCTCCGGTGGGTCGGACGGACTCGTTCTTCCTTCTGTACAGCCCCATGGATTTTAAAATCCTTTTAAGTGCACAAACTTATTGCACCGTCTTCAATAACAGCAGAATCTCACCATGTCTCAACCCAAACATGAAGTAGAACTTGATTAAATCATGTAAGTGAGCCATATTGCCCAGTTTATTCTCTGCACACTTCATTCAAACATGAGTTTCAAGTTATCACAGGAAAAGTTTCATGTTTTAACGGTATAAATACCAAATTATCACGTGATAATGTGAAGTGGTTAGCACGGTCACTGTGCAACAAGAAGGTTCTGGGTTCGAGTCCAGTGGCCGACGGGGGCCTTTCTGTGTGGAGTCTGTGTGGGTTTCCTCCGGGTGCTCCGGTTTCCACCACAGTCCAAAGACATGCAGGTTAGGCTAACTGGTGGCTCGAAATTGACCGTGTGAATGGTTGTTTTGTCTCTGTCTCAGCCTTGCAATGATTTGGCGACTTGTCCAGGGTGTACGCTCACATATAGTGCCCACGACTCAACACAATAAGTGGTTACGGATAATGAATGGAAACCGTGAAAATATATCGTTTATGACTCTATTTCATGATCCTGGTTTCCCCTTCCCACTGGTGTGGCGGCAGCAACACACTTCCGTAGTCTACAGTACTTTTTTGTGTTCCCCTCACAGTACCTTCACACTTACCATACAGTTAGGATCAACACAAGGGTATTGTGCGGGAATGCAAAAGTAGCTTCAAATGACTTCCACGCCATGACCCCGAAGGGGCTCCGTACAAATGCCCGGATGTGGAAAATGGCACGATTCCAAGTTATGACTTCCCACTTTCCAATACACAACCTATCTCAAGAGTCTGAAAGATTCTGCCTACTTTGGCAGCCTGCTCTGAATCTCTACAATCAGAACATTAGGCCATTATTAAAAAATGTTCTATATCTGGTCCACTGGCCGGGTTTGTGCGGTTGAATTTATTATTATTATTTTTTATTTATTTTTTTTTTTAAACGCCGGTTTTTCGACATTTTTTTCGGGTTCATAAATCTAAAATCGAACTTGACATTTACGCATTCCCAGGGCTTTCCACTAAGGCTCATACTAGCCAGCCATGACAAATAAGTAGCCAGCCGGGGGGGAGTAAACACAAAATAAACTCCTGTGCACGCAGTTCCCAGGATTAAATGTATTTTCCACAGACCATTTATTTATTCACTTTACTCAAATACAAAGTAAAATGGCAGTAAATCTTCTTTCTTTTCTTGCGTATTGCATCATGAGGCGTTCCTGGCTTGTGACTCTCTCTCTCTCATTTTCGGTGCATGACACATTCACGCAACTGAGCATGCTAGGAATTAACAACGACAACGGTCTGCAGTGGTGGCTACACAATTACACACTCAGCGAACATTTCTCCATTTGTGTATGAAAATACACTCCAACCACTCAGTTTGGTTTCATTTACAACCAACGGTGTCTTTTGATGCCAGCACGTAATTGAACAAGAGAAGACTGGTTTACCGGAGACAAAATAAGCGTCATCTCTGCTTCAGTTCCCTCCGACGGCCCCGACACACTACTGCCTCCGCCGAGTGCGTGCACACACTGCATGTCGGGGCCGCGGATGAGTTACTCTCCCTTGATCAACGAAGTCGGTGGGGAATTTGTGGTTATTATCGGTACAAACAGCGCGAATCACAACTTGAGTGTGGTTCAGTTTGGCATTATTGTCAGTCCGTTAGATAAACATTTAATTTTATTAAAATCGAAAATTTAATATTTAGAGCCTGTGGGCTACAAAAATAAGTCATTTAAAGTAGCCGGCTGGACTTAATTGTGTAGTCGGCTGTATGGCCGGCAGCTGTCGCTTGTGGAAAGCCCTGCATTCCGCGCAGAATATAGAATCGAATCAGCTCTGCGCATGCGCCGTGCGGCACAAAAAAATGGCAGCCACCATGAAGGAAGGAGATCCGGAGTTTTCAAGCATTTGCTTAAGTGTGAAATCGCAAAATGGTATTCTAGCGAACAACAAAATAGTAAAGATTCAGAAAAACAAATCATTCGGTGATCATTTTAATAGTGTAATTTCATCCGAACTCGGCCTAACGCTCGATTTAGAACTACAAAAATTCTGCGTCTCGGACATTTTAAGTACCTTTTGTAAAAGTTTTGCAAATGTTGCAGTCAGCATTTAAAATGCTAACTTAAAGTTTTTGTACAAGTTTCAGTTGATTAAACTGTCTCATCTCATTATCTCTAGCCGCTTTATCCTGTTCTACAGGGTTGCAGGCAAGCTGGAGCCTATCCCAGCTGACTACGGGCGAAAGGCGGGGTACACCCTGGACAAGTCGCCAGGTCATCACAGGGCTGATACATAGACACAGACAACCATTCACACCTACGGTCAATTTAGAGTCACCAGTTAACCTAACCTGCATGTCTTTGGACTGTGGGGGAAACCGGAGCACCCGGAGGAAACCCACGCGGACACGGGGTGAACATGCAAACTCCGCACAGAAAGACCCTCGCCAGCCACGGGGCTCGAACCCGGACCTTCTTGCTGTGAGGCGACAGCGCTAACCACTACACCACCGTGCCGCCCTGATTAAACGGTCATATTTTATTAAATGTGTCTGCTTTTGTAATAAAGTACTGAAAGAAAAAGCAAACGCAGCATTGCGATTTCTTATCCATCCATAAAAAAAATCCCTCCCAACTGAATTTTTTTGCTCACCCGGTGGACAGGAAACGGATTTTTTTTTTTTAAGGATGGCCTTATGCCTCAGGACAGTTGAGTGCAAAAGTTTGTACACCATTCTCATCACGCCTAGGGCAATTCCATGTAAATGTCAACCTCACCATGCAAAACTAAAGCAACATGTAATACATCAAAACCACTCCCAGAGGTATCACCTAGGCCTGTATTTTACAGATGTCAATAAGTTGAACCAATTTGTAACCAACCTAATATGTCACTGTCATTCTTTCTTTCTTATAATGTAAAACCCAAGCTAAAATCAACTTTGATCATGTACAATTCTATATTATTGCCACAAGCCACAGAAATGTATGCTAAAATCCACAAAACAGCAAAACAATAGCCATCCTAAATATTATTTAAGAGCTTTGATAGTTTTAGCTGATATTTAGAGAGTTTTTCAAAGGGTTATGGTGGTTAAATTGCTGATTTTCTAAACATATGCCATGTCTATTTCAGACGCGTCACATCCATAACGGAATTTCGTCACATCCATAACGCTGACTTTTCCTTCCGAAACTCTGCATGAAATACAAAATATTTTAAACAAAGATTTTTTAATATTCACCTTGGACCCCTCTATCAAATGGATATCTCCATTTCGACATTAGGTTTACAATTTCACAGAGTTTGATAAAAATGTACAGTCACCCAAGAAAAGTGATACTTTTTCTGTCACATCCATAACGCATCTTTTATTGGCGTTTTCTGGCATGCCCTAGATGTACTATGGGAATTGTTCTTGTTCTATCACTTCTCCAGTATGGTACAGCCTTAAAATATGCAACACCTGTTTAAATACTGGGAGACAATAAAACATGCACTGGGTCATTTGTTGCCATTTTGAGTTCAAGTGTCACGTCCATAACGCTGGAATTGCTCCTAAGAAATGACTCAAAACATCAAAGGTAAAATATTACCAGGGAAACAGTCTGAATTCCTGGACGCCTCCCTGGGGAGGTGTTCCAGGCATGTACCCCCGGGGAAGACCCAGGACACGCTGGAGGGACTATGTCTCTCGGCTGGCCTGGGAACGCCTCGGTGTTCTTCCCGAGGAGCTGGCTGAGGTGTCTGGGGGAAAAGGAAGTTTGGGCTTCCCTGCTTAGACTGCTGCCTCCGCGACCCGGTCCCGGATAAAGCGGAAGAAGACGAGACGAGACAGTCTGAATATATATATATATATATATATTATTATTATTTTTTTTTTTTTTTTTAAATAAATGTGGACATTTTGCAGATCTGCTGTTTTTGTTTTTTGTATTTCTGTGAATCTCTGACTTTCTCAGTAATATATAAACCCCCCCCCCAATATTCCGCAGTTGTATTCTTTTGTCAGTGTTTCTTCTGTTTCTGGATAATTTGTTGGTGAACCAACAACACACGTCTTTCTGATACTACTTTCCCCCCCAAATGTCTGTGAAAGGCCATGTTTTGGATTGTAGGTCTTGTGATCGCTGTTTTCTGATGCCGCTGTCTGTGACTGGTTCTCGGCACACAGCTTGAGGGTTTGAATCTGTTTGAACTTTTAATCCCTGTTCGTAAGACTTGAAGTCAATATGTTTGGCAGTTTTAATTAGACACTAGAGCATGTCGTCAAACACTTGAGCTAAAAAAAGATAATTGCGGAGAGCATGAATTGCTGCATTATTCAAGCCATTTTGTAAAGGGGCTTTTTTTTTTTTTTTTTAAATTACGGCCGGGTGCCATGATGAAAAACTTCAACAGGAGTCCGTTTTGTAATTTGACCCAAAAATGGAAGGGTTTTCGGTTTTTCTGTTCGAACTCCAGGGCTGCCAAGTAATGCTTGCATTCAACTGTACGGTATATGATCGAAACTGATTACAGACACACTACAGTATGGTTCTAATCTCTGGCTCCATCTCCCGAAGAATCTGTCAGGTCACTCTTCATCTCCAGTGTGCCGGCTTTCACCCGTGCTAAAAATCATAGCAATGCCACTCAGCCTGTTTCTGTGGTGCCATGCTTCCTCGACACTCCTCCGTGAATTATAATCTCTCTCTGATGATGATAGTAATGAGATGGCAAAGAATAAAAGGAACACTCATCCATTCTGGGTTTTTTTTTTTTTTCTTCTTCCTAATTGGGAGAGCAGCAGAGAGAAAATTAAACAGAAAACTAGCACGCTTGTGTATGCAAGTGGGGCCCAGAAATATCCTGTGTACGTCTCCTTGTCTCCGCTGGCCATTGTTAGAACACAACAGCTCCTTGGTCATATCCAAGGCCTCCCACACAGAAGCCGGGAAGTCTTCCTTTGCATCACAACCGTACTGTAAATACATTGTTGTCTCAATTTAGAGCATTGAAACCGCCTCGGTGTGTGCAAACACAAGGACTTTTCTGTTCCACTAGTCGAATGTCGATAGTTTTGGACTCTTTTTCTGTGACAATTTGCATTGACGTAAAACACTTCTTTTTTTTTTTTTTTCCCCCCCCCTCTGTGCGCGTGTATGCCTGAGTCAGGTCAAAGGCTGTGCGGAGGTCAGAGGGGATGAATGGAAATGCAAGGTGGTTAGCCTTTTAACAGCTTCCCACTCAGCTTTTTAACAAAGGGGTAACAAAAACGGAGCTTTGCCCACAAAAGTCCCCACTGAACAGAACCAAAAAGGCAAAATGGCGCTCCACTGTTTCAAAGTTAGTGGGTCAAGGTATTGTAGTGCTGACCTACTGCTATTTTGTATTAGCTTTGTGATTTTTTCATATACAACAAAACTTCTTTAACTCTTCAAGATGTCTGCAAATTTCTGGTACAGGTGTAACGATACACTCCTGTAATGATTCAATACTGTTTACGACTCCGTTTGATCCGATTCCAGACAATTTCAACCAAATTTGAGTGAAGAAAAGAGCAATTCCAGCGTTACGGACGTGACACTTGAACTCAAAATGGCAACAAATGACCCAGTGCATGTTTTATTGTCTCCCAGTATTTAAACAGGTGTTGCATATTTTAAGGCTGTACCATACTGGAGAAGTGATAGAGCAAGAACAATTCCCATAGTACATCTAGGGCATGCCAGAAAACGCCAATAAAAGATGCGTTATGGATGTGACAGAAAAAGTATCACTTTTCTTGGGTGACTGTACATTTTTATCAAACTCTGTGAAATTGTAAACCTAATGTCGAAATGGAGATATCCGTTTGATAGAGGGGTCCAAGGTGAATATTAAAAAATCTTTGTTTAAAATATTTTGTATTTCATGCAGAGTTTCGGAAGGAAAAGTCAGCGTTATGGATGTGACGATATTCCGTTATGGATGTGACGCGTCTGAAATGGACATGGCATATGTTTAGAAAATCAGCAATTTAACCACCATAACCCTTTGAAAAACTCTCTAAATATCAGCTAAAACTATCAAAGCTCTTAAATAATATTTAGGATGGCTATTGTTTTGTGGATTTTAGCATACATTTCTGTGGCTTGTGGGAATAATATAGAATTGTACATGATCAAAGTTGATTTTAGCTTGGGTTTTACATTATAAGAAAGAAAGACTGACATATTAAGGCGAAGGGAACAATTCTTGTGACAAATTGGTTCAACTTATTCACATCTGTAAAATACAGGCCTAGGTGATATCTCTGGGAGTGGTTTTGATGTATTACATGTTGCTTTATTTTTGCATGGTGAGGTTGACATTTACATGGAATTGCCCAAAACTTGGGACTGAAAAGACTCAATAAATAATGTGAAACACGAAGCATTTTTGTCTGTATTAAAAAAAAAAAAAAAACGAATGAACCTTTTTTTTTAACTGCTACAAGGTTTAATATTGTTGGCTCACCATTTTATAAATTCTCCCTCAGATTTTTATTGAATAAACAATGTTTCTGACGCGGGGACGTTTTGAAAATGATTGATTGAAACATGAGCTCTGTCGCTAGCCTAGTAAACTAGACCCAACCGCCTAGTGGCCAAAAATATTTTTTGCCTAGCGAGTGGGTCTAGCCTCGCACCATATAAATAAAAACACCCCGGGCATCAAATCGTGCCCGCCAATCACAACGCAAGGTTTTTGTTTGGATTCTTTGGGCGGGCTTTTGCAGGAGTGACGACAAGGCTGCGCGACGCTGGAGAAAGCACAGCAGGAAAGATGGCTACGGCTAGTGAACAGCGCGCGTTTGACTCCGCTTTGGAATCAGTTTTAGAAGAATTAGACTTGGAGTTTTTGTTGAAACATGAGCAGGAAGAGGCTCTCCGCTCATTCCTTTTCAAGAAGGACGTTTTCGCTGTTTTGCCGACCGGCTATGGCAAAAGTCTGATCTACCAGCTGGCTCCGCTCGTAGCCAAAAGGATGGGGCTAGTTTGTGCAGTACGAAGAATTAATAAACCGCTTTGAAACATTACTTTTTGATTGTTTCTTATTTTCCCGTTATTTTAAATTTAAGGGAAATTATTTCACCAAACACCACTAAATAAAAACTCTCAAACACAGTTTAAGCAAACCCTTGAAAAACACTTGGGAAAAATGAGTGTATGTGGTACAGACTCCAAACTTGTGGTCATTATCTCCAAACTTCTTAATATCTAGAACCTGTTTATTAATTAATACGCATTTTGAAAAATTATTTAATTTCAAGGCCTCCCCCACTGCTTTCTGTCGCTCTGACTACGTCATAGTCACTGTTGCGCTGATTGGTCAGAGCGTTGGCCTATACGCACAGAGACAGTTTGAAAGACAGTGGTTTGTTCCTCCTACCCGCTTCGGAAATGTCTACGGATCGAGGCCAGACTAAATATTCACATTTAGTCTGGCTTGCCAGGCTACTGTGTCACAGAAATAGAGCTCCAAAGTGGCTAAACTACCCGTATTCCGTGGCCTCTTTCTCAGGCATAGTAGACCACAAAGGTACAGGCATGGTGGCATTTGGAAGCTAATGAAAATCTGTCCTTGTAATTGATATAAATGTGGTCGTGTAACTGTTTAATGTATATGACGTGTTGCAAAGGACACGAATGTTGCATACAAAAATCCAAACCTGAACAAGAAAGCCTTCCACCTTTTAATTTCGTTTGGCAGTCGTTCTTCTGGAGTTTGTTCCTCACAGGCTCGTTTGGGGTTTTGGTTTCACACTTGAAAGTAGTTTCATTTTCTCGTCCTCTATCTGTCTAGCGGTGTTGGGCAAGCTGCCTGGAAAGTGTAGTGAGCTAAGCTACCAGTTACTCTGCTTTAAATAACACTTCACTGCACTGACGGTGTACGATGCCCCAGGTGTAGTCAACTAAGCTACACCAACATGGCAAAAGTAGTTCGCTGCATCAGACGCTACTTTTTACATTTTTATCCCCCCCGGCATATAATGCAGGGGGATATAGCTATCGCTCTGTCCGTCTGTAAACATTTTAGATTCCGGAGCATAACTCAAATTATTTTTTTTCGTGGTCCAAATCCTGCGCTCTGATTGGCTGGCGAGCGTGTCCATATCCTACGATACGGACCTCTGGCAACTCGCTTGTTCACAACAACAAACATAGTAGATTTTTTTTTAAAAATAAGTATCAAAAATCTTATAAATTTTTGCCAGCATTTCTCAGGAGAATAGCATTAATTTTACAGCCTGGATAGCGATAACGACAGTCTTCAGTGAAGGCAAGTTTTACTACCCTGAGGAAGAAGAAATAAAAGAAAACATTTCAGGAGAAAGCTAAAACCTGTAACTGTTGCTAACGCCGAGCAAAAACATGGCTGAATCCTGAATGACTCCTATTTGTATAAATCGGGGACTACATAGGTGGCAAAATGTAGTTTTGTTTTTGTTTTTTCCTGCCATGGAAGTGCACTTGTATACCGAGGAGGAAGCAATTTGTATTACAGCCGTGAATGAGGATTCAAAATGGCGGCTCGGCTCGGTTTTCCCTTTCGGGCGCTCTCGTTTTCTGTTAGAATTTGGTAAAGAAAAAAATAAATATATTATTTACCAGCTTAAGGTCGGTCCGTATTGTGCAATACCATGACCTCGGCCTTGAATACTGACCTCGGCCCAGAGGACCTCGGTCACTACTTTCAAGACCTCGGTCACGGTATTTCACAATACGGACCTCCCAACTGGTAAATAACATACATCTATTAGGAATTTATTTATTTATTTATCCACGAAACATGACCGTTATGTTAAGTGACTAGAGGAGTTGTGCCTTGACATTTTGGGATTTCTGTGGTTCTTTTTAATACCCTCGCTCCAAAGGAAGGGGGGGTACACTGTTTTATTATCTCTGTCTGTCCATATCGCCGCATTTCCGTCTGTCCAAAACACCCTTTTTCTCAGCAACCACAAATCATAGCCACTTGGTACGGAGCTTCAGCTTGGGGGTTCTATACCGTGTGTACCGTTTTCAGGTCTGTCGCACATCGACTTCCTGTTTACCGGTTGAATGTATTTACGAAACATATAGGGTGGATTTTGACGCTATTTCAAAATGATAGTTTAGCAGGATGCTATTTGAAATCCCTGGGAAGGACACTGCTCTTTTATTTACTTATTTCAGGGTTTATTTGTTGAAGTCAACATTCATAATAAGTGTCCTATTCCTTCGATTGTTTGCGTTCTGATATAAGTGAGAGCGGGGGGATACGTAAGTGAGCAGTAGCTCACAGTTGATCTTTTTTTCCGTATTTCCATGGCAACCAATTCGACTTGGGAAAATTTGGAGTGGGGTTTCATGTCGGGGCCGGGGGGATATGTCATCTCCAGATGACTCGTGGTGTGTGTTGGGTGGTGTGGTTTTTTAAATTGAACCACCTTCATGCTAAGTCAGTGCAATCTCATTTCTCAATTATAATGGTCAGTTAGACAGATACACGGGTAAAAATGTTCAGTTCAGTTGTTTATTTAACAATGACCCAGGATCGTTACTCTCTCTGTTTCAAAATCAATTTAGCGACAAAAACAACCGTGTGCACAAAACCTTTAAATTAAAAAAAAAAAATCTTCAGCCTTTAGTTTTATTTGGACCGCAGCAGAAAGCTCTGCTGTGTTTTTGAGCTTCAGAAAAAAATGTTTGCGCTACCGCACTACTTGATCAATAAAAGAACTTCAGTGCTGAAAGCTGTTTGATTCAGAAAATGTCAACACTATTGGAAAATTTAGTTAAACTAGTAACGCTGCTTCATATAGCAAAGCTACTGTACAACACTGCTAGCTCATCGTCTCGCTGAGGAAACGGGAATTGTGGCACACAAATGAGTGCCTCGGTCTCTCGCACACGTTAAACCTGTATCGCGTGCGTGCAGCTGTGGTAAATTCATTCATCGCACAGACTTATTATTATTATTATTTTTTTTTTTTTTTTTCATGGCATGTGTGACCCATTGACGCGTCACTGTCCAGCCCTGGGGTTAAGCTGATTTGGGACCTCCGTTTCCGGTTGAGAGTACGTCGTGCGCATTCTGGCTGCCGCTTCTCACCAGAGCTTTTTGTATATTATTTTTATTTTTTATTTTTTTCTTTGTGTGTTTGTGTAGTTCGATGTTTGTGTTTTGTCCGCCGGTTGTGGTGTAGCTCCGAACCCAGTTTTGGGCGTCAGTTCCCTCCAGGCTTTGGTTCGCTGTGGGCGATGCCTGTGCTCCCAGCTGTGGACTGCAGTGAGCTCGTTGCTCATTTAACATTCGTGGTTGTCCAGCCCTCTGCGCTTTAACGCTTGGCGTGATGTTCCGAGCGATGTTGCTCGGTGGCGTCGCGGCGGCTGTGCAGGCGGTTTGGGACACACCAGCGCTCTGCGTGGTGGAGCTTCTCTGCTCGCTTTGTGGATCCACAGCGTGGTGTTCGGGCGATTGTGGCTGGCGTCGTCACGGCAGCTGTGCTGGAGATGTGGGACTCGTTTTCATGCGCCTTTCGGTGGGACTGTGGCTGCTACACCATGGGAATTACATCCTGACCCCTACTTGGTGGACTTTTTTTCTTTCTATTATTTATTCATCTATTTATTTATTTATTTTCCCCCTTTATTTTTTATTTATTTATTTGTCTATTATTGTAAAGCGTCCTTGGGTTTCTTGAAAGGCGCTATATAAATTAAACATTATTATTATTATTATTATTATTACTGTAGTGTTCGAACAGTGTGTTTGCATCGCGTGTGTAAATCATATAATGCTGGTCAGTTTGCAGTGCGAAGCACCATGTCACGTAGTATTGTTCCATCCTGAGCTTCTCCCAGGATGCCGTCCAAGCTCGAGCCACCACTGTGATTATTTCTTAATACCACTATACGAGAGAGTTTGAGTCCTTAGGCACAGTGTATGGTCTGGAACACAGGCCTGAATTCTCATTCCACTACTTTTATCGCCTGCCACAACCGTAAGCTTAATTTTCACGGTGGAGAAAACCACAACACGAGCCACTTTATGAAACGGTCTTCTGTGAGCAGCGTAATACCAGATACCAATCATGCACTCGGCAGCTTTAGAAAAAATGTACAAACGTTGCTGAAGAGGTCCCTGTCGGGATTTGTATCGTTACCCAGTTGCGAAGTGAAGCTCATGACACATAGACACAGACAACCATTCACACTCACACCTACGGTCAATTTAGAGTCACCAGTTAACCTAACCTGCATGTCTTTGGACTGTGGGGGAAACCGGAGCACCCGGAGGAAACCCACACGGACACGGGGAGAACATGCAAACTCCACACAGAAAGGCCCTCGCCGGCCACGGGGCTCGAACCCGGACCTTCTTGCTGTGAGGCGACAGCGCTAACCACTACACCACCGTGCCGCCCTCACCATAATATCAACAAATAATAATATATTGGAAAACTTGGCAACTTGGTGTATGAGGATTGAAAACAAATATACTTACTATCATGACTCTAGCACCCAAAATATGTCCAACATGCTTTCTGTATTTAACCGTTTATGAGAGAGAAAGCATTAGGAGCTTCATATTGACTAGGAATCAACTTGAAAAATGAATTATTCCATAAAAATCGTATCGCAGCCGAGACCTACCCTCCTCCCACGTTTGCTTATAAGTCCTTTGTCGTTTCTCCTCTTCAGACCGAGGTCGCTTTGTCCCCGTCTCTGGCGGTTTCTGTACACCTTTCAGAAAATTCCACATCGCAACGTAGCTTTGGCAGATGTAGATGTAAACAACAGCAAAAACACGTGTTTAAATGGGCGATAATGTGGCCACATCTATTGAATTTGATAACGTGATGTGGCTGCGGGGGCGTGGCCAAGCGTCAGTCTGTGAATGGAGGGTGTAGTCAGGGAAGGTCAGTGGTGGAATCATTGCACCTGATGGGGATTAACCTGTGTTTGTGTGTCTTCCCCAGTGACCACGCCCTTTAAAAGGAGAGGAGAGCAGAGAAAGGGGAGCTCTCTCTCCCCAACCAGAACACGTGTGTGTGTGTGTGTGTGTGTACGCGCGTGGCTGGGAAGTGATAAAAGTCTGAAAAGCTAGCAATAAATAGTTCATTGAGAACTCAGTTCTGGCCTGCCGTGCTTCTGTGCTCCACCCATCTGGTCCAATACTACACATGATTACCGCGATATTCAACGAGATGCGTTATATGCATGCGCAGTAGTGAAAAAACCGACAGCCTGACTCGTACACGGTATGATTCGGAATTCTTCAGTAGTGTTCGTCCTGCCGATGAACACAGACACGGCACACGCTTAATATGTGGTGGCTTTAGTTGACGGTGTGTCTGAATCTTCGCTTCATATATAATTTTTATTTTCAACTAGCCAGCTGGGCTGGCTAGTGACAGGAATTACCCACCAAATGACAAATTAAGTTGCCTCAGGTGACCGGACCACTGCGAATTTCGAGCCCTGACCCTCGGTGTCTTTCGAATACCTCTGATAGGACTGATTATCAGCATATACATTTTTTTTTATTATTATACTACGCTGTCTGGCCAAAAATAGTCACCATTTTGGATTTAAATAAGTGCCTTTTTTTTTTTTTTTGAAAAGCAAATGGTTAAGCTGGCAACAAATTCTTTTAACCCTAACTGATGCAGTGAGTAGCTTCTCCTTTCTTCAACAAACTTGTTGGAAGATATATCCCATGCTCAAGGAAAAGATGTGACCGTGTTTCAGAAGAGTCAAATTACTTACCATCAAGCAAAGAAGACAACTAAGGAGATTGCTGGAATTGAGTTAAGACATACACTACCGTTCAAAAGTTTGGGGTCACTTTGAAATGTCCTTATTTTTGAAAGAAAAGCACTGTTCTTTTCAATGAAGATCACTTTAAACTAATCAGAAATCCACTCTATACATTGCTAATGTGGTAAATGAATATTCTAGCTGCAAATGTCTGGTTTTTGGTGCAATATCTCCATAGGTGTATAGAGGCCCATTTCCAGCAACTCTCACTCCAGTGTTCTAATGGTACAATGTGTTTGCTCATTGCCTCAGAAGGCTAATGGATGATTAGAAAACCTTTGTACAATCATGTTGGCACAGCTGAAAACAGTTGAGCTCTTTAGAGAAGCTATAAAACTGACCTTCCTTTGAGCAGATTGAGTTTCTGGAGCATCACATTTGTGGGGTCGATTAAATGCTCAAAATGGCCAGAAAAATGTCTCGACTATATTTTCTATTCATTTTACAACTTATGGTGGTAAATAAAAGTGTGACTTTTCATGGAAAACACAAAATTGTCTGGGTGACCCCAAACTTTTGAACGGTAGTGTATCCAACACGTTATTAAAACTTGGAAGGATAGCAGTGAACCGTCAACTTCTTCATAGAAAACAATGTGGTTGGAAAACGATCCTGACTGACCATGATCGGAGATCATTTAAATGCTTGGTGAAGTGAAGTCATGTATCTCATCTCATTATCTCTAGCCGCTTTATCCTGTTCTACAGGGTCGCAGGCAAGCTGGAGCCTATCCCAGCTGACTATGGGCGAAAGGCGGGGTACACCCTGGACAAGTCGCCAGGTCATCACAGGGCTGACACATAGACACAGACAACCATTCACATTCACACCTACGCTCAATTTAGGCCCTGTCCACATGGCAACGGATTCAGGTGAATCCGATATAATTGTTTATCGTTTTGGCCTGGCGTCCACACGGCACCGGCGTTTTGGGTGCCCCAAAACGCAATCTTTTTGAGAACGGGTTCCAGAGTGGAAAGATCTGGCAACGTTGCCGTTGCGAAGTCGTCTGGATGAGTAGAATGGATTTGTTTACGATGACGTCACAACCACATGACTGTGAGTGCTTCATGCCGGGTAGAAGTGTAACGAACTCGATGCGAGTTGTCAACAAATCCTATAACTTGGTTCATGAAACGCACTTACAAAATATTTTCACTGTGAATATTTATTGTGTAATGGTGCAAAGAGAGAGAGAGAATAGCCCTTAGGGCAGAGTCAATCCCGCCAGCAAAAATAGGAAACAAAAGGCGTGATCTCACCTCTTCAGATGTTGGTTTAAGTCCTACAATACATTCCTCAAAAAGGGCGTAGAAGAACAAATTAATCCATCAACGTGTAGCATTCAATTTATTCCGGACCATTAAAGACGCCGCCTTCCGCGTAGAATCATACGTCATCCTCGCCGCCATATTGGATGGGTCAAAGCGGAGAATAAAGATTAGCTGCGTTTAACTGTACCAACAGGTTTACCGTCCAAACGAGATCACATGGGATTACCTTTCACAGGTGAGACTGGAAAAACACTTCATTGTATTTGGTCATTATAATGTAATTTTACGAACAGATTTTTCTGACTTTGTGGCTAATATGAAGTCTCGCGCATAAGTTTATGCACATGCGTCCTTACTACTTCTATAGACCCCTTCGCATGTTCGTAAACAAACCGACCGTTGCCAGGATGCGCGCGCAGCCTGGACCCAGAAACAATGGCGCTGCCCATAGACCGGCATTATGAGCTGTCAGATTATGCCAAACGGTTGTCGTTACAAGATCGAGAATGCTACATAAATAAGTAAACTCTAACAAGTGGACATCGCCTACCGGATCCGCATTTAATTAAAGAGTGGACGGACGATGTTAGTAAGTTCCCTGGTATACAATGGCCAGATATAAACTCGTACCTTATTGACAAGACTTCAGTGTACACCCACGAAAAACTTCGTGCCTACAAGTCTTTAGACGCATATGATTGTTATGTGCGGGCATGTACAACTTGATTAACAATGGGACATTCATATTCATTTTGTTTTAATCAAATTATGCCAGTGATGTGATGGCAATGTGGCTTTAGCTACAACAGCAAATACCAACACTAAACAGCAATTTGCAGGAGGTAATGGCATGAAAGGAATGATAGTGTAAAGAGTGCAGCTAAGAGAAATCAGAGCTGCGTAAAAAGCGAGAGGCAGAGAGCAGAAATGAAACTGAACGGGGCGGGAGCTAGGTTAGAGCAGTCAACGTAAGTTGGCATTTAGAGTGAGGGCACAATTTTACCTTTCCATCCTTGCTTTAAAATTGTGATTTTCGGCATACACAAATAATGACGGCACAAAATCTGGACTGCTTGAGTCAAGCGAGGCCTCTCCTACAAACAAAATTGCATGCAAAGCTAAGTTAACATGCTAACAATATTCATTACATTGTGTAACTATGACCCAGCTAATCAGACAAACGTTACCAAAGTATTTTGCTACATCAATAAATGAAGACTAGAAAGAATAAAAAAGATTTAATAAATAGCCTGATCTTACCTGTGATGAAGTGGGCGCTGCAAACCCGCGCATTTTTGATGGTGCTTTCATCCCAGTCTACACGTTTGATGGCTTGTAGCCATAGACATCGGTGAAATTATTATTATTATTATTATTATTTTTTTTTTTTTTTTTGGAATGGGTGAGATCCTGCTGGAATTCTGAACATTTTAACCTCATCACTGCTATGATTCTGACACCCGACAACACAACAACTAGGGATTTCTGAGTCTTTTTTGGTCCAGGCTGCGTGCGCAATTTCCGCTTACGTATGAATGATGTTTACTGCGAAGGGGTCTATTGTTCTGGTGTCTCCGAAGGGACCGTCTTACAGCGCCCCTAGAGGTGTGGCATGTGTATTGCATCGTTTTCAGCAAGCGTTGCGTTGCCATATGGACCTGATATTTTACTGATCGTTGCCCATGTGGACGCGATATTTTTTAAAATAACATCTCGTTGCCGTTGTCATGTGGATGTAGCCTTATGGCCCTTTTCCACTACCCTTTTTCAGCTCGCTTCAGCTCACTTCAGCCTGACACGGCTCGCGTTTCGACTACTAAAGAACAGCACGACTCGGCTCGCTTCAGCCCTGCTTAGCCCCTAAAACTCGCACCGTTTGAGTGGGGCTGAAGCGAGCCAAACCGTGCCAAGTGAGGCTGGGGGCATGAGCAGACACTCCCCTGTGCACTGATTGGTGAGGAGGAGTGTCCTCACATGCCCACACACGCCCGTGAGCACGCTGGGATCTGTAAACACCGTAAACCCGGAAGAAGAAGAATTACGAGAATTTCTGAAGCCTTATGCGCCTCGCCTCATCTATACGCTCTTGCCAGTATCTGTCGGCGTTGTCGGTGACAACAAGCCACAGCACCAAGACCAGCAACACTAACGACTCCATGTCCTCCATGTTTATTGTTTACTATCCGGGTCGTGAGACTACCGCTTAAAAGCTCACTGATGTCACTGTTTGCGCTGCTTAACGACATCACGTGACGTCCACCCACTTTCGCTAACTCCACCCAATGTGTCCACCCACTTCCAGCCAGCACGGTTCAGCGCGGTTGTAGTCGAAATGCAACTGCAATAGCCCCGCTCAGCTCGACTCAGCCCAACTCAGCACGGCACGGCTCAGCCCGACTCAGCCGCGTTGGTAGTGGAAAAGCGGCATTAGAGTCACCAGTTAACCTAACCTGCATGTCTTTGGACCGTGGGGGAAACCGGAGCACCCGGAGGAAACCCACGGGGACAACATACAAACTCCGCACAGAAAGGCCCTCGCCAGCCACGGGGCTCAAACCCGGACCTTCTTGCTGTGAGGCGACAGCGCTAACCACTACACCACCATGCCGCCTGTGAAGTCATGTATCTCATGCATAAAAAAAAAAAAAATTTAACAGAACTCACGGCTACATTCAAAAGTGAAATTAAGAGCATTTCCACACTCACGATGTGAGGAGAACTCTCAGGATTGGTACAAAACAGCTGTGTGGCTATAAGAAAACCCCTTATTGGGGAGTCTAATTAGGGGGGAAAAAGGCTTCAGTTTGCTAGGGAGCATAAAGGTTCGACTGTGGCGCAAGGGAAAAAGGTCATGTGGTCAGACTTCAGATTGACCCTCCTTCCTGAGTGATGGGCGTGTCAGGGTAAGAAGGGAAGCGCATGAAGCTATGCATCCATCGTCCGTAGTGGCCGCTGTACAAGCCTCTGGAGGCAGTGTTATGATCTGGGGTTGCTTCATTTGGTCAGGTCGAGACTCCGCAACGTCATGTGGAAATAAAATGAAGTCAGCTGATGACCTGAATGTACTGAATGACCAGGTTATCACATCAGGGTTTTTTTTTTTTTTTCTTCTCTCGTGGCACTGGCATAAAATTAGAGCTCAGATTGTGAAAGAGTGGTTCAGGAAGCATGAGGAATCATTTTACACATGAATTGGCCACCACAGAGTCCCAACCGTAACCCCATTGAGAATCTTTGGGATGTGCTGGAGAAGACTTTCCGCAGTGGTTCGACTCTCCCGTCCTCAGCACAAGAGCTCGGTGAAATATGAATGCAACTCTGGCATGAAATGAATGTTGTGACATTGCATAAGTTTATGGAAACAATGTCACGGTGAATGCAAAGCTAAAGGTGCTCCAACCAAATATTAGCGCGTGAGCTTTTTTTTTTTTTTTTGGCAGGGCAGTGTAGGCTATATTCAGATGTATTACATTTCACCATAAAATGAACGATGATTGTGTTCTTTCAAGAAATATAAACATTTCTGTATTTACAGTGGATATAAAGTGTACACACCCCGTTAAAATAATTAGGTTTTTCTGATGTAAAAAAAATGAGACCATGATAAATATTTTCAAAACTTTCCCCACCTTTAATGTGACCTATAACCTGCACAATTCAACTGAAAAACAAGCAAATCTGTTGGGGGGAGTACAGTAAGCTGGTTGCATAAGTGTGCACACCCTTAAACTAATACTTCGTTGAAGCACCTTTTGATTTAATTACAGCATTCAGTCTTTTTGGGTTCACATCCGTCATCAATTAAAATGACTCTGATTAACCCCAAATAAAGTTCAGACATTTACTCAGTTGCCTCCTCCAGCAAAAGCCAGGGTTCAGAGAGCTTACAAAGCATCAAAGGGATCTCATTCAGTGCATTTACATGCACATAGAGAGAATCGAATTTCTGCCGTTGCTTGACTGAAATCGAAGTTCAAAATGCCATGTATACACCTTAATTGGGCTGAAATTGAACCGAACTTGATTTCTCGGAATCGAGCTACACGACCTAGATTATGCGATTTCTGCCGAGCTACTTATGGCCCTTTTCCACTACCCTTTTTCAGCTCACTTCAGCTCGCTTCAGCCCGACACGGCTCGCGTTTCGACTACCAAAGAACAGCACGACTCGGCTCGCTTCAGCCCTGCTTAGCCCCTAAAACTCGCACCGTTTTGGAGTGGGGCTGAAGCGAGCCAAAGCGAGCCAAGTGAGGCTGGGGGCGTGAGGAGACACTCCACTGTGCACTGATTGGTGAGGAGGAGTGTCCTCACATGCCCACACACACCCCGCGAGCACGCTGGGATCTGTAAACACCGCAAACCTGGAAGAAGAATAATTACGAATTACGAGAATTTCTGAAGCCTTATGCGCTTCGCCTCATCTATACGCTCTTGCCAGTATCTGTTGGCGTTGTCGGTGACAACAAGCCACAGCACCAAGACCAGCAACACTAACGACTCCATGTCCTCCATGTTTATTGTTTACTATCCGGGTCGTGAGACTACCGCTTAAAAGCTCACTGATGTCACTGTTTGCGCTGCTTAACGACATCACGTGACGTCCACCCACTTTCGCTAACTCCACCCAATGTGTCCACCCACTTCCAGCCAGCACGGTTCAGCGCGGTTGTAGTCGAAATGCAACTCCAACAGCCCCACTCAGCTCGACTCAGCACGGCACGGCTCAGCCCAACTCAGCCGCGTTTGTAGTGGAAAAGCGGCATTAGTGCATGTAAACCCTATTGAGCTACGTATTCGAGCTACTTACTTCAGCACTGCCCCTTCCGGAAGTGACGAGTGACGAGACCACAAGGGAAACGCAACAGCCTCGGTCGGCATGACAACGAATCATGACAACAGCATGAATCTTTTCTTTTTGTGGCATTGTATGCACTGTTAAAATTTAGCTCACTTACTGTATCACCAAATACATCTGTACAGCTGTTGCATAGTTGTGAATTGTGTACATAAAGAAGTCACTGTATTTGTGTGTGTGTGTGTGTGTGTGTGTGTGTGTATATACATGTCCAACATCTGAAGAATGTCAATAAAAACAAAACAATTGAACTTTTTGTGTGTTTATTAAGACATAAGTTAAATTGTAAGCAAAAAATGGACTTTAGAAAAATATTATTGTGCAAAATAAGTTGTCTTACAAAACAGTGGTCTGCGCCGGACAGTTTGTAGCCATACAGTCTGTTAGAGCAAGGAACTGCCAGTGTTGCCAGATTGGGGGTTTTAAGTGCATTTTAGCAGATTTGAACATGTTTTGGGCTGGAATACGTCAGCAGTATCTGGCAACACTATAGCTCTTCATGACGACAACCGGAAGTGTACCAACACGATGGGGCGTGTAGCGCCCCGCGTGGCTCGGGTGCACAATGCACCTTGCACAATAGCCCGATTTCACTTGTGCATGTAGGATTGGATTTCTCTGGCAACCCTGCTGGGACCCTTTGCTCGATTACCGACAGCAGCTCGATTTGGACGTGCATGTAAACGTACTGATTGTTGAAAGGTATCAGTCAGGAGAAGGGGACAAAAACATTTCCACGGCATTAGATATACCATGGAGCACAGTGGAGACAGTCATCTAGAAGCGGAGAAAATATGGGACAACAGTGACATTACCGAGAACTGGACGTCCCTCAAAAATTGATGAAAAGACAAGAAGAAAACTGGTCAGGGAGGCTGCCAAGAGGCCTACAGCAACACTGAAGGAGCTGCAGGGATTTCTGGCAAGTACTGGTTGTGTACTACATGTGACAAGAATCTCCCGTATTCTCCGGATGTCTGGACTATGAGGTCGGGTCAAAGAAAACCATCCAGGCCCGGCTAAATTTTGCAAAACAAAACAAAAAAAACATTGACTCTCCCAAAAGCATGTGGGAAAATGTGTTCTGGTCTGATGGTTGAACTTTTTGGCCACAATTCCAAAAGGTACAAAATGTTTGGCGCAAAAACAACACTGCGCATCATCAAAACCGCCATACCCACGGTGAAGCACGGTGGTGGCAGCATCATGTTTTGGGGTTGCTTTTCTTCAGCTGGAACAGGGGCTTTAGTCAAGGTGGAGGGAATTACAAACGGTTCTAAATACCAGTCAAGTTTGTCCCAAAACCTTCAGCTAGAAAGCTGAAGATGGAGAGGAATTTCATCTTTCAGCACGACAATGACCCCCAAAAAGTTTTGGAACGGCCCAGCCAGAGCCCAGACCTAAATCCGATTGAGAATCTGTGGGGTGACCTGAAGAGGGCTGTGCACAAGAGATGCCCTCGCAATCTGACAGATTTGGAGCACTTTTGCAAGGAAGAGTGGGCAAATATCGCCAAGTCTAGATGTGGTAGGCTGATAGACTCCGACCCAAAAAGACTGAATGCTGTAATTAAATCAAAAGGTGCTTCAACAAAGTATTAGTTTAAGGGTGTACACACTTACGCAACCAGCTTATTGGACGGTTTTTTAAGTTTTTCCCCCGAACAGATTTGTTTGTTCAATTGAATTGTACAGGTTCTAGGTCACATTTAAAGGTGGGAAAAGTTTTGAAATTATTTATCGTGGTCTCATATACGGTAGGTTTTTCTGATGTAAAAACAAACTTTTTTTTTTTTTTTAATAGCCACTGTAGCAATTTCAGTATTACTAATTCTAAATAATTAGACGTACTTCTCAAAAAGCAGGAATGAGTCTAGTCTGAGTAAAGCACTTAAATCATGCTTCAGTATTTTCCTCATAATTTTCTGTGAACACGCCTCCCCTACTCAGAGTTGATGAAATTAGTGAGTAATCTAGTGTGTTGTTGAACAAATCTGAACCATGTTGGTCTTGTCCCACACAGAATCACATGTTTATTAATATCAATAGATCACTGATGAATGGTTTGACTTTCTGACGGAAGTTACATCAGGGATGAGAATTTTCCGTGGATCTGCGGAATTCCGAGTTTTTCCCGCTGAAAATGTCATTTTTGTGAACCGTGTAAATCCGTTGAGAAAATTTCAGGGTAGGGGTCGGTGCGAGGCGAGGCTTGTGGTGGCACAAGCAGGCAGGACCGACCGACCGCCCGCCAGCATCTTTCGGCAGTGCTCATCGCAAAATTAGTTGCAGCTGTGATAACGGAAATCGTCATTGCTTTCTTCAATATTTATCCTAACGACAACTCGCGACGATTTCCGGCAACATTTTGGCGCTAGTTTCATCTCACTTCTTCTACAATTCGTGGAGAAACAAGCTATACATACACGGTTTTGATCACTTCTTAAGTTCTAGTTATTTTGGTTAGTTTTCAAAGTTACTTCGCCAATATGGTGAAAGTTTTGGACCGCAAAAATGAGGATCGTGCCAGGGAAATCGATAAATCGAACGGGATAAAGAACTTTCCGATGGGCATGGCTCGATAGTAGCGTTACTGTGCAGATAGAGACACAAACTGTGACGACGTGCCTGATGGAACATATCCAAAAAGTGGACGTGCCGGGAAAGGTTCTGTGTATTCTGTGCTCAGATATGATCAGTTATGGAAACGGAGGAGCTAGAAACATCCAGCAGCACATCTAAACAAAAAAAGCACAAAGGTACGTTTTACTTAAATGGCCCTTTTCCACTACCCTTTTTCAGCTCACTTCAGCTTGACACAGCTCGCGTTTCGACTACCTCAGAGCAGCACGACTCAGCTCGCTTCAGCCCTACTCAGCCCCCAAAACTCACACGGTTTTGGAGTGGGGCTGAAGCGAGCCAAACCGAGCCGAGTGGGGCTAGGGGCGTGAGGAGACACTCCCCTGTGCACTGATTGGTGAGGAGGAGTGTCCTCACATGCCCACACACGCCCCGCGAGCACGCTGGGATCTGTAAACACCGTAAACCCGGAAGAAGAATAATTACGAATTACGAGAATTTCTGAAGCCTTATGCGCTTCGCCTCATCTATACGCTCTTGCCAGTATCTGTTGGCGTTGTCGGTGACAACAAGCCACAGCACCAAGACCAGCAACACTAACGACTCCATGTCCTCCATGTTTATTGTTTACTATTCGGGTCGTGAGACTACCGCTTAAAAGCTCACTGATGTCACTGTTTGCGCCGCCTAACGACATCACGTGACGTCCACCCACTTTCGCTAACTCCACCCAATGTGTCCAGCCAGCACGGTTCAGCGCGGTTGTAGTCGAAATGCAACTCCAACAGCCCCACTCAGCTCGACTCAGCCCAACTCAACACGGCACGGCTCAGCCCAACTCAGCCGCGTTGGTAGTGGAAAAGCGGCAATAGAGAGTCAGGAGGAATTTAATATATCGTTACTTGTATAAAATTATATCTGTAGGGATTTGTTATCTTAAAGTTTATAAATGTTTTAAACCATCATTGAATTTGAAAACGTATATATGTGTGTGGGAAAGTTGGCAGACATTTCAGAGGTGGTTTTTTTTTTTTTTTTATATAAATGTCCCAT
The DNA here is from genome assembly GCF_027579695.1 of Neoarius graeffei. Taxonomy (NCBI): domain Eukaryota; kingdom Metazoa; phylum Chordata; class Actinopteri; order Siluriformes; family Ariidae; genus Neoarius; species Neoarius graeffei. The sequence continues at coordinate 40,884,125 of NC_083594.1, forward strand.
TCTCATCCCTGTTACATACAGGATTAAATAAGGATAGAAACCCGTATGAATTCATATTAGCCAGCGTGTTCAGACTCAGAGTTTGTTTTGAAGATGAATATAACTCGGCATGTAATGCAACTTGACTCTCTGTTTAGAAGTCATGAACTTTGCCAAAAAGAACATTCAGTAACCTCGGCGTAACCTCAGGGTACAGCTGGCATCAGGATTAGTAAAATGAGATTAACTTGCCCTGATTTGTGTAAAAATGGGATCCGGTCGATTTTTACAGCTATTGTCGGTCTTGTATTTGAACAATTTTGACTCTAGCAATATTAATTTCTTGGTTATAGACCTGTTGTATAAAAGTAAGCCAATCTCGCACTGGCAGCTGTGCAGTTCTACTGTAGCAATGACTATATTCGATTGCGAGTATGATCTTGCTTTTATACAGCACTTCTCAAAACAAGAAATTAACATTTGGCATTTTACCTGGGGGCGGCACGGTGGTGTAGTGGTTAGCGCTGTCGCCTCACAGCAAGAAGGTCCGGGTTCGAGCCCCGTGGCCGGCGAGGGCCTTTCTGTGTGGAGTTTGCATGTTCTCCCCGTGTCCGCGTGGGTTTCCTCCGGGTGCTCCGGTTTCCCCCACAGTCCAAAGACATGCAGGTTAGGTTAACTGGTGACTCTAAATTGACCGTAGGTGTGAATGGTCTATGTGTCAGCCCTGTGATGACCTGGCGACTTGTCCATAGTCAGCTGGGATAGGCTCCAGCTCGCCTGCGACCCTGTAGAACAGGATAAAGCGGCTAGAGATAATGAGATGAGATGAGATTTTACCTGGCTTTTCACACACAGTGTGGCCAAACGTTCTGTTTTTATTTTCACGCTGCTATTGGAAATGGATCCCGAAGACTCCACACTGGCTTTATAGCACTTCTTCGGCTAGCTAGCTAGCTAGCTACATTTCCATAAAAGGTGTTTCCAGTAAACGTGCCATCCCTTCTTTATCGGACGGGCTTTTGTATTTTTAAGTCAAATTTCTGAAGTATCCTTTGCCAGGTTTACTGATGTCGCTAACTCTACTTCATGTCGAAGTAGAAAGTAAATCTTTTACGTGGTGAACACAGACAAGCAGAGTGATCTCAGAATAGTGAACTGAAATGAACTGTTCTATGAACTTGTACAGTTCATGTTCTGTTGCTATGTTTTCAACCAAGTGTGTGGGGAAATGCCAAGAAGTAAAAACAAGACTATATCCAGCGCATGCTTTTGAATAAGTTTCATAGGAGCCGTCGTGTAATGGGGAACAATCTCGCAGGTGGAAAGTCATCAAAAATTGGCAGAAAATGAGGTGTTTAAAACGACAGGCTTTTTTTTTTAACGTATAGGCAAACCGCTAATTACAAATGTATTTTAACATAAACTGTGCCGTCCCTCTTAGTATGTTGTGTCTGGTAACTAATATGGCAATACAGATGCATCCTGTCTTGCATAATAATGGTCATGTCCATAAATGTCACCTTCATAAATATCACCAGGAACAAGAGACGAATTGCCTTCCTTTAGGTTTCAATATACCACAGAATACCAAAGTCATCGTCGGCTGACTATGAGTCAGCGATCACAGTCACGAAAATACTTTGTTTATTCGACGTGACCTTCAGTAGCTTCTTAAAATCAGACTCGGGCTTGTCTCTGCTGTCTATACCAGTTCTCAAACGGTGTACGGTCAGGGACCCCTGTAACTTCAGTACAGCTTTCTTTTACAAACAAACTGTTTGTTTGTTAGTTACTCAAAAAAAAAAAGTTTTAACGTTTTTGTTTTGTACTCACTTTGTATACCAAAAGTTTGTGGACACCTGACTATCACGCCCAAATGTGGGGCTTACCCAAACCACTGCCACAATGTTGGAAGCATACAGTTGTATTGCATGGTCTTTGCATGCTGTACCATCACAGCTTCTCTTCACCGGAGCAAAGAGGTTGAAGCCAAACATGTTCCGGCAAGAAAACTGCCCCTGTACATACAGAGCGCTATAAGGACATGGTTTGCCATGATGTATGTCGAAGAACTCAAGTGGCCTGAATAGAGCCCTGACCTCCGTCCCTTTTAGGATGAACTGAAACACTGATGGGGGACGAAATCTTTCGTTCAGAATGCACACATGGGTGCGATCGACCAGGTGTCATGGCGTAGCAGCTCAGAAACCTGAAGGTGCTGAGTTTCAGCTTGGTTTGCAGTGGCTAAAACCCACAGTTTCTCGCGATCTTAACGAATAAGTGGTATACAGTTATAGATGATGGATGGGCAGGTGTGCATAAACTTTTAGGTGTACGTTTGTTAATGCCAATCACCTGTTTTAAAAAAGTGTGAAGATGCCGCTCATTTGCATTTACTGCCACCCATAAAAGGTAAAGCTCCTGAAAAGAAACGTGAATTAGCTGAGGTAAAAAAAATAAAATAAACCGATTCTCAAAAACCATTTCTATGTGCTTACAAGGCTCGACCTTAAAGTGCCATTCCACCATTGGATGTATTCTTTGGCATAAAATACAATATATTTTATGACAACATGACTAGACAGAGAAATCTTTTAGCTTCAAAATGATATATCAAACATAATTTTTTGACAACGACAAGTATATTAATTTTGCGACCAAAGTCACCTACCCTTTTAATTTCTGCGCGTGATGTCATCGGCAGGTTCCCTTTCTTGTGTACCACGTCACGCGTGACGTGGCACAGATTATCAGCAATGGCGGATAGAACGCGATTTCCACTTGTCGATTGCTGTGCCGATATTCACCATCGACCGTCTCCTTTGGGCATCACTTGCTATTTTCCTTCGCTTCTTTTCCGAAGCTGACAATCGCGTTCTATCCGCCATTGCTGATGATCTGTGCCACGTCACACGTGACGTGGTACACAAGAAGGGGAACCTGCCGATGACATCACGTTTCACTACCGTGCGGAAATTAAAAGGGTAGGTGACTGGTCGCAAAATTAATATACTTGTCGTTGTCAAAATTGTTTATCATTTTGAAGCTAAAAGATTTCTCTGTCTAGTCATGTTGTCATATATTGTATTTTATGCCAAAAAAATACATCCAATGGTAGAATGGCACTTGAAGGACTGCCCGATTGCCCGGGGCAAGTGGGATATGTCCCTGACTGGGCAAGTTGAAATGAGCATATATTACAAACTAGCACCACAAAAATTAGGCTTTTTGATCTTTTATTTCAGTTTCTGAAAGCGTCCCTCACTACGTATCCGCCATCACGTCTTGGCTGTTTTCTTAGTCTCGGTTTCATTTACTGCTTTGCAAGTTATTTTATACACCCCCGCTGTTGTAGTATGGTACGCCTACTGTTTATAGACCCCTTGTGCATGACGTCACGCATCACGTGATGATTACAGCCGGGGTCAGAGAGACACCGTCTTTCAGGCAAGCAAGGCTTAATCGGTCTTCAATACGGTTAATTTTCGCACTGTTTTTGCTTGTTCAAACCAAGAAATAGATAAAAAGGCATTACTGTCTCCCCGCCATCAAGAAAAATGTTAACAAATAGAAGCAAATGCTTCAAGAACAAGTGGTTAAAGAATGCGAGGAGAGGAGCTCAGCCTGAAAACGCCAGAGAAATTCACGATTGTACAACCCTGATTCCAAAAAAGTTGGGACAAAGTACAAATTGTAAATAAAAACAGAATGCAATAATTTACAAATCTCAAAAACTGATATTGTATTCACAATAGAACATAGACAACATATCAAATGTCGAAAGTGAGACATTTTGAAATTTCATGCCAAATATTGGCTCATTTGAAATTTCATGACTGCAACATATCTCAAAAAAGTTGGGACAGGGGCAATAAGAGGCTGGAAAAGTTAAAGGTACAAAAAAGGAACAGCTGGAGGACCAAATTGCAACTCATTAGGTCAATTGGCAATAGGTCATTAACATGACTGGGTATAAAAAGAGCATCTTGGAGTGGCAGCGGCTCTGAGAAGTAAAGATGGGAAGAGGATCACCAATCCCCCTAATTCTGCACCGACAAATAGTGGAGCAATATCAGAAAGGAGTTCGACAGTGTAAAATTGCAAAGAGTTTGAACATATCATCATCTACAGTGCATAATATCATCAAAAGATTCAGAGAATCTGGAAGAATCTCTGTGCGTAAGGGTCAAGGCCAGAAAACCATACTGGGTGCCCGTGATCTTCGGGCCCTTAGACGGCACTGCATCACATACAGGCATGCTTCTGTGTTGGAAATCACAAAATGGGCTCAGGAATATTTCCAGAGAACATTATCTGTGAACACAATTCACCGTGCCATCCGCCGTTGCCAGCTAAAACTCTATAGTTCAAAGAAGAAGCTGTGTCTAAACATGATCCAGAAGCGCAGACGTCTTCTCTGGGCCAAGGCTCATTTAAAATGGACTGTGGCAAAGTGGAAAACTGTTCTGTGGTCAGACGAATCAAAATGTGAAGTTCTTTATGGAAATCAGGGACGCCGTGTCATTCGGACTAAAGAGGAGAAGGACGACCCAAGTTGTTATCGGCGCTCAGTTCAGAAGCCTGCATCTCTGATGGTATCGGGTTGCATTAGTGCGTGTGGCATGGGCAGCTTACACATCTGGAAAGACCCAATCAGTGCTGAAAGGTATATCCAGGTTCTAGAGCAACATATGCTCCCATCCAGACGACGTCTCTTTCAGGGAAGACCTTGCATTTTCCAACATGACAATGCCAAACCACATACTGCATCAATTACAGCATCATGGCTGCATAGAAGAAGGGTCCGGGTACTGAACTGGCCAGCCTGCAGTCCAGATCTTTCACCCATAGAAAACATTAGGCGCATCATAAAACGGAAGATACGACAAAAAAGACCTAAGACAGTTGAGCAACTAGAATCCTACATTAGACAAGAATGGGTTAACATTCCTATCCCTAAACTTGAGCAACTTGTCTCCTCAGTCCCCAGACGTTTACAGACTGTTGTAAAGAGAAAAGGGGATGTCTCACAGTGGGAAACATGGCCTTGTCCCAACTTTTTTGAGATGTGTTGTTGTCATGAAATTTAAAATCACCGAATTTTTCTCTTTAAATGATACATTTTCTCAGTTTAAACACTTGATATGTCATCTATGTTCTATTCTGAATAAAATATGGAATTTTGAAACTTCCACATCATTGCATTCCGTTTTTATTTACAATTTGTACTTTGTCCCAACTTTTTTGGAATCGGGGTTGTATTTAAAATGTATTTTACAAAAAAAGCCGGAAGTGAGGATGGACGAGTTTGCTTAAGAATCTCGTTTTTATTTATTTTCCTGCTCGCATTCGAGTCAGCGCCTTCATGAAAGTGTTTGATTTTTCTTAAAGGTGAAGCCGCTTCCTTATTCAACACCGAAAACCCGGATTGGTTTCAAACAGCTCAACAAGACGCGACATCCGCGATAAATCCTGAAAGAACAGATTAAGAGCAGAGAGAGCTGGAGCTTTGTTTCTGTGATCAGGAGGAGCACAGTCCTGCGCAAAATATTTCTATAGTGGGGTTTGTGTGTGGGTGGTTTTTAAATTTTACAAGTAAAAAGTAACCAATAACCAAACTTCAACTCGATGTGTGATCTTCATTTCATGTTGCAATTCACAACTAAATTCTATAGTTTTATTTATATATAGGTTTAAAAGTTAATGTCGAGCCCTGACTTAATTGTTTTAAGTGTCTCACACCTACGTGCTCTTTGGCCTCTTGCACGATTCAGTCTCTCACACCCCAACTGCAGTGATGTGTTGGAAAAGCAGTCAGGAATGCAAACAATGAGGCACAGACCGCTAGGGAGTATACAGCCCATTGCAGATTGAGACATACTAGATGGGTCACCATTTGATCACTTAGCTATGAAGTGTTACGCAACATTAAAAGAAGACATCGTGACAAACGGAACTGACATCTACACCACCTGAGCCAGTTTTTTCCTTTTATTTTATTTTTTAAATTCTTACATTACTATTCTGGTTCTTGATTTAATCCCATTGATCTATATGAAGTGACTGGCTTTCACAAAGGTTTCATTAAATTTGTGTATAATTGACACAAATGAGTGACTTGAACAGTAGTAATACATCAATTATAGGATTTTGAAGTCAGGAGTGGTCATCAGATACAAATGTTTGGGGTGTCGTCCCCCCCCCCCCAAAAAAATACCAGGAGTTTCAGGAATTGAATACCTAATTTCTGGCTCTGATGAACAATTTATGAATAATAAGTTCACTTTATATAGCACCTTTCTCAAAACCCAAGGTCGCTTTACAGTTATAGAGGAGGAGAGGGAAGGAAAAAAAAAAAAGTCCACCAAATAGAGGTCAGGATGTCATTCCAATGGTGTAGCAGCCGTAGTCCCACCAAAAGGCGCACAAAAACAAGTCCCGCACCGCCGACACGATGCCACCGAGCAACATCGCTTGGAACATCACACCAAGCACAGAGTGCTGGACAACCACGATGTTAAAATGAGCAACGAACTCTCTGCAGTCCATAGGTACCGTAGGAGCACAGGCATCACCCACGGCGAACTAAGGCCTGGAGGGAACCGACGCCCAAAACTGGGTCCGGAGCTGCTACACCACTGGCGGACAAAAACAAACCTCAAACTACACCAAAAAAAAGGAGAGAAAATATAAAATAAGCTCTTTTATTTCTCATTTCATTATCTCTAGCCGCTTTATCCTGTCGCAGGCAAGCTGGAGCCTATCCCAGCTGACTACGGGCGAAAGGCGGGGTACACCCTGGACAAGTCGCCAGGTCATCACAGGGCTGACACATAGACACAGACAACCATTCACACTCACGGTCAATTTAGAGTCACCAGTTAACCTAACCTGCATGTCTTTGGACTGTGGGGGAAACCGGAGCACCCGGAGGAAACCCACGCGGACACGGGGAGAACATGCAAACTCCGCACAGAAAGGTCCTCGTTGGCCACGGGGCTCGAACCCGGACCTTCTTGCTGTGAGACGACAGCGCTAACCACTACACCACCGTGCCGCCTGTGCAGGATTGTAAATGAAAGAAATGATCCTCACGCAGGTGACCGTCCCTGAACCAGAAACAAGTGGACCAAAAAAAAAATAATGCACGAGCCCTGGAATTTTTTTTTTTTAAAGTAGACAATCGATCATTAATCTCATCCCTGTTTTATTTTTTCAGAAAAGACCAGTTATATAAATCTTGCGTTCGTGTCCAGAACCGTGCATGAGACCGACATAGTGTAGATAATGGTGAAATTCTTTCAAGCGATGATGCACCATGACCGGCCCGTTCACTCCCTGTGCGAATGCTGAAGTCCGGAGTCATTCATACTTGAAAGTATGCCGAATGGAAGAAGTGGAATTTTACCCAGTCGCTGAACTTTTTTTTTTTTTTTAAATGTCCTTTGGCTTCAAAGCGGTTGAGGTCACCACTGGGTGGGAGTGGTGACATGTATGCTAATTCTGTTCTTCTAGCTTTTTATTTTTCCTGGAAGTTGTTGTTGTTGTTCTAATGTAAGTGTTAGTTTCATTTTACTGATACTAGGGTTCACATGAAGGTCTTCAGTCAAGTCGAGCAATCTGTATGACATTTCATATGCATCATGTGTGATTTCTGTGGCTTTTGGTTCCTCTGTTTTTGTCTCTTCGCACACCAAGTCCAAGTTCTCACCGCTTTGCTCATGAGCCATATATATATATATATATATATATATATATATATATATATATATATGTATGTATGTATGTCAGTAATCTGTAGCTATGAATGTTCTGGAGAATGAAAACGAAAGAGAACACAAAATACGCTTGTATGTGGGTGTTTTGGGTTTTTTTTTTTTTTCCTCTCCTCCTGTCTGTAGAGTATTACAATCCATATTACAGCCAATATGCCAAGTTTGTGTACGTATTCATCCACCGTAAGCGCAGCGCTCCTCCATTTCATCGACTGATTCAGCAGACGCCCACCGCCGCCACACTCGTTCCCAAGGATAAGTAGAAGAGAATATCGCATCAGGAAAGGGAATTGGGACACTAAAGGCCGTTGTTCCTCTCCGAGGCTTCCTAACAGCCCTTGTGTAATTTAGGGGAAGTGGAGGCGGAGGAAGACGGGAGTTGTAGACACTGGACAACAGGGCTTCATGCATGACTAAGGCTTTTCCTGTTGGTCTTTCGCTCTCTTTATGTTCCACTGCTCTGTCTCGCGACGACAGTGGCTGCCTCCACCAGCTCCGGCGCTGTTAAAGTGACCAGCCCTGTTATCAGTGCTCATTGTGAACAGCGTGCTGATCCAATGAGCAGATCTCAATAAAGAACGTTCGCCGTGATGCGTTGCAGATAATACAGTACAGCTGAGCTTCAGTTTGTGCTTTTTTTGTTTGTTTGTTTGTTTGTTTGTTTGTTTTGGTCTTATTTTTGGATCCAGCACGAAACTTTTGACTCTGATCTCAGGGATGGCTGGGACTCTTGAATACACAAGGCCAGGTAAGCTGTTCGGGGTCTTCTTTTTTTAATTTAATATTATTTTTTAAATGATATCTGCCCCAACTGTTACGATATAATGTAACCAAAGTGAATTCGGATGAATCTCTGGAATTCTTTATGTATGTACAGGTTATGGTGCAGGTCATGTGACCATTTGCGCACAAAATGTACTCCACGCCGAAAGGTCATCTTGATGACCCCGGTCTTGACTGGACTTTAACACTGTACCGGTACCTTGTTTTTACGAAAGGTTTTATCGGCCGTACGTTTGAATACACTCTGAATTAGCATTACTCGAGTCACTTCTGCTTTGAGCCTGTCGGAATTAAAATGGTTGGTTTGTTTAGGGGGCGTCGTGGCTCAGGTGGATGGGGCGCCGTGCCGTAAAGTCCGGGGACCCGGGGTCATTTCCCGATCCCTCCCTGTCTGTCTCTCCCACTCGTTTCCTGTGTCTGCACTGTCCTGTCCAATAATAAAGGTGAAAAAAGCCCCCAAAAAATCTTTAAAAAAAAAAAAAATGGTTTGTTTAGGCGATTAACATCAAATCACTCTTGCGTTTCACCAAACGTAACTGTATCTGTGCTCCCTGTGGTAGCTGCACCTCTATAAATAAGTCGCGTGCTATTGTTGCCATGCACCTGTTGCAGATTTATTGGCCTCGATCAGAAGCTGTGTGAGAGAGAGAGAGAGAGAGAGAGAGAGAGAGATATCCTTCAGGCTTCTGATCACCTATACTGCTACCTTCTCTGAAGCCGTTCTGTGGGTTTCATTTTCCCATTTCCTTGCTGAACCCCAGCTTGGCACAAGGGGCTGGAAAGCACAGTGTCGCGTCGTGGCACTGGGATCACTTTTTCAGTTTTTTTTTTTTTGTTTTTTTTTTTAAACACAAAGAGATAATTGTGGCCACGTCCGCCGAGATAAATAAATCGGGACTTACAAAGGCGGCAGAGAATGCACCGTTGAACTTGGCATCAGTATGTAATCAAGGAAGTTTTGTAGGGGTTTGGGGAAATTTTTTTTTTTTGGGCTTGTGTGTTGGTTAGGGATGTGATGAAGGGTCGCTTTAGAGCTCAGCTTATGACATAACACGAGCAACGGTTCATTAGTTACTTGGAGGCACAGTAAACAAAGGCTCTTTGATTCGAGGCAAGGAGTCAAAAATGTAATAAGCTTCGTCGTCTGTGCTGAACGCAAAAGGTCAAAGCATCGGTGCGGTCTAGCAATGTTCTATATACTGCAGCAGTGCTGAGTGAGGGTTTGGTTTTGATTGCAAATCGGGTTTACGATACACTGGTGTGTTTTGCTGCACGTGTGGATGTTCTCCGATGCTTCGGTACATCCGATGATTAATCAGCAAAGGCACAGGAGGATGGATTTGGCATTAGGGTGCATCGGTTGCCCCCTAAAAATGAAAAGTTCCTCCGATCATGATGCATTTTTTTTGTTTTTATGTTCCTTTTGGTAAGAAAACACACTGGGTGAAATATTTTGACAAAATTCAAAAGTTTCATGGTGGCACCAGGAGCTCAAAGTGATGGAAAAAGCTGCTATTTTATGACAATTTCGATCACTTTTCATGATGGCACCTTATAGAGTATACCAAATATCTTAGATACACGTTTTTAGTACATATTCTAAATATATTATCAAGCACAGGTTGAGTTTTAGCTGTTCATTGAATCATTGTTCAACTACTTTTAAACAATACAAATGTATTATGAATCACATTAATGCTTCTCAATCCCTCGCAAAGGTTCTTAACATGATCTCTGGCTCACAAGAAATCAATAAATGGAGTCCAACATTGTGATTCAAACCTTACGCGAAAACATAAAATAAGCGTTTTTTGGCAAAAAATGAACCTCATGGTGCCACCATTAGACTTTTTGAATATGGTCAAAACATTTTACAGGATGTCTTAATTAGTGAAAAGGAACACCCAAACAAACATGCATCAGATTTTATGAAAGTGAGGGCAACTGATGCACCCTATTTGGCATAAATAGTGACAAATTGTCACCGTCGTCTATGCATAGTACATTATTGTGAATATTTTGTGTAATAATTGTTTTCAGATGTTTTATTATTTTTAGTCAGACTTCTTCTCTCCCTCCCTCAGTTTTTTTTTTTTGAGATGTTGTTGACCCCAAACCAACTTGAAATCATCCATCGTGTTTGGGGAATAATGTGCTTGTGTACAGCTTTTGGAAAGATGCACTTGTTCTCTTGGGTTTTTTTTCTGTCATTTTTTTGGACCAATTGATACGAGTGGCCTCGTGGTTAGCGTGTCCGCCTCTTGATCATGAGTTCTACTCACGGTCGGGTCATACCAAAGACCATCATAGAAATGGTGCCTACTGCCATCTGCGATCCAGATGCGAGTCAGGAGTCAAACTCTGGCGGTTACCAGAGGACTAGCTCCCCACTGTAACCCTAGCTGTGTAATCTAGGCAAGAGGCCGAGGGCTATGAAACTGAGATCGGCGCCGCCAAACGCGCCATGCACGGTGCGGGAAGGACTTTGATTGATGCGAGTGGAGTTTTAGAATCCTCGTCATCAGTCACCTCTGACCAACTCGCCCAACACATTCATGAAATCCACTATGACTCGCACTCGTCTCTTATTCTTGCTTTTCTTCCATCCGTTTTCCTCCCACTGACTTTAATGCACGTTTTTCCCGATTTGAAATGAAGAGAGTTTTGGAATCCAAGTCATCCAGCTCAGTCAGGCTTCATCAGAGAGCCACCAAAGTTCATCTCCTAGCTAGACCAACCCACCTGACACGCACTCCTGTCTATCTTTCGGTCATGAGCCGCACTAGTCTTTTTCGCACCGGAGGAATCACACTTTTTTTTTTTTTTTTTTTTTTTCCCCCAAGAAAATGCGTCTCTAGTTATGACTGATTTTGCATGTGATAAGTGATCGACAAAGTTGTGTCTTCACAGTGGATGTCCCAATAAAAGCGGCATGTATATTACATACATCTGATTTTCAATACGATATTTGAAGCACTCGTCGTAGTGTGCAAGTTACACTTGATCATTAGTAAGTCACATGACCATATGTAGGTAGAATGAACTGATGAGTCCTTTGAAGCGTTCCCTGTGTCTGAAATCACTCACTTGTTCACTACTCCTCCCTTCTCACTATATAGGGAATTTTTATATAGAGGGACTATATAGTGAGCTCATTGGTAAAATGGGGAAAAAAAACCTTCCGGGCACTACTCCGTCGCACCGTTATTTACGTCATTGCTGTCGCACGACTAAAACGTGCCAGATCAGTCGGCTGGTGGGTTTTCAAAATAATAAATCCATATTATACGGAGCGTATTTCCGACATACAAAGTACCTGCGTTTTATTCAATCAAGTTTGAGGCTTTTGATTTGCTTTCTTGGGATCTATTGCTTGGTTAGTGACCATCGGATGTACACTACTTTTTGTGATGCATTGTGGGATGCTTTGAGTGCACTGTATAGGGTGTAATAATGCTCACTATACATTCGGCCAGCACTACAAAATGGCGTCCTCACTATAAAGTCCACTATATAGTGAGGTAGGGAGCGATTTTGGACACAAGGATTGTCTGTATTTTGTTTTAAATTCGGGCACCGCTTGATTTTGGTGAAGGACAACAGAAAATGGCACTTTCTGTCGTGTCTTGATATTGAAGAAAAAGAACAAAAACTCCTTTCCTACAGCATAGCACAATAAAACTTGCCAGACGATACTGTATCTTTTAAGAACTTTTTAAAATCTTTTATAACGTCAATATTTATGGTGATGACACGGCATGCATGAAATGAGTTTTTAATTGGTATTTTGAGAAAGTCAGCAGCAAGGTTGACTTTATGAAAATGGTGACACTGGAACAATCCGAGTCTCATCTCATCTCATTATCTGTAGCCGCTTTATCCTTCTACAGGGTCGCAGGCAAGCTGGAGCCTATCCCAGCTGACTACGGGCGAAAGGCGGGGTACACCCTGGACAAGTCGCCAGGTCATCACAGGGCTGACACATAGACACAGACAACCATTCACACTCACATTCACACCTACGCTCAATTTAGAGTCACCAGTTAACCTAACCTGCATGTCTTTGGACTGTGGGGGAAACCGGAGCACCCGGAGGAAACCCACGCGGACACGGGGAGAACATGCAAACTCCGCACAGAAAGGCCCTCGCCGGCCACGGGGCTCGAACCCAGACCTTCTTGCTGTGAGGCGACAGCGCTAACCACTACACCACCGTGCTGCCGACAATAACGTTGTTTTTTTTTTTTTTTGAAAAAAATGAACAGTGTGTTGATATGTGAACACTTCCTGTGCAATAAATCTCCACCAAAGTCTGTAATATTCATAATATCGGCTTCTGGAAATTCCTTTAGTCGTGCTTTGAGAACGCACTGGAACCGAAACTTCAGGTTGACTTTGGGGAATTTTCTTTTTTTTCTTCTTTATTTTGCTCGCTCCAGATAGTATTTTTGAACAGCACTTCAGTAGAAGTCCTACTCCGGTGGTTTGAACGATGGTTAATGATGTACTGGTAATTTTAGTTTAAAGTTAACAGGCCAAAATTGACCAGTACTGATGACCTTTTGCCTCTCGTGCAGTTTCGCAGGTTGTACTGACTCTAAAAATTGTACCTTTTTAAATAACTGTGTGACACCTTATTTCAATTTTGTAAGGGGAAATGTTAAGAAATGCCTGTTTGACAGTTGTTTGTATCAGGATCGCTTGCTTTCCATGAGCTCCCTGAAGTTTTGTTGAAATTTCTGATCTGGTGCTTTTGTTGTGTGCGGTGGTGTGGTTTTTATTTATATATATATATATAATATATAAACCTAAAACCATTTCTTTTTTTACCATCAGGTCACAAAACATGTAATCTTTAATGAATGATGTGTTAAAAGATAACTTTAATTTTCTGAGATGTAATAAAAACATATTTATATGCCAAAGTCAAGCCTATGAGTTCCAAAATGATGTCTGTTCCATTACTTCTGTTACGATTGTCCATCTCGCGTCTGTTACAAATTAATTACAATCTAGCTATATACCATGTTAATCTTATTGAAAGAATGTGTATGTTTATTCTACTACACATGTTTATTAATTATATTTGCTAAAACATCACCTTCCTATGTTTCAAAAAGTAATTCTACATTGTTAAAATTGAGAATATATATGTCCAACACTTCTGTTACGTTCTGACTTTGGCATATAAATATGTTTTTATTACATCTCGGAAAATTAAAGTTATCTTTTAACATATCATTCATTAAAGATTACATGTTTTGTGACCTGATGGTAAAAAAAAGAAATGGTTTTAAGTGAATTTTTAAAAATAAGTTCATGTCCCCATTTCAGTACCCATATATATATATATATATATATATATATATATATATATATATATATATATATATATATATATATATATATCTCCGACTTTTGTAGAAAAATGAAACTGACTGGCTTGCACAAGTGCACTTCTCTATTTGGTGTGAGGCCATAACTCACTCGCTTCCCATCGTGTAAAAGCTAAAAGCAGACATCAAGATGAATCAGATGTGATGTTTGTTTGTGGTGTGTTTTAGTAGATTGAAGCATGCATTGTAGTGCAATCATTGGGATTCGGATGGGTGTGTCTGGTGGCATGACTTCACGGCACATGACGGCTACATAATTTGGGGAATTTTAATCATGTGACCTAACATGCAGCATTATTACAAAAATGATTAGTGTGGAACCGTGATATGTTTATAACAGTGTTCAACCACTTTTTTTTTTTTCCCTCTTTGAGTTTATCTTCAGAAATAGAAATGTAAATAGTATTCAGTGTCATTTTGCTGTACTTATTTTAACCGCAGCTAGTGATGGTTTCTTTGGTAATGACAGGAAATAGAACTCTGAACACAGACCCTGATATATAAATGACACAATTTTAAGCCTAATTAACAGGTCAACCACGGAGTACCTCAGTCAAGGAGCATTTCCATTAACGGAAGTCGTCATTAAAAGTGGTCTTCTTTTTTTTCCATAAAATCAAGCTGTAGATCCCCTTCCCTAATGAGCAAACCAGAGGCGACGGTGGCGAGGAAAATCTCGCTGATACCACTTGAAACCTGAGAGGAACCAGACTCGAAATGGATTTCTTCTGGGTTACGCCAGATAGAGGGATTATAACTTCTACAACTGTACACTAAAGTCAGACAGCGCCAAGTGTGTCGAAAGGGTTTTCAGTACGAGTATATTGGGAGTCCTGGGATGAGCATAAGACGACGGTCTTCACGTCTACAGTAGCACTTCTTAGAAGGACCATATTCATTGAAGCAAGGGTCTTGCACATGAATTTCCAGGTTTAGTTCAGTTCATTAAATTGTTGTTGCAAGACTTTTTTTTTTTTTTTTTTTAAATTACACAAATTTAAAGATTTCTTCCTTCCAAGGTATCCGTTGATATTCATTCTGAGTCAAAGTCCAGCATTTTGAACACCTTCCTAGGTCAAAGTTTGGCTTGTTTGTGCACTTTTGCACTTTGTTTTCAGCTTCTGGTTAGCGTGACACAAAAGAGGAAGGAAAGAAGTGTGGGGATGCACAGAGAGCAGAGCAGTCAAATGAACGCACCACCCAATCCGGGCTCAGATTAATGAGTTCTGGACGAGCACCACCATGTTTTAAGCCGTATCTGCCAGCCCTTCCAATCCCCTTGGCTATCCTCCCAGACTCTGTGTTCTCTTTTTTAGTTTGAGGATCATTGTTCGTTATTTTACCTTCTAGTCTGTGGCACAAGCCTAGCCTAGAGGTGACGTGAGCACCAACCCGGACAACTAATGACATTTTTTAAGAGTCTTTTGAACCTGCTTATTGGCTTACTCATTTGTGATACTCTTTCAGACGTAGCACAGTCGCAGCAGTGATCAATCAGAGTCTCTGAAAATGTTCCTGGGGAAGCCCTGGCAACTCTCTTCCACCCCCCCCACCGTTCAAATCACCTGCTCGGGCTTGTAAATTCCAATCCGTAAAACTGTCAACGAAAGTTCATTGTACGCATTAGACACGGTTCCATATTTCACTTAGGCCCTAGCTAAAGAACCCCAGGGGAACAGGGTGTATCTGAAAAGAGGAACAGAAAGTGAGCGAGGCTATTTTGGTCCTTCTTGCCTCACCGCTATACTAGACACGGTAGGAGAGGGTGAGACATGGGTGGGGAAGGCAAGCGTCTCCTAAAGGCCATGTCAGGTCGTTCCTGAGCCTGTGGACAACAGCGACGCGTTGAACCTGAAAATAGAACAAATGAAGGACACCTCCGACGTGCTTGCGCTCGTCTTGAGTGACTTAATTTGTACCTGTATGCATGGCCATGGCTACAAATTTAGCCTCCATGTTGGCCAGTGCTAATGCTAATTGGCTTGTATTGGAGGAGTTCGGTGTAGATCTGCAATCGTAGTCTTTCCTCTTTCCATTTTATTGGAAATTCTTCAGTTATGGTCATGGATGTGGCTAAAGAACATATTCCGAGATCAGCATGATAAAATGCTGCTACAGATTAGCCACAATCCACTTAACCGTCGTTCCAGATTTAGAAGCATAAAGCCGGCCGTGTTAAAAGGCACTACTTAACATGGAAGTGTCAGCAGCTAAAAAAAGCAGAGCATATTAACACACTAGGATCACTGTGTATAGTGTGTGTGTGTGTTCATGCTACTGTTGCTCGGCCCCTCTTTTCCATTCCCATGATGTTTCTTCCCTCCCTCGCCTTTGATGCGGACGTACTGCGATATCGTAGCCCGGCTCTGACAATAGGCAACTTGTGCGAGTTCGCACGTTCGAACGTCATAGTCAGTGCATTCAAAAGCTTGGCATTCCGCATGGGTGGTGTGGGAGAGCTTTGAGTGAAAGAGTAATGCCATGCTGAAAACTACGAAAGCGAACCATGCCCGTCTGAACCGAGAGCAGCTGGGAAGCAGTGCTTCACACGGTTTACTGACGTGTTGTACGCAGAGTCGACCGTGCCGTTAGAATTCGGCTCGGAGGTCCAGTCAGCAGTGACTCATCCATCTCTACGTGTTCCAGATGACACGAAAGCCGTCCCATCACTCACTTTTTGTAATGTTCGTTAATATAGTGGTTAGCATAACTGCACATCCCATTTCTCGTCTCCTTGACCAAGCCCAGGTGTTCCACCAGCTGCGAGTCTGGTCAGCTGTGTGCCCGCTGTCCCCGAGCCACTCGGTCCCAGAGCTCGCTTCTGCTGGACAGGAGTCAAACTATGGCCCTGGTGACAAAGCCTGAGAGTGTCCACTGACTGACTATCACCACAAAGCCGGCTGTGTGCGCGTGTCCCTAAACCAGCCACTGAAATATACACAGTGGGCTAAATGCTGCTTCAGTGCTATCTCAATAGGAGCTGTCTTGCTTATTGTACCTCGTTCACAATAAGCTTTTCTCCATATCCAGCCTCGGCCTTTTTTTTTTTTTTTTTTTAAACATGGTCAGAAGTAAATGCTAATAACTGGAGCTACGCTTGCCCAGCCACTGCCAAATTCATAAGAATTTGCACGAGCCAGCTCATTCCAAACAGCTAGGGAGGAAACAAGGCTGGACTGGCTGTTTTTGTTTTTCCTAAAACCTTTTTATTCATTCAGCAAATTCGATTTCCCTCATTTTGATTCCCGTAAACGTTTTGCTTGAGATTTGGATCGGGCCTTTCTCGAATCCAAACCCTGCACATACCGTAGACGGTCCCTGACCATTTTGAGCTTACTCGAATAGTTTTCCACGCAGCCGACTTTCACTTATCCGGCGGGCTAGCTGACGGGTTTATGATTTGTCTGCCCTGATAACATTTCATCGTTTTGTGTTTCTGTATGGTTTAGTGGCTTGAAAAGAGCAAAGTCATGGGCGATTTGCATCAGCTTTCAACCGTGAACCATAAAAGGGGAACTCGAACTTGCAGGGACTCCCCAGCCCTCTATATAACAAAGGAGGGGGTGTGGATTTAGCATGAGGATGTTTTGGGGGGTGTGTCCCGCAAGAATATGCCACTCACATGATGAAAACAAGTAGGACACATGATCCTCACATGACTTCCTCAATCGGAGAGGTGGTTATGCTGCATGGCTTTGGGCTTTTATTTATTCCACTGTAATCAGCTCCTGTCTGTAGCCCTGGCGCATGAAGCAGTGCCGCAGCATTGATCCCCAGCTCTGTTCCTGAAGATCTCCCGACGGTTTCGACACCGCTAATCGGGTTAAGCAGGTGTACTGGATGAGATGAAGGCAGATCTCCAGGAAAAGGGTTGATCATTATAGTGCAGTATATGAATTTCAGAAGGCTAGAGGATGTGCTCGATAAGACGGCTTAATGCGTCACACTGCCCATGTTTGATGCAGGTTTTACTGAAGTCAAGTAAACTGAATAATAACTGATTTTTAATTCTACATACTGCAGAATGTATTCTTAGTGTTTTTTTTTCTCTCCCTTCCACTTTACCGTACATCCTCACTCCTGTCTGTTCTCTGTCTTCACCTGCAGCTATCACACCATCTTTCGGGCTGGACTGTGCGGCAGCTGCTCGGCCCCCACGCCCCCCTGCCATGGTGTCCCGCGTAGGCATGCGCCAGCTGCTCATGCGTGAACAAATGCAGCAGGAGGAGCAGCGGGAGCGCCAACGTCACCTGCACCACATGCAGCAGCGGCCACCCGGACAGCCTGCTCCCTCGCCCGCCATCAACGCGCCCGTGCACTTCCCAGCACCGATGCAGGTGCCTGTCGAAGTGCTGAAGGTAAGCAACGGGTCATTTTACGTGGCGTTGCTGCGATGTTACACTCAAATACGGTACCGTAACGGTGTTTAAACGTAATCACGTCAACTCTTACGTCACTGCTTCTGTGGCTATACTGTACGTTTGCTTAAATAATATAAAAGGAATGTGTGTGTGAGATGTTCTGGCCGAGATGTGCAAGCTTTAAAGGGGACTTATTACCAAAAAAACCCTCACTTTTTTTTTTTTTTTTTTTTTAAATTTGCTTATGCACATATTTGGTAGTCTGGCTAACGCGACTTCAAAGCTCTCCGAGCTATTGGTCTGGCCAAGATATTAAGCCCAACCGTTTCCCAGAGCCCGTGGTTGACCCGCCTCCCTGAAATGCCTGTTTGCTACTGGTCGAAGCCAGAAAAGGCTGTGATGAAGCTTAAACCAATCACATCACTCTTTCCTCTGACGTATGTGACGCGACAGGGCTAACTGGTAGATTAAACTCTTACCGAAGCCGGTCGGGAGCAAGGCGAAAACTTTCAATAAATACCTCCAGGGCTGCTCTTTGCTCCGTTTTCAATGAGAACTTCCCGTTGAATGCTTTCAATACAGCATCTATGCGTAATAGATGCGGAAGCGTGAATGAAGCGCTTCCGGCATAGATTCTGTAAACAATCGATGGCTTCCGGTCGCAGTTCTACTACGTCAGTGTCTTGAACACGCCTCTACCCAGGGCCGTTGAAGATGCTCAAAGTTGATTGGTTCCCGATTTTTCGGGAGCTTGGAAGAGCTGTAGATAGCTTGCCTGGCCAGACTAAGCTCGCAACAGGCCCTCGTGTTGCGTCACGCTTAGGATGGGCGGGCCCAGGCTACATATTTGGATATCTGGAGGTTCTATCGACTCTCAAACTCCTGAAATAAGACACCCATTCAGTTTCTTTTGCGCTGCCTGTTTCGGAAAACATGAGCTTCGACAAGCCGTTCAGATTTGTCTCCTCTTTGTGTCACAGGGGTATGGAATCAATTTTGTGCCAAAATGTTCATACAATACTTTTGAAATATCAAACAAAAACGACAAATCAAAATACAAAAAGTCAATTTTTTTTTTTAGACTGGCAAACAAATTATTCGTGTAATCGTGCAAAATATCAGTCTTACTCTTCAGAAACCTTTTATTTTTGTTCCGCGTCTTTCTCAGTTTTGTTTGACGTCATTTATTTTGGTTGCGATTCCAGCTTTCTCGTTTGCGCTCCCTGACTTTTTGCTTGCAGTTTTGGCACAAACTTCCCGTGTGGGTGGGCTGTCCAGGAATGCATTCCCATTGGCTAACTTGTGTTTGACTGACAGCTACGCTCAGCCATTCCCTACTCGGATTCTGGCGGACTGTTTGACGAGTGACCGATCCATTGACGGTAAACATGGATCGAGTGGACTTCAGTGGCGACTATGATATTGAATTAATTCAACAAAGTGTAAGTGCGGGACAAATGTGTTGCAGTAGTGCACATTATGCAGGCGTTTCGTGGCAAGTCAAATGTTAGACTTGGCTCCACTACCCAATATAATAGCTGTCTTGCTAACGTTAAACACACCTGCATAATGTGCACTACTGCAACACATTTGTCCCGCACTTACACTTTGTTGAATTAATTCAGTATCATAGTCGCCACTGAAGTCCACTCGATCCTTGTTTACCGTCAATGGATTGGTCACTCATCAAACAGTCCGCCAGAATCCGAGTAGGGAATGGCTGAGCGTAGCTGTCAGTCAAACACAAGTTAGCCAATGGGAATGCGTTCCTGGACAGCCCACCCACACGTGAAGTTTGTGCCAAAACTGCAAGCAGAAAGTCAGGGAGCGCAAACGAGAAAGCTGGAATCGCAACCAAAATAAATTACGTCAAACAAAACTGAGAAAGACGCGGAACAAAAAAAGGTTTCTGAAGAGTAATAGACTGATATTTTGCACGATTACACGAATAATTTGTTTGCCAGTCTAAAAAAATGGACTATTTTGATTTGTCGTTTTTGTTTGATATTTCAAAAGTATTGTATGAACATTTTGGCACAAAATTGATTCCATACAGGGGGAGCTCATTATTAAAATGATGCCACCCCCTCATCGGAGTATCTCCACTCACTGTCGCTGCCTTTGCAAATGAATATTTATAAGGAAAGTGCTACCTGAGTGGCCGCCAAAAAAGGGGGAAGGGTGAGCAGTGGCTCATTATCATTTAAAGGAACAGGGACTTCACTCTGCTGTTTAGACAGGGCGAGAAGGGAGTTGTGGTAATTTGAGCAAAACATGTCACGGACATTTCATTAAGACCTCCGAGAACTGTCAGCTTGTGGAAAAAGGATATAATACAGTGGTGCTTGAAAGTTTGTGAACCCTTTGGAATTTTTCTATATTTCTGCTTAAATATGACTTAAAACATCATCAGATTTTCACACAAGTCCTAAAAGTAGATAAAGAGAACCCAGTTAAACAAATGAGGCAAAAATATTATACTCTGTCATTTTATGTATTCAGGAAAGTGATCCAATGTTACACATCTGTGAGTGGCAAAAGTATATGATCCTTTGCTTTCAGTATCTGGTGTGACCCCCCCGCGCAGCAAAAACTACAACTAAACGTTTGCGGTAACTGTTGATCAGTCCTGCACACTGGCTTGGAGGAATTTTAGCCCGTTCCTCCGTACAGAAAAGCTTCAACTCTGGGATGTTGGTGGGTTTCCTCACATGAACTGCTCGCTTCAGGTCCTTCCACAACATTCCGATTGGATTAAGGTCAGGACTTTGACTTGACCATTCCAAAACATTCACTTTATTCTTCTTTAACCATTCTTTGGTAGAATGACTTGTGTGCTTAGGGTTGTTGTCTTGCTGCATGACCCACCTTCTCTTGAGATTCAGTTCATGGACAGATGTCCTGACATTTTCCTTTAGAATTCTCTGGTATAATTCAGAATTCAGGCCCAAACCATGATACTACCACCACCATGTTTCACAGATGGGATAAGGTTCTTATGCTGGAATGCAGAGTTTTCCTTTCTCCAAACATAACGCTTCTCATTTAAACCAAAAAGTTCTGTTTTGGTCTCATCTATCCACAGAACATTTTTCCAATAGCCTTCTGGCTAGTCCACATGATTTTTAGCAAACTGCAGATGAGCAGCAATGTTCTTTTTTGGAGAGCAGTGTCTTTCTTCTTGCAACCCTGCCAAGCACACCATTGTTGTTCAGTGGCCTCATGAACATTAACATTAGCCAATGTGAGAGAGGCCTTCAGTTGCTTAGAAGTTACCCTGGGGTCCTTTGTGACCTCGCCGACTATTACACGCCTTGCTCTTGGAGTGATCTTTGTTGGTCGACCACTCCTGGGGAGGGTAACAATGGTCTTGAATTTCCTCCATTTGTACACAATCTGTCTGACTGTGGATTGGTGGAGTCCAAACTCTTTAGAGATGGTTTTGTAACCTTTTCCAGCCTGATGAGCATCAACAACGCTTTTTCTGAGGTCCTCAGAAATCTCCTTTTTTTTCGTGCCATGATACACTTCCACAAACATGTGTTGTGAAGATCAGACTTTGATAGATCCCTGTTCTTTAAATAAAACAGGGTGCCCACTCACACCTGATTTGCCATCCCATTGATTGAAAACACCTGACTCTAATTTCACCTTCAAATTAACTGCTAATCCTAGAGGTTCACATACTTTTGCCACTCACAGATATGTAATATTGGATCACTTTCCTGAATACATAAATTACCAAGTATTATAATTTTGTCTCATTTGTTTAACTGGGTTCTCTTTATCTACTTTTAGGACTTGTGTGAAAATCTGTTTGTTTTCGGTCATATTTATGCAGAAATATAGAAAATTCTAAAGGGTTCACAAATATTCAAGCACCACTGTACAGTATGTATGTCACCTTTTTAAAGCTGATTCTCAGTAGGATACTGTATGTACTCTCGTTCCAGTCTCCTGTTCCTTCTGAACAGAGATTTTAAGAGCATGTACAGTATGAGGGCCTCCACAAGTGCCTAATCCTACTTTCTACTAAGAGCTGCAGTACAATGGCCCACCGTTGACGTCCCAACAAGGCATAAGAGCCCAAATTAGCGGGAAATGGGCACTCGGTAATCTTTCCACGTGCTGCCATGGCTCCTACTGCACAGGTTAAGTAGTATTCACAGTAGCTTTGGTTCAGGCTAAACTGTCCTTATGAAATCTCGACTAGAGCACTAAGAGGAAAGGACAGGGAGAAGAAGAGATTGAGGAATCTTTAAACGAAGAATGCTGTGGAGCAGCAATCAAGTAGGTTGAGTCATTGTGCCCTGATGTTTTCTCGGTGGAGAGATAAGCCATAGAACCAGATAAGAGGTGAGATTGACTGTTTCTGATCTTATCAATGAGCAGAAACAGATAGCCCAGTGTCTGCTCCTGTGCTTGTGTATACTCGGGGTAGCTGCATGTAGTCGGTGTTTATTAAACTAAAATATCTTCGGTCAAGCAGCGTTTTTGTTCTTTTCTTCTCCGTGTCACCACAAGAGAACCTGAACATGCATGCCAAAAGATACTATACACAAAGGTTAAAGCACTTCTTATACATGGATTACAGGGAAATAATGAAAGACTGTGTGCTGTGAGGAAACGTCGTGACTGGTACCACCCCAAAGTGTTTTATTCCTCTTGTACATTCTCCAAATTTCCACAAGCTACTTTTTTTTTTTTAATTAAAGAATGACGCATTATATATTATAGTTACCTTTCATGTGTTTGAATATGTGTTATGGCATCGAGTTGCTGTTATCATTTCAACTTACACTTGCAACATTTTTCTGTGTAAACTCGAGCGACTGCTGTGTGTGAAATTCCCAGGAGATCAGCAGTTTATGAAATGCTCATTATCTGAAACTCTTGACCTTCCTTTATTAGGTGTTCCGAATAAAGTCAATACAAACGATTTAGCTCGGCATGTTAAGACAGGTTTCCACTGTACGATTGTTCGCTCAATTTTGCGCTTGCAGATGATGAAATTGCAGCAAAATAAATGTTTGGTCATGAGTTGAGATTTGCGGTCTTGGAACACGTGTGGTTGGTTGGTTGTTTTGGTGCCATTGCAACCAAAGACAGCCGGTAACAAAAGGGGTGTTCACACGGCAACTTTTACTCCGGTGTAGCACCGGGGCTGCCCCGGTAGAGCGTTCACACGGTACAAAGTTATACCGGTGTAGCCCCTGAAAGCTGCTTAAACCGGTGCAAATCTAACCCTGCTCGGGAGGTGGTTTAAGAAATTTACTCCGGAGTAAATGCTAGTTTGCGGGGCAGCACCGATATAAAATGGAACGTCTGAACGCTACAAGGGTAGACTCGCTACGCGTGAGGAGAGTTGATTACATACGGGCATTGCATAATTTGCATCCTGGTATTTTGCGCTTCCAAAATGGCGAATATCATCAACAACAACAACAGAACTACGTGTCTTCCAGTGTTGCCAGATTGGGTGGTTTTAAGTGCATTTTGGCGGATTTGAACACATTTTGGGCTGGAAAACGTCAGCAGTATCTGGCAACACTGGTGTCTTCATCCACGTTGTTTTCCCGGCGCTTGGTGATGCCATGACAACCGGGAAAAGGAAGTACGTTTTCACGCATGCGCATATTTCATTTCCGCATTATTACTATCGTATAGCACGGCTGCAAAAACTGCCCTGTGAACGCAAGTGGGGCTGCACCGGTGCTAACACGCTTCTCTCTAGTAAGCAGGTTTGTGACGTGTGAACGCTCCACAAAATTTACACCGGTGTAAGATATATCGCAACAAAATGCATCGATGCAAATATGTGCCGTGTGAACACCCCTAAAGTGTGGAGGGGTCTGGGGTTGGGTTTTTTTTTTAATCTCAGAATGTGAGCGCTGCTCCGACACTAGTCAAAAACCACCGATAGGACGATGGCACAGGATAACGCAAAACTCACTGTACAGCTACAAATACAGTTGTGGCAAAGGTGAAATATAAACAGAACATGTTTTATGAAAATGAAAAAATTGATGATGTAAGCAACATGAAGTGCATGTCAAACTAGAATGCATGCAGTCATGTATAAAGGTGATTTTTTTGCTTTACAGCCAAACTATTCAGTGCTGCTATTGGGGGGGGGGGGGGGGGATCTATATATCCTCACCGATGAGAATCAAGAGCAGGTGGTATAACCTCATTTATAATTTTCAAAGTTTTGCCATGGTAAAATGTCTGTAGTTGGAAAACACTCGGATGATTTCACGCAGCTGGATAAGGACCGTTCTAGTGTGAACTTTCTTCGATATTTGTGGTTACAACAGCACGTCACCTCAGTCAAGGTCACAAGCATTACATTGTAGGTGGATTATATGTATTGGACATTCCTCGGATGTTTTATAGTTAAGGTATCTGCATGTTGTTCAAAATTATTTCCGGCAGATGCGTCGTCCTGTTTGGGGTCAGAGTGGAATTTTACATCTGATAGTTAGGGTGGAGTTTTGCATCTGATAGTTATCAGGTGTATGTTATGTTATTTGTTTTGTACTAAACTGATTAAAAAGCGATTGTATCTATGGCTTCACAAGGAGTACAGTTTGTAGCTGGCGACTGCATACATTACCAGTCAAAAGTTTGTACACACCTACTCATTCATAGGCTTTTCTGTATTTTGACTATTTTTGTTATAGAACAATACTGAAGACATCAAAACCATGAAATAACATTTGGGCTCAACATTAAGTGTTAAACCCGCTTGCCCCTATTTTGCGAGTACTTTTTTTTTTTTTTTTTTTTAAACTATAGACCCCTTTCACTGACGTCACCCGAAACCGGAAGTAAACAGACCCTGCGCCATTTTGGAAGACCAACAAACTCGTGATTAGGGGGAAATAACGGCAGCGGTATGTGAACCCACGAGAATAAAGTGGAGTGGCAAACGACTTAAATCTGAGCTGTTTTATTTATGATTTATTGGCCCAACAGTAGACTTGAAAGAAACCTGTGTGAGACTTGGCAAAAAAACTGTGGATATAATGGATAAGTCTGTGCATGATCTGCGGACACTTTGAGGTAAGCAAACGCAAGAAATTCAGATTTAAAACGTGCTAAATTGGCCCCAAGTTGATAACTGTATGAGGAGCAAGCCTCCCAGACTTCTACAATTTAATAATAATAATAATAATAATAATTTAGGATGGTTTGGGGCTTGCTCGCTGCTGCCAGGTTGGTTGTTGAGTAGCCTGCCTTTTTTTTTTTTTTTTTTTTTTTTTTTTCTTGCGTGTGGTATCATTGTTTGTTTGACGCGAGGTTGTTTTTTGAACATGCCAATGCGGACACGATTTCCCCTGATGAGTTATGACTTCAGACGCGATGCGTGTGTGGAGGTGTGGAGTCTGCGTGATATGTGCGCAAGATAGGCTTCTCATGTGTTTGGAGATCCGCGCTCCGAGGCAAGCCCCCCCCCCCCAAGAGGAAAAAAAGGGACCCCCCGAAAATATCGGCATAGTTCGAACACTGAGTGTAGGCACTGGGTGTAAACAACAAATAGTTTACAATGTCTGGGTAGCAAACAGATGGCAGAATTGGTGTCCGGTCCTCCTTATGTTTCCATTCTCCCTTGCCGCGAGTCTTATCATATGGGTCAAACCCATCAATCACAGCCAGTTTCTCCACATACCGTGCCCTTTCTGCAGCTGGTAATGTACTCACATAACCAGAATTATCATCCATCGTGTCACTTTACTCTCGCTCGTACTTTGTTTTATATTGTCAGTGCATGTACTTGGTCTTCCAATATGGCGCCTAACAAAATCTCGCGGCGCGGTGCCGTCATGTGAAAGGGGTCTATAGAATAGTTGTGAACTGCAACTTAAAATGAAGATCACACATTGAGTTCAAGTTTGGTTTGTTTGTTTATTGGTTACTTTTTACTTGTAACGGACAATAACAATTTTAACCAAAATTAAAAAAAAAAAAAAAGTTATATATAAAAAATATTTTGCACAGGACTGTGTTCCTCTGATCACAGAAACAGAGCTCCAGCTCTCTCTGCTCTTAATCTGTTCTGTTCTTTCAGGATTTATCGCACATGTCGCTTCTTGTTGAGTTTTTATGCCCGAGTTGTTTGAAACCAATCCGGGTTTTCTGTGTCGAATAAGGAAGCGGCTTCACCTTTTAAGAAAATCAAACACTTTCATGAAGGCGCTGACTCGAATGCGAGCAGAAAAAAAAAAAAAAAGAGATTCTTAAGCAAACTTGTCCATCCTCATTTCTGACTGTTTTTGTAAAATACATTTTAAATACAGTCATGAATTTCTCTGGAGTTTTCAGGCGGAGCTCCTCTCCTCGCATTCTTTAACCACTTGTTCTTGAAGCATTTGCTTCTATTTAACATTTTTCTTGGCAGCGGGGAGACGGTAATGCCTTTTTATCTATTTCTTGGTTTGAACAAGCAAAAACAGTGCAAAAATTAACCGTATTGAAGACCGATTAAGCCTTGCTTGCCTGAAAGACGGTGTCTCTCTGACCCCAGCTGTAATTATCACGTGATGCATGACATCATGCACAAGGGGCCTATAAACAGTAAAGGCCAATTTATGCTGACCAGTCCTCGCAGACGGTGTCGCAGACAGTGTCTGCGTAGCCCCCCCACCTTCGCAGACGCTCTGCGCGCACCTCCCAAAAATTGTGACCACCGCAGAAGCCTCGCAGACAGCGCCGCAGACAAGAGGGCTCTGATTGGTCCACTCTACATCCGCTGTACACGCACTTCCGCTTCCCTACTTTCCCGGTTTGTTTTGTTTTCACGACCGGCATTTTTAAAAACACGAGCGAAGATGGAGCAGCATGAAGAGCGGTTGATTGAGGAAGTACGTACATCTATACAACTCCAGTTCTAGTCATTTATAAAAAAAAAGGGTCTAGTCATTATAAGTAACCGGAGGATAAACACTCCACTAACCACACCCACCAACTACTCCTAGCGACTTCGCGCCCCCTTGCGTTGTGCCGGTGAATAACATCGCGCACACCTATTCCCCCGCTCAACAATAAATTACAACTGTCTGCGAAAAGCTATCTGCGAAAGCCTTGTCGCAAGAGCATGCAGAGACCTTAAGCGTACCATACTACAACAGCGGGGGTGTATAAAATAACTTGCAAAGCAGTAAATGAAACTGAGGCTAAGAAAACGGTCAAGACGTGATGACGGATACGTAGTGAGGGACTCTTTCAGAAACTGAAATGAAAGATCAAAAAGCCTAATTTTTGTGGCGCTAGTTTGTAATATATGCTCATTCCAACTTGCCCGGTCGGGGGACATATCCCACTTGCCCTGGGCAATCGGGCAGTCCTTAATGTCGAGCCCTGATGTATGGAATTATGCAGTAAACCAAAAAAATGTTTCGTATTTCAGATTCTTGAAAGTCGCCAGCGTTTACCTTGATGATGCTTTGCACACTATTGGCATCATCTTAACCAGCTTCATGAGGTAGTCACCTGGAACGCTTTTCGATTTACAGGTGTGCCTCGTCACACTTGGAAGACGCTCCGGACACTTAGAGTAATGCTTTTATGGCTGAGGACTACAGGTGACTTGCTAACTTTAGGACTGCAGTTGTCTTGAACAGTTTTGCGCTCAAGTTTCCATCAATGAGGTGTTATAACATCAACGAAAGTGACTTCATGTTAAAACTGTTAAAAACGTTATCACGTTGTCTGTTATCACCCAAATGAGGATGGGTTCCCTTTTGAGTCTGGTTCCCCTTTTGAGTCTGGTTCCTCTCGAGGTTTCTTCCTCATGTTGTTTGAGGGAGTTTTTCCTTGTCACCGTCGCCACAGGCTTGCTCATCGGGGATAGATTAGGCCATTATTAAAAATTGTTCTGTTTCCGGTCCACCGGCCGGGTGAGTGGTGTTTGTGCGGTTGAAAAACATTTTTTTTTTTTTAACGCCGGTTTTTCGACGTTTTTTTTTCAGGTTCGTAAATCTAAAATCGAACTTGACGTTTATGCATTCCGCGCAGAATATAGAATCGAATCAGCTCTGCGCATGCGCCGTGCGGCACAAAAAAAACGGCAGCCACCATGAAGGAAGGAGATCCGGAGTTTTCAAACATTTGCTTAAGTGTGAAATCGCAAACTGGTATTCTAGCGAACAACAAAATAAAGATTCAGAAAAACAAATCATTCAGTGATCATTTTAATAGTGTAATTTCATCCGAACTAGGCCTAACGGTCGATTTAGAACTACAAAAAGTCCGTGTGTCGGACCATCACAAACCGTTACTGGAAAATTCGTTTGATCTTGATCCATCCGAGACGTTACAAACAGCTTTTGAGTTTTGTTATGCGAAATTCATTACCTACTTTGTTAATGACCCTGACAGACCTGTAGGAGAACCTAATCTCATCTCATCTCATTATCTCTAGCCGCTTTATCCTTCTACAGGGTCGCAGGCAAGCTGGAGCCTATCCCAACTGACTACGGGCGAAAGGCGGGGTACACCCTGGACAAGTCGCCAGGTCATCACAGGGCTGACACATAGACACAGACAACCATTCACACTCACATTCACACCTACGGTCAATTTAGAGTCACCAGTTAACCTAACCTGCATGTCTTTGGACTGTGGGGGAAACCGGAGCACCCGGAGGAAACCCACGCGGACACGGGGAGAACATGCAAA
Source organism: Neoarius graeffei (assembly GCF_027579695.1). Lineage (NCBI taxonomy): Eukaryota > Metazoa > Chordata > Actinopteri > Siluriformes > Ariidae > Neoarius > Neoarius graeffei. The sequence continues at coordinate 40,913,099 of NC_083594.1, forward strand.
CTCCGCACAGAAAGGCCCTCGCCGGCCCCGGGGCTCGAACCCAGGACCTTCTTGCTGTGAGGCGACAGCGCTAACCACTACACCACCGTGCCGCCCGGAGAACCTAATAGATCTATTCAAAATGAACGGAACTGAACAAAAAAAAAAAAAATGCGTTTACGGAACTAATGCGGGTTGGCTGGACAGAATTTAAAAACTGTGTCTGTAGCAAATAAAAAGAACGAATTACAAAAAAAAAAAAATAAATCCCTCCCTCCCGACTGAATTTTTTTGCTCACACGGTGGACAGGAAACGGATGATTTTTTTTTTTTTTTAAGGATGGCCTTAGGGATAAAATTAGCTCATGTTTAAAGTCATTCAAATTCTCTAAAGCTGCTTTGCGACAATGTCTGTCTTGTTAAAAGCACTATAAAAATAAACTTGACTCGTCAAAAGTGAATTAGTGCAATTTCTTGCCGCCTTAATGTGCTTAAGATACAGTAAATAGCCTTATTCTACAACTGTAGTAATCTATAATATGTTAAACCGCTCAACTAAGTAAAGAGAAACGACATCCGTCATTACTTTGACATGAAGTGTCTTTTTTTTTTTTTTTTTTTTTTTATTTAAAAAAACAAAAACGTTGATTTAGAAGGTGTGTGTCCATACTTTTGTCTGCTCCTGTAAGTTAAGCAACTCCAGTGCACCATAAGACTCGAGATGATGGTTTTTTAGGATGCCGGAGATGACGAAGGCTTTTAGGGCAGATAAACTCTTGTAGATGCATCGATCCACATCTCTGGCTGGACTGCTTGGTTCCAGTCATTGTGGGTGCCTTACTGGAGCTAGGAGTGTTGTTGTGATTTCATGCCCCTTATGAGAAGCATTAGGAGTGAGTCATCGGCATGCAACAGCAGCTTCAGTTTCACATCGGGCTCGGGTAGGGTTAGTGAGACGTTCATCCGGCCATGTCTGGGCAGAGAAATCTGGAAGGAAGCGCTGGTATGGCCAGTGGCCACCAACTGGACTGCCCTTCTGGAATTTCACTTCTGGGACCTCGCAGCAACCGACTCCATCCGCAGTATTCTTTTCCCATGGCTGGGCGTATTGGCCAAGTGGAAATGCTTTCAGTGGCATCGTTTTCACTGTCAGTGCCGAAAGGCCGCATTGCAGCAGCTCACTTATTTGCGGACTGCAAATAATTTTCTTTACCGTTATTAAGCGTTTTGTTTTATTTGTACCTACCAGTGGCGGCTGGTAGTCTTTCAAACAGGGGAGGCTGGTCGGTTACGATATTTCCAGATTTTAAAAGAAAAAACACATCAGTTTTGCCCATACTCTTGCCTCTGATCTGGCTGATTGTTGGCAGCGTCACAAACTGTGAAATAACAGGTTCTTTTGGCCCATTAGCCTACTGTCCAATATACATGATGGTGGTGTTGGGGGGAGGGGTATATTTTAACATTTTCTATTTTAAAATTGTGGCATGTTGTTTAAAAATTTACCTCGGCTGTGTTTTTGTTTAAAAATGTTTTCCAAATTGTAGTGGTGTTTAATTCATATCCAGAAAAGCATATATTCCAATATAATATACTCAGCATAAACATTTTAAATAGATTCTATATTTTTGGTCCATCCATGACATATTACTAAAGTAGCCTATTTACTGTTGTTGATGTGGGTCACTTGCTGTTAGCCAATTCACTTTCTCGTACCAGGAGAACTGAAAGGAACGAGTATTATTCCCTACCTTTTTCACCAAGTCAATTTGAGGCGTTGGTCTACCCTGCTCTTTAATTTTAATTTTTTCCTCGAAAGGAAGACTGGCAAATGGCTTCGCCAAAATTAAATCGGCAATGCTTGGCATCCGTGCGCAGCTTTCTTGCTAGCTGACTAGCCCCCTCAAGTTCAAGTTCAGTCACTCAAATAAACGAAATTTCTGGAACTAAGATGGCAAACTTGACAACACTATATTTACACTTTATTTACAATGAAAATATATACAAACTAAAAAAGCTGGTAGAAACCGTATGTAATGAATGAAATCGAAATGTAAGCCGATCTCTTACAATACACCACAGCACTTGCGAATCCGCATGGGACTGAACTGATGTTGCCAGATACTGCTGACGTTATCCAGCCCAAAATATGTTCAAAACCCGCCAAAATGCACTTAAAACCGCCCGATTGGGCGGGAAACCACCCAATCTGGCAACACTGTAACCGCTGCCTGTCTATAGTTGAAACGAGCTGTCAATCAAAGAAAATATCCGGCCGCTTTCACCAATCACCAGTCTCCTCGCGGAAACTGCCATGTCCCTCCCATGTGAGGCTGGGAGTCCGTGGGCGGGCATTTTCGCAGTATTTGTCCAATAACCATCTTGTATTTTGAGATTGAAAAGCGCAGAGCTCCCAAATGCCATTGAAGTCCACCGAGGCTGGGAGTCCGTGAGACTCTGTGGGCGGGCGTTTTCGCAGTATTTGTCCAATAATCGTCTTGCATTTTTTTTTTTTTTTAAAAGATATTTTTTTGGGCTTTTTGCACCTTTATTGGATAGGACAGTGTAGAGACAGGAAATGAGCGGGAGAGAGAGAGACGGGAAGGGATCGGGAAATGACCTCGGGCCGGAATCGAACCCGGGTCGCCCGCATTCATGGTATGGCGCCTTAACCACCTGAGCCACGACGCCCCCTCGTCTTGCATTTTGAGATTGACAAACACGTAGCTCCCAATCCACTGAGGCTGGGCTGCATCGCGCTGTCACGAGGGGGAAAAACTCACGCACACATTAGGCGAACTGGGGAAAGTTATAACGGAATGATTTCGCACTGTAGTGGGTTGAGCACACATTTCTATGATTCTGGATCTGAAATAGCAATGTTATAAGGTTGGCTATAACATAAGCCTAGCGCAATTCATCCTACACGATGTTCGTCATTTTTAGAGGAGGCTGAGCCTCCCTCGCTGTCTTAGAGCAATCGCCCGTGGTACCTACATATATTATTGTGTGTCAATCCAAGTGTGATTTAAGGCTTAAGAGGTAGATGTGAAAATGGAGCAGCTTTAACCACTAAAGGAGAACTGAAGGCAAATTTTTTTTTTTTTAATCAAAATTCTATTTCTCATTTTATTAAGTATAGGAATGCATTTTTGATGGCTATTTTGTCGCCGCTATAGCAAGTTATGAGTTTTTGAAATGTGCTATGTAATAGATCAGTCCATATGTCGAAGCAACGGCCGTAAACGAGATTCGTTGAGACCTGCGCGAGACATCGTAGGACGGAAGTAAAACGTACGGCGGAAATCAAAGCGACCAACATCTGCCAACGTTGTCAAAAGACATGGCGCCCTCTTTGGAATGCTGATGTAATCAAGCCGGAATCAATCAGGAAAGCTTGAAAAAAAGTAGGCAGTAATCATCATTTAAACTCGTTTTTGTGCAATGTTTCGTTTGGAAAACAGTTTTCAAAACGGCGGCACTGACACCCGGCGGACATTTCACGTTTCGAAGTCTCACACAAGTCTCGTGAAGATTGCGTGGATAAGTGACGCCCGCCGTGGACCAAACGAACTAAATTCAACGTGGCTAAAAACCGAATAGTCCGATAAGTAGAACAATATTTAATTGCAATTAGTTTTCAATACGAGTCACGATATAAGGTTGGTAAAACCTGAAATGTAATTGAATGACACGTTAATTAAGAAATAAAGGAAGTTTTTAAAAATGACTTCAGTTCTCCTTTTTATTTATTTTTTTTTTTTAAATATATAATAATAATAATAATAATAATGATCTCATCTCATTATCTCTAGCCGCTTTATCCTGTTCTACAGGGTCGCAGGCAAGCTGGAGCCTATCCCAGCTGACTACGGGCGAAAGGCGGGGTACACCCTGGACAAGTCGCCAGGTCATCACAGGGTTGACACATAGACACAGACAACCATTCACACTCACATTCACACCTACGGTCAATTTAGAGTCACCAGTTAACCTAACCTGCATGTCTTTGGACTGTGGGGGAAACCGGAGCACCCGGAGGAAACCCACGCGGACACGGGGAGAACATGCAAACTCCACACAGAAAGGCCCTCGCCGGCCACGGGGCTCGAACCCGGACCTTCTTGCTGTGAGGCGACAGCGCTAACCACTACACCACCGTGCCGCCCAATAATAATAAGGGCACAAGTATTTCGGGTGTCCTGATACATTTATTTTTATTATGGTTCTGTTTATGGCCGATTCTAAGCACAAGAGGCAAAACCTCACCAACTGATTATCTGCTGCCTATTTGGATCTTGTTCTGTACCCACCCAAAGATTACATTTTTTTTTTTTTTTATATATAATTACAAAGATGAGACTGTCTATAGGATAAGGGAGTAGGTGACCGTAAACATACTATGGCTAAATCTAGACATGGAGAAGTGGTTCATTTTTACTACACGTTGGGTGAATTTGTGGTGCTGTTTCTCAAGCAAATGCTTACTGGTTGGACAGGGAAACGTATCGAGTAGTACTGGATTTGGGACCTGACCAAAACTAGTGCAAAAGCAAGAGTAGCTTGAGAATCAGTTGGCATAAAAGTTGTAGAAGAGCAATGACTTATAATTCCACTTTTTGCTGTCAACCACAAGAGTCTGGTTCCTCTCAAGGTTTCCTTGTTTCAGGGAGTTTTTCTTTCACCACAGTCACCTCTGGCTTGCTCATTAGGGATATAAACCCGTAACCTGATTTCTCTAAAGCTTCTTTATGACCAGGTCCATTGAGTTGAGTTGAATTAGATTTAATTAATGTAGGTCTAAAACACAAACATTAAAAGGAGTGACTGGTCCGGTAGTGCAAGCTTATGAAATGTGCGGTCTCCTTTTATCCATATACCTTAACAGACATGCGTGCTGTAGAATGATGGCAGACATAACATTTTGCAGCTTAAGAGAGGTAGATTTGAAGTGAAAGAACGGGGTTTCACATCTCACTGCTCAGAAGACGCCCACGGGATTTTGCGAACTTTTGCCCAAGCCCCTTTCAGCGCCTGTGTTTTAAAGGAGATACGCAGAACCATGGCCTCACTTTTTGTTTATAAATGCCTTGAGACCTCAAGAATGGCATAGGAATAGTTAACAATAAAACTAATATAGTAATTTTTACGATTAAAGTGATCCATATACCGGTAGGTAGCGGTCTGAGTGAACAACCTTGACATCTGTGACGTCACTGCAGGAAGTCTAGCGGTCTCTTCGCCATTTCCACTATACTAAAACACCGAGCTGACTGCAACTTCGATCCTCCATTTGAGCTAATTTATCGCCATGCCACATAGATGTGTTGCTGGTTGGTGCAGCAACATGATAGACGGTGGATTTATGTTGCATTCATGGCCCAAGAATGTTCAAACTGCAAAGATTCGCATGCGTTTTGCGAGAAATTCACGGATTGGGCGCCTAAGAAGTGGTCTCTCCTCTGCTCTGCACGTTTTACTGAAGACTCGTACGAAACCTCTGATCTGTTGAGGAGCGTTGACTATAAGCCCGTATTGAAAGAGGGTGCAGTACCAACAATTAAAGGAAAACTACAAGAAAAGGAAAGTTCAGTTGCACCAGTTCTCCCGGAGTGTGAGCTGAGCAGTAATGGCGGAGTACTCGGTATGGAGAATGAGTGGACCAGTCATCAGGTTTCTCTGCTGGATATGCTTGCCTCAGCAGCAATATCTCGCCCTTGTGTGGAAGAAGCGAAGGAACAAAGAACTGAAAGTCAGATTGTTTCAAAAACAGCTGGCCACACGCTTGGCCTTCAAGAAGCGAGAACGCAGACGGGTAAGATGCGACTCTCATTTGGTTACATCACAACACTTGTCGTTTACCTGCATTTAGATTAATACATGTAACTTGTGTTTTAAGTTACCGGTATAAGATTATTTATTTAATTTGCTTCAGAATGATTATTTAATTAGCCTTTTACATTTTATCAGTGAAAAATGCATGCATGTACATGTATGTTGCAGAAGTTATAACACCTATCCTGTTTTAACGAGTCACATGAGACCGTCAGTTCAATTCCATCCAATTCTCTAGACGGCTTTGTTCTCTGGCTTTATTTCGTAAGGTGGGGGCCTCCATGGCCGCCATGTTCCTATCGGATTCATTTTCCGATGGTTCAAACTGATACGGTGCTACATGTATAGCAGTGGCATGTACACACACTCGCTCCAGTTTCAGGACTATCACAGTCAGATGTATTATTATCTGAGGAATCCGGAGAATCTCCAATAAATCCGGACGAAGAGGCCATTGCAACCACTCTCGCCTGCTGAGTCTGGCTTTGGTCTATAGCACCGGTTCCCGCTTTGACGTCACGTACTCAGGGCTGGCTGGCTCAGTGGGGCAGCTCAAATGCCAACTTTACAGTCGATTTTAACACTCAAAAAAAAAAAAATTATTCCCATTTATGCAGCATACAAGAGTCAAGGATGGAGATGCTATCCAGTCACAAATGTATTTAGAAATAAAGGTTCTACGTATCTCCTTTAAGTCTCTTTGACTGCATACTTGTAGAAACTTCTAGGGGAAAACGATGAAACCTTAACTTTTTTTTTTTTCCTTCCCTAAAACCGACTTCTTGAGACAATATTGAAATACTGTTTGTACTATTGTCCTCTTTGTTACCGTTTCCTGTTTGGTCCTTCTCTGATGACGTTTTCATATTTTTCTCTGTCAGGTACAAACCCACCTGGAGAACCCCACTGACTACCACATCCGCCAGTCTCAGAGGCAACAGGTAAAGGAGTACCTGTCCAGTACCATCGCTCCCAAGCAGGTCGTCCACGCTGCAGCTAGCGTAGTGCACCCCTCTCCACCCAGCATGCCGCAGTGCCAGTCAGCCGGTGCCCTGCAACCCCTGCCCTCACCTTGTGCATCACAGCTCGTCACCTCAGGAGGGAACAGTGCCCCCAATAGTCCTATGGCCATGCTGAACATCAGTTGCAGCCATGAGAAAGAGGTACATACCCCCCAGTCCTACACTCTCGGAAAATAAAGTACATTATTGTACCTTTAGGGGTACAGCGGCTTGTCACTGAAGTGGTACCTTGGAAGGTACTTATTTGTAGCCTTTATATACTGTGTATTTGTGCTCGGTTTTATCAATCTGTTTTGTTCACTCCCTAACAATGGATGTCAAATTTTATACCATTTATTCAGGCCCAAGCCTTAAAGCTAGACGGCCTTTTGATTTCATAAAATCTGTGACGTTTAGTTCCCTCTGAAATTTGGCCATTGTGATGTATGTTTATTTTGGTCATATCGTAAAAAAAAAACAGGCCATTCTGCGGTTGGGAAGTTATTTAATCCTGAGGGGATTCCCGAGCAAATAATGTGCATGAAATCACTCCCTTTGCACAGACAGAGGAAGTCCGGTGTGCACATGTGCAGGTTTAGCTGCTTCTTCTTTTGGGTTTTACGGCAGCTGGCATCCAGTGTTGCATTACTGCCGTCTACAGGTTTACCTTTGAGCGTGCACTGACAGTTCCATCATTCTGTCACTAAACGAACAGCTGATCACACCGAGGTGCTCGCCGAGCGCCGATATTTATTAGTTTGGTCCTGCGTTTTCCTTTCCTTCGCAACATAACATCTTTTCTTCTTGCTTTCCGTTACTGTAGTCGGTATTTCTTTCACGTTTCATTCGCGCGCACTCGTCCTCCATTTTTCTCTCCTGTTTCAAATTTGTATCCCACAATGCCTTGCGCGAATGGGGAAAGCCCACCATGTGATGCATGATGTAGTATTGGGTCATGGTGAAGCAGGAAAAAATGGCAGAGAATTTAGGGCCACGTGGCCCGAAATTCATTAATTGTTCTATTTTTTAAAAAACGAATAAAATTGGAAGTCTGTGATTCAAACTCCGTAGCTTTCGGTCGACTGAACAAAAATAACTGGGTGTCAGGGAAGATTCTTTTTATGACCTACACTTGAAAAATCTGAAAGGCAGTCTACCTTTAAATGCTTGGAAGGTTCTTGTGTGTGTATGTGTCTGTTGGGGGGGGGGTTAAGATTTGTCTTTTTTTTTTTTTCTTTTGTTCTTTGCTAAAATGAGTTGTGCAAACCATACCGTAGGCCAGACAAATGTAAAACTTGGTCAGTAGCTATTAGTCCTTCCCACTGCTGAAGTCAGAGTGAGGAGTCTGATTGGCCTGATGGTTTCAGACCGTAGCTCAAGAATTGTTAGGGACAGTTTTTTTTTTTTTTTTTTTTTTTTTTTTTTCGTTTTGATTCTTTGTCTTTGTGCAAACAAACTTGCAATTTGGACCATTTATGTATACAAGGCTGCACCCCTCCCCCACCTCAGACAAATGGACCATATTTCTATACTTCTCACCCCCGCTTAGAGACCCACTCAGAAACAAATCAGGCCAGCCTTCAGAGAGGTGAGAACTTGGCCACAAGGTGCCCTACAAGACTGTTTTGACTGTACAGACTGGAACATGTTCAGGGAAGCCACCACCTATGAACATTCAGTGGACCTGGTGGAGTCTTCAGCCTTAGTGACCTGGCTACATCAGCAGGTGCATTAAGGATGTCACACTTTCCAAAACTGTTCTCTCCCATGCAAACCATAAACCCTGGTTCTCTGTAGAGCGACACACCCTGATGAAAATCAGGGATTCTGCCTTCAAGTCCAAAGACTTACAATACAGCTTGGGCCAGCTTGTCATGGGCCATCAACGAGGTAAAGCAAGCATGTGCAGAGAAGATCAGCAGTCACTTCATGGACTCTATGGACAATCTGCACATGTGGAAGGGCATTCAAACCATGACGGACTACAAGCCACTATATCAGGCCTGCAGCAATGAGCCTTCCTTGCCAGATGTACTCATCTCATCTCATTATCACTAGCCGCTTTATCCTTCTACAGGGTCGCAGGCAAGCTGGAGCCTATCCCAGCTGACTACGGGCGAAAGGCGGGGTACACCCTGGACAAGTCGCCAGGTCATCACAGAGCTGACACATAGACACAGGCAACCATTCACACCTACGGTCAATTTAGAGTCACCAGTTAACCTAACCTGCATGTCTTTGGACTGTGGGGGAAACCGGAGCACCCGGAGGAAACCCACGCGGACACGGGGAGAACATGCAAACTCCGCACAGAAAGGCCCTCGCCGGCCCCGGGGCTCGAACCCAGGACCTTCTTGCTGTGAGGCGACAGCGCTAACCACTACACCACCGTGCCGCCTTGCCAGATGTACTGAATGTGTGGTTTTTTTGTTTTGTTTTGTTTTTTTTGTGCATGTTTTCAGACAGGGCGGCACGGTGGTGTAGTGGTTAGCGCTGTCGCCTCACAGCAAGAAGGTCTGGGTTCGAGCCCCGTGGCCGGCGAGGGCCTTTCTGTGCGGGGTTTGTATGTTGTCCGCGTGGGTTTCCTCCGGGTGCTCCGGTTTCCCCCACAGTCCAAAGACATGCAGGTTAGGTTAACTGGTGACTCTAAATTGACCGTAGGTGTGAATGTGAGTGTGAATGGTTGTCTTTGTCAGCCCTGTGATGACCTGGCGACTTGTCCAGGGTGTACCCCGCCTTTCGCCCGTAGTCAGCTGGGATAGGCTCCAGCTTGCCTGCGACCCTGTAGAACAGGATAAAGCGGCTAGAGATGAGATGAGATGTTTTGAGACACAGAACAGGGAACCAGCAAAGAAGGCCACCCCTTCCCGTAATGACCCAGATACTCTGTCTTTCTGCTCCTGACGTCAGGAAGCCTCTCTCTGCAGAGCGAATCCATGAAAAGCAGCAGGCCCCGACAACATACCTGGCCGGGTGCTCTGGGAATGTGCTGGTCAGCTTGCAGATATCTTCGCATGCATCTTCAACACGTCCCTGAGCATAGCTGTGATCTCTGCATGCCTCAAAATCATCCCAGTGCGAAAGTTTACAGTTTCTTGTCTCAACTCCAGGCCTGTAGCACTCACGTCCATCATCATGAAGTGCTTCGAGAGGCACATGAAAACACAACTGCCATGGGCATTAGGCCACTGACAGTTTGCTTATGACAGTTTTGCACCACAGATGTCATTTGAACTGCCCTCCACCTGACCCTCTCGCACTTGGACAACAAGGACCGTTGCGTCAGTATGCTGTTTATTGACTTCAGCTCAGCATTCAACACAATCATCCCAGAGAAACTGGTACAGACGTTGGACCTGCTGGAGGCGTGAACACCTCTTTTTGTAATTGGATCCTGGACGTCCTGACTGACGGGCCCCAGTCGGCCTCGATAGAGCACAACACCTAGGTCCTCAGATTGAGAACAGCCCCCCCCCCCCCCCCGGGCTGTGTGCTCAGCCCGCTACTGTTTACTCTACTGACGCATGACTCTGCTGCCCAGTACAGCTCAAATTACATCATCAACTTTGCAGACGACACAGCAGTAGTGGGTGTTGTCAGTAACAGCGATGAGTCTGCATACAGAGCAAAGGTCAAACATCTGGTGGAATGGTGTCGGGACAACAACCTGACCCTTTTTGATGGCTCTTGACTTCAGAAAGAATCTTGCTGCTTGCGCCCCACTGCATATCAATGGCTCTACTGTTGAAACAGTCAGGAGTGTGAAGTTCTTGGGAGTGCACATGGGTGACAACCTCTCTTGGACCCTGAATGCCACCACTATCACCAAGAAAGCTCAACAGCTTCTACACTTTCTGTGAAAGCTGAAGAAGGCCAGCCTTCCTCCTCCTGTCCTCACATCCTTCTACTGAAGGACCATTGAGCGTGCTCTCTGCTGTTCCATCACTGTCTGTCTAGTTTGGGAACTGCAACGTCGCTGAACAAAAGTCCCTGCAGTGGATGGTGAGGACAGCAGAGAGGATCACTAGGGTCCCTCTCCCACCCATCTCCCAACTCTATAAGAAGCACCTCATCCAACATGCCAACAGCATAGTGCAGGACAAGTCCCACCCGTCACATGCACCACTCTCCCTCCTGCCGTCTGACCGAAGGTACCAAAGCATCCGAGCCATCACTGCCCCAGCCAGTCAGAGTCCTCAACTCCCTGTTACCCCAAAGAACATTTCTCGTCCATATCCACCACACTGCTCATTTGTACTCTCACAAATCACGAGTATAGAGGAGAAATTCAGTAGAGTAACAAGATGTTAAGTTGTTTCTCATAGTTTTGTCTTGTACTATATTATTGGGGGTTGGGGGGGGGGAAAAGCAGAAATGTCAGATGTTTGTTCCAACCGTTCTCATTTTTGAGCCACATTTAAGTGACCTGAATTAAATATTTGTGGTTTTTAACTTGTGTACTAAATAAAATTAGGTTATAATGCCTGGCTTGTCCATCCAGCAAACCCTGAACTTGAATTTATCCCTGTGTAGCAATGCATTGTGGTTCTCTCCGCTTCATCAGCACACCAGCCTTTTTCTTTCTGGTCAAGACTGTTTATGTATTATCACTATTCCAAAGTTCAGTGCACACCATACGCATCCACACTCATCTCTGTTCATTCACGGCCTTTTTTTTTTTTCTCCATTTCTTGCCTAGTGGGTAAATTTTTTTTTTTTTTTAAATATCACCCAAAGGTCAGAGTGTTAACTAGCCAACCTTCGTTGTCACTGCCGTTTAAGTGGCCAATTATGGTTGCAGTGGTGTAATTAGAGATTAAAGAGTGACAGGGAACTTAGAAGACACTGGAGAGACCTTTTGAACTCTGCAGACTTTGGTCTTTCTCCTCATCTTCTCATATTTTAATTCTGTAGTATGAGGAGTTGAGCATGTGGTCATATACCAACAACCGAGAGAGAAGTCTGTACAATAGGAGAGAGGAGTACCTTTTTTTTTTCCCCCTAGAAATGTTGTGGTTTGAGGGTGCTTTATGTCTCGTAGCCTGAGGATTGAGAATGAAATTGCCAAAACAAATTTAAGTTTGTTCAAAATGAACCAAGATTTAAGGGGGGGGAAGAATTAAAGGCCATGAAGGTTTGTATTGACTGACTGTTATTGCTTTGTTAAGCAATTGAGCATTTTTTTTTTTTTTTTCCCCCAGATGGAGGAAGTGATTGAGGACATCATCAGCATGCAGTCCAGCTATGATGATATTCAGACTTATGTTGACTCCGTGGGACAGATGCCAAACACAGTAAGTGAAGTAATGTGATTTTTTATTTATTTTTAGGGTTTTTTTTTGTTTGTTTGTTTTTTGATACACTCTGTCACACGCGTTTTAGTCTGTTTAGCCCTTTTACGAAGATGAATAATGCAGATGAGTGAATCATGCAAGGTAAGTGGAAAATGGACTGATTAAGCCACACACTGTAAGCATAAATCACCACTTCTCAATAGTGTCTATTTTCAAGTCGTCCAAGCCAACGTGGTGACTCACCGGTGCAATACTGATGAGCCATTTGTTGAGTCGATGACATTGGGCTTAAGGGAGGAAGAAAAGCAGCTTTGTTGGTCATAAAAAAATAATAATAATAATAATAATTTCTGATTATAGCCCAGACCCTACCCATACAGTCTGTGAACTCTGATGCAATGTGGATTTGTTGCTGAATGAGCACTTCAAAACCCCATTCAGACCAGCAGCTTTCTCTCTCATGGTGTCTTCTTCTGTTCACAATGCAAGAAATGAATTCAGATTTCCAGTAAAGTTTTTGCAATTTATGCAGTACACCATGCAACGGCAGATACATGAGGACTCTTGCTCAGAAAGGCAAGGCGTTCTACTCCCTGTATTTAAAATAACTGCTCAGAATTAACAATTAAGCCACTTCCAGTTAGAGTTCAACTTGTTTACAAGGCATTAGGTTGGGATTGGGGCCGTGGAGGAGGAGGAGGTGAGTAGAGAAAGGAGGGGGGAAACAAGGCTGAAAGTCCAGATAGGGAAAAGTTCACCGTTTTGCGATGAGGAAAAAGTAGAAGGTCAGTTTAGTGGCTCAGACAGCCAGCTCAGGCAGCTATGAGAGACTCAGCAGCAAGCATGAAGGACATGAACAAGACGTATGCCATCGTAGAAGTGATCGACGGTGAGAAAGTCCAGCTGGTAAGGCAGGTCCGGTCTCCATTTCTCTCCTTTTTGTCCTTTTCATTTTAAGTTTTTCAACTTGCTGATGGAAGGGAGCTAGGGTTTGTTTTAACTGTTCGTCACAGCGTGTCTAGAAACCAAATAAAAGAGTATTTTTGATTTATGATGCGTATTAGACCAGTATTTCAAAGTGTTGCTGTTGGGGGGGGGGGGGGGGTGTCTGTAATGCCATAGATGTGTAGAAGTTGATGCTGGGTTTGTGCGTAAAGTTTGAGTATATTACTTCTCATCATTTCTACAGTATATAATTTCCCAAATGTTACTGCAAAAATGATAGGCATTACCATAAAATTAACTTATGTTAATTTTAATTGGATATTTATTATTTTTATGTACATCCCTAAAGCACAAGCAATATCTTTTTATCAAGCTTTCGTGGGTTTTTTTTTTTTTTACGCGCTCCGATCTGCCATGACCTCCCTGTGCATTGACTGGCAATTGATTAGCTTTTCTCATTCATCAGAGTGCTTAGACTATTTCCTATTATGAGGATTGATCTTTGCTCTAAGTTGCTCAAGGGAATACAGTAGGTTTTGAATTTGAATGCCTGCGAGTGTTAAATAAAGAGGACGAGAGACAATGGATGTGTTTCCGTTATAATAAACGGTGCGCATTTTGAGCAATGGATGTAATTGGGGTTGGCGTTTCTCCAAGCACAGAAACGCATGCGTCTGCAGCCGCAATTCTGGTCCGTCAGCAGAATCCGAGGCAGTTGTTTGTCTCCTTTGATCAACATATAGCTTGCCTCCAAACACTGATTAAGAAACTGACCTTTTAAGAAAGTCAAAAATCAAAGACGTCCATAAGCATGCCGTTGAGGCGTGCTCGGTTTTAGTCACTAAAACTAAGTAGGTTATGAGGATCCTGCTAGGGTATAGGGATTCGAGCACTTTTTCGTCTTCTTCTTCCACCAAATATCTACTAGCTGCCTTTTTATTGAAAGTAAATTTGAACCATGTAAGCAGTGGGCCGTTTTGTTCATTTTACTGGTTCTTGTTTCGTGTCGATTTTGTGTTTGTTTGCCTTCGTGGTCTCCAGTAGCTTGTGCGATAAGCTATCTGAGGCTACTGAAGGCTGACTTATCAGTCAAGGCTCATTCAGAAGCCAAGCATTCACTCACCCAAGAATTATATTGAGCCATTCAGATGGGATAAAAGATACAACCTATGTAAAACAATAAAGCTGATTATATGAAAACTGCAAAAGTCAGTCACTGCCATCACCTCCAGAGCAAAAAAAAGTAGCGTTTTATTAGTTTATCAGCACGGAATCTGTTGATTTTACAACTTGCCAATAAAAGATGCACATTTATTGGGCTTCCTGCGATCGTGATGATTTGACAAGGTCATGCTGGATATTACACCATAAAAAAACCATACCATCAACAGCTCTCAAAAGGGTGGTACCTTCATGAAACGGGGCTGAATAATGCAGTCCAACATGCATGTGTATAAGCTAATAACTGAAAAGGCTTTCGTTACTGTAATAATTGGCGTTATGCTCATGAAAAGCACTAAAACGAACACAGCAATGGACTGTCGATGATGCTTGCCTACAAAGCCAAAGATGGACTAGCCTATACCTACTTGAAGGTGCTTATCCAACTCCGCTCTGAATCATGTTCCCTTCACGCCTCTAGCACGGTTTGAATTGATCGCCCCCGTTGCTCAAACACAAGGAAGACGTGCGTCAAGTCTCTTCTCTGTCCTGTCAGCCAGCTGGTGGAATGACCTTCCTCTGGTTGTCCGAACAGCTGAGTCACTGGCTAACTGAAAACCTACCTCTTCAGTGAGCGCTAATTTAAAAAAATAAAAGCTTTTCTTTCCATACTAGCTGTATGTAACGGGGATTTAGCTTCGTAGTAGTCTTAGACCCTGGCCTATTTGTACGTGCGTGTACTACAATATACTGGACGACTTCTCCAAGGCCTTTGCCAAATGCTTGTTTGTTTGTTTGTCTTTCCTAGCTTCCTCTATCTAGCAGCCATTTGGACGTGTACACTGGGCCTGGCATGGCAGGTCCTACCATCGCCATGACTAGCAACTCCTGCCCTGCCAACCTGCATCACAAAAGGGAGCTCTCAGGTAGAACCAACCGTAACAAAGACATTTAGCGACATTTCTGTAGCATGCGCTATCTTGCTGTTTAGATTATAAATGGCAGTGAAATTCATTTTATAAGGCAGTAGCAAAAACATATCTGTTAAAAGTGTATATCTGCCAGTTACTTAGGGTTTTTTTTTTTTGTTGTTTTTTAAAGTGTCATTTAGGAGAGCTGCAGGTTTTATATGACAAAATTACTGCTTTAAAACCAAAATGAGTAATTAAACGCGTTATGTAACCTTGTTGTATGATCTTTAAGAAATCTTGACCATTCCCGAACAGTTTTATAGTGGCAATGCTTCATCATGATAAAACACACACGGTCATAAACTAATGAGGCTCATCTTGCCCTTGGAAAGGGCTGACGCAGCAACACTGACTGACTGACTGCCACTTGTTTTTGCCATCAAGATGCTGAGGCTCGTGCGCTGGTCAAGGAGCGACAGAAGAAAGACAACCACAACTTGAGTGAGTTTTTCATGCTCTTTACCTTGCTCTTCCAGCACGTTTACAAGCGCTCTTTTTATTTGAAGTGCGTTGGCCCCGTTTTTGCCCCGCCCAATACCCACTGCTCCCCAACCCCCCCCCCCCCCCCCCCCCCCCCCCACCACCACCACCACCACCACCACCACCACCTCTGGGCAAATTTAGCTGACTCCATACAACACTTTGGTGTATCGTTAACCCAGGCCAATTCTGCTGCAATGGCATTAAAATGTAATTGCCTGCAACAATTTGCAGGTAGTGAACGGGTACAATAAGCATCAGGAATGCTGCAGGACGGTCACTAAGCTCCTAACCTGATCAGCGTTGGACTCTAGAATAGCATCATATTTATTGCTTTATAAATGTTTCACTGTAAATGCAGTGGTCACAGGGTGTGATCATAAAATGTGGCCTATATTTGAAGGCAAAACTTTTATATGCACGTAGGCTAAAGATGTTCAATCTCATCATTTTTTTTTTTTTTTTTTTTACCCTACTTTTTTGCGCCAAGTCAATCAGGTCATCTACTTTTGTTCACATCAGAGGTCATTTTAAAACCATTGATTAAGCTCTCCGGAAGATTCCAGAAATCGACGCCGTGACTTCAAGCGTCTCACTGGCCAATTGTTGTAATTAGGAGTTCGCTGCATTGTTCAGGAAGACGGCCCAAATGGATCAACAAGCTTTTTTTTTTTTTTTTTTTTCCTGAAAGGTTCAACTGAACACCAAGACGACAATAAAGTAACTAGTGAAGTGTTGGAGGCCTCCGGTACAAGTGTATGTACAAAGAGAGTCCTATGGCCTGAAAGGCTGTCATTCAAGGAAGAAGCCCCTACTCAAAGACCAGCATAAAAAAAAAAATTAAAGTTTGCATGTGATGATCTGGACAAGGGCCTAGCCTTTTAGAGGATTTTCTGATGGATGAAGCAAAAAATTAAACAGTTTTGCCTTAATGATTAGCATCGTGTATGACTGAGAAAGAATGAGGCTTTTCATCCAAAGTACACCCTCTTCACTGTGAAGCATGTTGGTGGCAGCATCATGTTTCGCTGGAAAAGGGACTAGTGTGCTTCAGAAAATAGATGACATTATGAGGAGATATTATCTAGAAATGCTGAAACGATACCTGCAGACATCAGCCAGAAAGATAAAACTTGGACTTCCAGCAGGACCGTGAGCTTAAGCGTACCTCCAAAGTTGTAACAAAAATGTCTTAAAGATAACAAATTGAGCGTATTGGAGTGGCCATCACAAAGCCACGATGTGAATCCCCGTAGATGATTTGTGGACTGAACTGAGCTTGAAGGCCCACAAACCCGGCCGAGTTGTACCAGTTCTGTCAGGAGGAATGGATAACAATTCCAGCAAAGTATTGCGAGAAGGCTACCCCAAGCGTTTTATATACTAAATAAAAGCTGAAGTAAATTTGTCTCCGCTATATTTCTGTAACCCTCTTTTTATGAAAATAAAATCGATACACTAGTTGACTTAACACAAGAAACGCATGAAATTATGGCCGCAACCGAAACCCTGCCATTTTCATTTTTCCATAACATTAATTCCGTAACAGAATCTGTGAAACTTGGCTGTGGATTCCAGTTCCAGGACATGGGAAACACGCTTTTCATTTAGAAAGTCTGGGTTGGAGATAAACTATATGCTTGCCAGATTATAAATGGCTGTTTTTGCCTATTCTGCATTCTTTTTCTCTTTTAGTTGAAAGGAGAAGGAGGTTCAATATCAATGACCGCATCAAGGAGCTGGGCACCATGATTCCAAAAACTAATGACCTGTAAGTCCATTTTCAGCCAATCATGCGTAGTGAGCGAAGTTCTCAGTAAAGCTGAGAATATTTAAAAAGGTACCAATTATTTTTGATGGGTCTTACGACAATTTATTTAAAAAAAAAAAAATTCCAGTGTTTTCTGCAGCCATAGCATATTCATGATATTCATTTTGACATGTTTAATAGTACTGAAGGAAGAACTAAAAATGTATATTTTAAAACAAGTTTTGAACGGTCTCAATAATCATTTAAAATATGTAATGCAAAAGTACAATGCTTACACTATAAAAAGGTCTGCTTATGGAGACCGCTAAAACTCTCCTAAATGTTATATAGTTTTATCTGAATAGAAGCAAGAACATTTTATAAAATCATCCCTACAGTGAAACATGGTGGTGTGAGGATGGTTTTCATCAGTCGGGACTGGGAAGCTGGTCGGTCCTAAGGGCAAGATAGTCAGGGTCAAATGCACGGAAATTTTAGAAGAAAATCTGTTCTAGTTTGCTAGAGTTTTGAGAGCGGGGTGAAGGTCCACCTTCAGACAAGACAATAACCCTTAAAGGAGTACACCACCCCCAGGTGAAATTGAGTCAGTCCCTGCAGTCCCTAGAGTTGGATGAGTGAGCCAAAGCGTTTTGTAGCCGACCCAGCCATTGTCCTGATCTGGAAACGTCCCGGTTAGCTTAGCGTAGTCGCTGTAATCCGGCGTGTCCAGATAGCATTGTCGTTGCAAAAGTGAATCAAATAACTCAAGATTTTTTATAATTATTTCTCATGACCTGTACATTCACATCGAGTACACATCAATGCAAATTAACACGAAGGGATTTACTAGACCGATTTATATCTGGAACTATTTTCGGCCACAGCACAGGCAAAGCACCGCTGCAGGCGCAAAGACACCACGCAGCACCACAACTTCCGTCAATACACCAGTGTTACCAGGGAAACCAGGGTTTTCAGGTGCTGCGTGGTGTCTTTGCGCCTGCAGCGGTGCTTTGCCTGTGCTGTGGCCGAAAATAGTTCCAGATATAAATCGGTCTAGTAAATCCCTTCGTGTTAATTTGCATTGATATGTGTACTCGATGTGAATGTACAGGTCATGAGAAATAATTATAAAAAATCGTGAGTTATTTGATTCACTTTTGCAACGACAATGCTATCTGGACACGCCGGATTACAGCGACTAAGCTAACCGGGACGTTTCCAGATCAGGACAATGGCTGGGTCGGCTACAAAACGCTTTGGCTCACTCATCCAACTCTAGGGACTGCAGGGACTGACTCAATTTCACTTGGGGGTGGCGTACTCCTTTAACACACAGTCAGATCTACAGTGGAGTGGTTCAAATCCAACAATCTGAATGTGTTCGATGGGCCCAGTCAATCCAGTCTGTAGCATGACCCTCGCCTCGTCTCTTCCTTAGGGATGTCCGCTGGAACAAGGGCACTATTCTCCGTGCCTCAGTGGATTACATTAAACGAATGCAGAAGGACATCCAGAGAACCAGGGAAGTGGAGAGCAACTTCAAGAGGATGGAGGTGGTCAATAAGCAATTGTGGCTCCGTATCCAGGTAAGTGATTTAAAAAAAAAAAAAAAGTGAAAATAGTCCTAGTTGCACAGCAATAACTTATTTATGCATGCTTGTCAAATGGCATTATTTGTGTGTGCATGTAAATGGGTGATATGAGGAGCAATAGACATTTGGAAATGGCATAATTTGTGTGTTGTTCTTCCTCCAGGAGCTAGAGATGCAAGCCCGGATGCATGGTCTGCCTAGCACCTCGCCATCAGGCCTGAACAATACTGAAACCCTGAACCCGTTCGTAAAACAGGAGAACAGCCCTGAGGAGCTTCACCACCAGCAGCCTCCTCAACTCCATCAGCCTCCTCAACTCCACTCCCACCCTCATCAGCTCCACCCTCATCAGCTCCACCCTCATCAGCTCCACCCCCAAGCTTCTCAGCTCCACCCCCAGCCACCACTGCAGTACTCTGCTGTAGGCAGCACACAGCCCTTCGAATTTGGCCACTCCCTGGACTTGTGCGATGGCAACATGCCAGGTTATGCAGATAGCATGGGGTGTCTGGGGGATCTGAGCTCGATAGGGGGCACGGCCGGTGGCACCATGGGTCACGCAGGCAAGAAGAATGAGATGGCCTGGGTCGATGAGGCGCTGTCGCCACTGGGCACAGACCCACTGCTCTCGGCCATGTCACCCGAGGCGTCTGTGGACAGCAGCCGCCGTAGCAGCTTCAGCATAGACGACTCGGACATACTGTGAAATGGCTCCAGCACAAATATTAACACCTTCACACACCTATTTTATGAACACATAAAGGGCAACAGCACATGCAACTTTTTTCATATTTTCAAGTACGTTTTTAGGCTACCGAAATACCATAGGCAGTCAACAAAAGCTTACACACACACACACACACACTCCCTTGGATATGATTTGATTTACGTACCATCCATACACTCCTAAAAATCTAAATACACTAAATTAGATATTTATATTTAAAAAAAAAAATTTCACATACCAGTACTACCATACAAATACAAAAAAAGGCCATTTTATCCATAAGGAAGTATTTGTTCGTGATTTTTTTAAAAAAAAAAATAAAATAAGTAGCAAGCAAATTTTAGTTCTCGTCCCAGCCACTCAGATTTAATCAGTGCCATACTGCTGGCCTTTAGCATGGAACCTACAGGGGAAGGAAGGGGAGGATAGATAAATATAGAAATTAGTACAGTATGTTTTAGAATTAAATGTCATCCAAAGGCAGCTTTTTCTCAGGCATTTAGAAAGGAAAAAAAAAAAAAAAACATCAGGGACATCATTCCCTTCCCAAGAAATGGATCTAAGGTAACCCTTTCTTTGAAGATCCCTTTTTGAAGGCATTCAGAAAACGTTCATGAATCTTGTATAGACATTTTTATTTTATTTTTTTTAAATTATGACTTAATTTAAATGTCTATTAGTGTAAATACTTGGGCTAGTGTTAGCTCTGAGGATAAGGTTCTTGCACTAGTGTCCAGAAGTCACAAAACTGACTGAAGCCGAACAAGTCCCTTCATCCTCAGCTAATCATCTTGGATTAGATTCTGACTCACTTTGGGTGTTTTTTTTTTTTTTGTTTTTTTTTAAATTAAAGTGTTACCAATTCCATTAATGGTGTGCTAGGAACTGTACCTAAAGTATTATTATTATACTATTACTTTCTAAAAGTGGATCCTTGAAGTAATAAGTAATACTTAAGCAAATAAAAGTAGTGTACTAAATGGGCTTGGTTTCAAAATTAATGCCTGATGCATTAGGTGATTAGTGTAACAGGATGGTCAGGGTGCTAGCACAAAAGAAACGAAACTATCCGGTTAATCTAACCAGCGTACTGCGTCACCAAGACAAAAATCCACCCCCTCATGAAGAGTGAATTGAAATGGGGTTGTGCTTAACCCTCTGGTTCTGTTCACTACTATTGACCCAGGCCATCTGTTTTTGATTTAAAAGCACCGCAGCAGTAAAATCCGCTATAAACCAGCCACGATATCTTCATCTTCGTCATTCACAATAGAAACAATCACCCGTGGTCCTCGTTCATACACTCCTTACAGCTTGTGTACGTGTCTGTGCATGTGTGTGCACTGTAAATAAATATGACCGAATAATGGACCCAAATCACCTTGTTTCAGAAAAGTTCATTTTTATCCCTTTTATTTTACCTTGTTACTCAGGTCAGAATGACCTGAATGTAATTTTTGTAATATAAATGACACTTTTTTTTTTTTTTTTTTTTTTTTTTCTTCTTCAGATTAACTTTGTTTATTAGAGAAATGAAACCAAGTGTAAAGGTTCATGTTGAAAAGAGTAGTGTAAATCTGATTTGGGTCATTTTACCCTGAACAGAACGTGAGGTTTAAGCGCCTCACTTGTATGTGCACTTCCTCTCTGCCTGAGGTAATGTTATAAGGGCAAGGATCTAACGTGCAATTCCAGCTATGAAATTTTAAAAATGGAAGAAAAAAAAAATAAAGTCCCCCCCCCCCCCCCCCCGCGCCTCCTCGCTCCTAAAGCACTGAAGAAAATATGAGTTTAATGGCTTTATAATAGATGATTTATTAAGATTTTATATGCCACTAAGCAACAAGTGTATTTTTATCATGTGTAACTTTTTATTTTTATTTGATCTTCCAAAAATGACCTTTGCTATCACGGTGCAGAGCCATTTAAATATGAAAATATTTAAACCACTAGCCTTATTGTACATGGCCAGCAGAGCCGTATAATATATATTTTTCTTTTTTTATGTTAGAATTTATCAGGCTTTTAAGAACATAAAAGAACATGTATCATGTTTTTATATTGATTTGATTTTTTTTAACAGTTATTCAAAAATGAGTGATTTCTGTAATTTTCAGTTTTAATTAAAACTTTGTGAATGTGAATTTTTCCCTGTTGTACAGTTAGTTGAAGTAGTTTTAAGTGAAGCAGCCTGATTTTTTATTTTATTTTTTTTTATTCCCCCCATGGTGCCTTCCTTTTCCTAAAAATATACCCCCATACTGTTATTGGACAACCTGCCTCAGAGTTTAAAACGTTCTTACACTGTGTTACTGGCTCAGAGTTTACTTTTTTCCTCTGACTTTTAAAGTCCAAATTTATCCACCGCCAGCATTCAAAGAGTTGTTTTAGCTGACACAAATCTTTGACTTGGTAAACCGTAACAGATGGAGCTGTCCAAGCTGTTATAGTGATGGGGTTCTTCTAATTTTGCTTCTTCTTTTTTTTTTCCAGGAAATAAGGTTTGCCATAAATGAAGGGAAAATATATTCCTTTCAGATTGTGATTTAAGTGATTGTTACTGTTTTAGCAAACGCATCCAAAAGCCTTTTGAATTCAATCTTGTAAAATTTTATGGACGTGAATCCGATCGATTATTAAATGTATTTAAGATGATTATACAGCAGTGTTGTGTGTTTAATTCTCTTGTCTTTTCCATGCCATCAGTGTACCATACAACAGTGTATTAGGGTCATGGTAGGTTAACCCCCCCCCCCCCAAAAAAAAGTGTTGCCAGGCAAAACAGACCTCGCCCGGCAGCACTTATTTTATACCTATATGTTGATAATGGTAATATTTATCAATCATCAGCTGTCAGGTTATAGTCCTATGAAAATCCATGACCTTGAGTTTGAAATGAAAGCCCATATAGCACTTCCTACAAGTTGATAATCGTAAATATCTGTCTACCATCAACTGTTTTCAAGTTACAGCCCTCTGAAAATCCATGACCTTGAGTTTGACCTTTCAACGTCCAAGATCATGGTGCTAAATGAAAGGTCATATGGGAGTTCCTATATTCTCATAATAGTAAACATTTGTCTATTGGCAACTGTTTGAGTTCTAATAGAAAATTGCTATTTTGACCAAAAGGTTGACCTTTCCAGTGACCTTCACCTTGACCCGATTACCCCCAAAATTTAATCAGGTAATCTAGGGACCATTGCTCACCTACCCTGAAAATTTGAAGTCAATCGGTGCAACCATCTAGATGTTAGATTGTTAACAGACACACAAACAAACCTTACTGATTACAATACTTCACCCCGCTTACTCCACCGCGGACGAGGCAATAAAAATACGGAGATAGGGGAGGGTAATATTTCTCAGATTAAAGTAATACATTTACACAAAAAAACTTATATTCTCAGTTTGTAAAGTCATAAATTTGTGAGCAAAAGAAGTTGCACATTCATGAGAGACTTGGTTTTTGATTTAAAAAAAAAAAAAAATCTCGCTTCACTCTCCAAAGTTGGATCAGTGTTCTCACACCACAGCTAACCTGAGAGTTATAAGGAATGCAGTCTTTCATCCTTGATCATGTAGTATAAAAAGAGTAAAGCAAGTCTCTTGGGGTATGTCTCTATTAGCTTAGCACATCTAGCCACTGGGATTTTTGCCCATTTCTCAAGGCAAAACTGCTCCAACTCCTTCAAGTTAGATGGGTTGCGTTGGTGTACAGCAATCTTCAAGTTATGCCACAGATTCTCAGTTGGATTGAAGTCTGGGCTTTGATTAGGCCATTCCAAAACATTTAAATGTTTCACTTTAAACCATTCCAGTGTAGCTTTAGCAGTATGTTTAGGGTCATTGTCCTGCTGGAACGTGAACCTTCATCCCAGTCTCAAACCTCTGGCCGACTCAAGCAAGTTTTCCTCCAGAATTGCCCTGTATTTAGTGCCATCCATCTTTCCTTCAGTCCTGACCAGCTTTCCTGCCCCTGCAGATGAAAAAACATCCCCACAGCATGATGCTGCCACCACCATGCTTCACTGTAGGAATGGTGATCTCAGGGTGTTGGGTTTGTGCCACATATGGCATTTCCCATGATGGCCAAAAAGTTCAATCTTAGTCTCATTTGACCAGAGAATCATCTTCCATGTGTTTGGGGAGTCTACCACATGCTGTTGGGCAAACTCCAATTTTTTTTTTTTTAAGCAATAGCTTTTTTCTGGCCACTCTTCCATAAAGTCCCACTCTGTGGAGTGTACGGCTTAAAGTGGTCCTAGGGACAGATACTCCCATCTCCGCTGTGGATCTTTGCAGCTCCTTCAGTGTTGTCTTTGTTGCACCTCTAATTAATGCCCTCCTTGCCTGATCTGTGAGTTTTGGTGGGCGGCCTTCTCTTGTCAGGTTTGTATTGGTGCCATATTCTTTCCATTTTGCTATAATGGATTTAATGGTGCTCCCTGGGATATTCAAAGTTTGGGATATTTTTTATAACCCAACCCTGATCTATACTTCTCCACAACTTTGTCTCTGACCTGTTTGGAGGCTCCTTGGTTTTCATGTTGCTTGCTTAGTAGTGTTGCAGAGTCCGGGTCCTTCCAGAACAGGTTGATTTATACAGACATCATGTGACAAATCATGTGACACTTTGATTGCACACAGGTGGATCTTAATCAACTAATTATGTGGCTTATGAAGTGAATTGGTTGGACCAGCTCTTATTTAGGGGTTTCATATGAAAGGGGTTGAATACTTATGCACACTCCAGATTTCTGTTTTTTAATCTTAATTATTGTTTGTCACACAATTAAAAAAAACAATTTGCACCTTTAAAGTGGTAGGCATGTTATGTAAATCAAATGGTGCTAACCCTTGAAAAATCCATTTTAATTCCAGCTTGTAATGCAACAAAATAAACACCAAGGGGGATGAATACTTTTGCAAGACACTGTAGTTCCCACATACATGTAACCCCTCAGCAGACTGTACATAATGCAGAGTTCGGTTTAGTTACAGAATATGATCGGCTGAGCCATGTTCTGAGCCAGGGTAAAATCCTCGATGTACACTCACCTGTGATGTCACAATAATTGAATTCTGTCTTAAAGCGAGATGATCTTTCGATTTCATAAAATCGGTGAAATTTAGTTCCCTCGTGATATGTTTATTTCTGCAATATCTCAAAAAAATAACCAAAGTATCAGGCCATTCTGTGGCTGGGAAGTTATTTAATTTGAGGGGATTCCCAAGCAAATAATGTGCATGAAATCGTTCGCTTTGCGCGGTCAAGCAGACAGAGGAAGTCCGTGTGCACATGCACAGGTTTACCTTCTTTTTCTTTTCCTTACTTTTCCGTTTCCTGCTGAGAGTACGCTGTGTGCATTTTGGCTGCCACTTCTCACCAGAGCTCTCTCATCTCATTATCTCTAGCCGCTTTATCCTGTTCTACAGGGTCGCAGGCAAGCTGGAGCCTATCCCAGCTGACTACGGGCGAAAGGCGGGGCACACCCTGGACAAGTCGCCAGGTCATCACAGGGCCTATAGTCGCCTATAGTCAGCTGGGATAGGCTTCAGCTTGTCCATGACCCTGCACAGGATAAGGGGTAATGGATAACGGATGGATGGATGGATGGATGGACTATGCATTATAAATGAAGCTATTAAACAGTGAATTTTCTCATATTATTTTTATTGTTTTATAAAACCAATAAGTTGCTTGAGGGTACAGAGCCCCCTATGGGTCATGGTGGGGATTTTTTTTTTTAGCTACTTTTGCGTTACCTTGCAGTACTTTTATGTAACATCACACTAAGTGTTAGGGTTAGGGTTCACACAAAATTGCGAGGGAATGCAAAAGTAGCTCAAAAAAAAAAATTCCACCATGACCCTATGACACCACTTCAACCTGAAGGGAAGCCCCATTCCTGCACTGGGTTCAAAGGGCTCAAATTCCCTAAATCCACTAGTGTTGGCGTATGTAGCAGTTCCTGATGTGGGTGGAGCACAGAAGCATGGCAGGCAAGAGTTATTGGTCACACACAAACACTTTATTTCACTTATTTTAGCTTTTCAGCACTCACTCACTCAACACGCACACATGCGTTGTGGTCGGGAGGGAGCCCCTTTTCTCTGCTCTCTCCCTCCTTTTATGCTCCTCCCCTGTAACAAACACACACACACATTAATTGACAGCAGGTGGAATGACTTAGCCACTTACCTTCTCCGACCCCACCCTCCATTCACAGACTGCTACTTGGCCACTCCCCCGCTGCCACATACCCCCACCGCCTGACTCAGGCTGGGCAGCCATCCGGCCTGAAGCTGACTCCCCCCGCCGATGGGACAGGAAGTCCGCCACCACCATCTGTGCTCCCGGCCTGTGGATCACCTCGAACTTAAATGGCTGGAGGGCGAGATACCAACGGGTGGTCCGCGCATTGGCGTCCTTCATGCGGTGGAGCCACTGGAGGGGCGTGTGGTCCGAACAGAGAGTGAAAGGGCGCTCCAGCAGGTAGTATCGGAGGGTGAGGACCACCCACTTGATGGCAAGACACTCCTCCTCAATTGTGCTGTACTTGCTTTTTTTCAGTTTCTGGCTGATGTACAGCACAGGGTGCTCCTCACCCTCCACCTCTTGGGACAAAACGGCCCCCAGCCCTCTGTCCGATGCATCAGTCTGCAAAATAAAGGGGAGAGAGAAGTCAGGGGAGTGTAAAAGTGGCCCCCCACACAGTGCAGCTTTTACCTCAGAGAAGGCCTGTTGGCACTGCTCCGTCCACTGTACCGGACCTGGAGCCCCCTTTTTAGTGAGATCGGTTAGTGGGCTGGTGACGTTCGAATAATTAGGTAGAAACCTACGATAATAGCCAGCCCCAAGAACCATCTCACCTCCTTTTTGGTCTTGGGCCTCGGGCAGGCCACAATCACTGCAGTCTTGTTAAGTTGGAGACGCACCTGCCCATGACCCAAGTGGAACCCCAGCTACCGTACTTCCACCCGCCCAATTGCACACCTTTTTGGGTTAGCTGTGACGCCCGCTCACCTCAGCGACTTTTTGAATGGCCCTCAGGTCTTCCAAGTGCTGTGGCTAATCATGGCTGTAGATTATTATCTTGTCCAGATAGGCGGCCGCGTAGGCAGCATGAGGGCGGAGGACCCTGTCCATAAGCCGCTGGAACATAGCAGGCGCCCCAAACAACCCAAAAGGGAGTGTGACAAATTGGTGTAATCCAAATGGTGTGGAAAAGGCCGTTTTCTCTCGGGATAGAAGAGTCAAGGGGATCTCCTTTTGTTAGATCCAGTGTCAAATAAAAGCGAGCAGTGCCTAACCGATCAAGCAACTCATCAATGCGAGGCATTGGGTATGCAGCAAACTTAGACACCACGTTGACCTTTCTATAGTCCACACAGAACTGGACCGACCCATCGGTCTTGGGAACCAGGACCACTGGGCTGCTCCAGTCACTGTGGGACGCCTTGATTATGCCCATTTCGAGCATGGCCTTGAGTTCATCCCGAACCACCTTTTTCTTGTGTTCGGGCAAGCGGTAAGGGTGGCTACGCACTACCACCCCCGGGGGCGTTTCGATGTGGTGTTCTATGAGGTGGGTACGACCAGGAAGGGGTGAGAACACGTCGGAAAATTCCTTTTGCAACTTGGTCACCTCCGTGAGTTATGCCGGTGAGAGGTGGTCTCCACAAGGGACCAGAGTGGTCCGAGATGTTACCTTTTTCATCTCCATCCCCAGCTCCGCCTTCTCTGGGACTACTGACGCCAAATCCACAGGAACCCCCTCATTCCAGCGTTTTAAAAGGTTGAGGTGGTAGATTTGCAATGCCCCGCCCCTATCCGTTCGCCTCACCTCATAGTCGATGTCCCCGACTCGCTGTGTGACCTCGAAGGGTCCTCGCCACTTGGCAACTAATGGTGAGCTCGACGTGGGCAATAATATGAGCACTTTGTCTCCAAGGTTTTGGCACCACTGTAGCAGTTCCTGATGTGGGTGGAGCACAGAAACACGGCAGGCGAGAGTTATTGGTCACACACAAACACTTTATTTCACTTATTTTAGCTTTTCAGCACTCACTCACTCACTCAACACGCATGCTCCGCCCCTGTAACAAACACACACACACACATTAATTGACAGCAGGTGGAATGACTTAGCCACTTACCTTCCCCGACCCCACCCTCCATTCACAGACTGCTGCTTGGCCACGGCCCCGCTGCCACAGCGCACTCTTTGAAAACGTGAACTTGTAAGCACACAATACCATATTCCAAAAAAACATGATGCTGAACTGTATTTTTTCATATCATAATCCTCCAAATGTTACTCCGAGTGAAGTGAAGAAGTAAAGCATACTTGAAGTGAAGGGAGACTGGATTGTTTTGTAAAATGTAGAACCAGCAGAGGGCGCCATAAACATGGAGGTTAAAGCTGAGGATAGTTACACTGGTATGGTCAATCTTGAGCTTGAAATATATCTGACTTTGTGGAGGAAAGAACCCTCAGATTTTCAATATTCCACCAGTGATGCTGTGTTTATGTGTACAGATACAGTCTGTGTACAAACTTCAGAATTATTGGCACCCATTAGTAAATCCATCCATCCATCCATCCATCCATCCATCCATCCATCCATTATCTGTAACTGCTTATCCTGTGCAGGGTCACAGGCAGGCTGGAGCCTATCCCAGCTGACTATGGGCGAGAGGCAGGGTACACCCTGGACAAGTCATCAGATCATCACAGGGCTGACACATAGAGACAAACAACCATTCACACTCACATTCACACCTACGGTCAATTTAGAGCCACCAATTAACCTAACCTGCATGTCTTTGGATTGTGGGGGAAACCGGAGCACCCGGAGGAAACCCATGCAGACACCGGGAGAACATGCAAACTCCACACAGAAAGGCCCCCGTCGGCCACTGGGCTCAAACCCAGAACCTTGAAGCAGGAAAGTGCCGCCCATTAGAGAAACTACTTAAAATCTAAAAAAAAAAAAAAATTCCTAAAAATTTTTAAAATATAAAAATGGTCTCAAGACCACTTTTTGAAGGTCTCAGTCTTGTCTCGGAATCGACCACATTTTTACTCAGTCTTGTTTCGGTCTCAGACATAGAGGACTTTGGATTTTATTTCAAGACCAGTCAAGGCCACAACTAAGGGGATTTCATGAAATTGCCTGTGAATTGTCTGATTTATTTGTTAACATCGGTACTGTGATTGGATTTAAAATTTCCTGCTTCAAATGCAACCAATAATGTGACTCATTGCTAATTTGAAATTTTCCTTACACACACACACACTGGTGTGGTCCTTATCTTGACTCGGTCTCGCACTACCTTGGTCTTGGTCTTCGTCTTGACTTGGTCTCAACCCCTCAAAGTTTTGGTCTTGTCTTGGTCTCGAGACACTCTGGTCTTGGTCATGACTTGCTCTCAGTTTAGGTGGTCTTGACCACAGCAGTCATATCAGGGCCATTATAAAAACAAGTTTCAAATGTTTCACTATTTCCCAAGAAGAGAATGCATTTACATGCCCTGGGCAGGTTTTACCAAATATTAATTGTAGACTACCATTACTTTTGAAACCAGTGTTTTGTTGTTGTTTTTTTCCCCACAGCTCACGTCTCAAAATATCACACTGCATATGTATTTTTAAACTGTATATATTTTCATGAAAGGTGACAATAATTCTAAAGTTGACCGTGACTGGTCATTGGACAATATAGTAACAATATCCCTGGTATTAAAAAAAAAAAAAACACTGAATAAAATATTTGTCTTAAATATTGGTTGTAACTAACTGTACGATTGATGAAAATAATATTTTCTGATTTATTTTTTCTGCAACTGTAATTCGTCATTTGCTTTAAATACAGTAATTTTGGTGTGACGGCTCACTGGAACAGTCTTCGGCTACATAACGTTATTTTTCAAATAAGAAGAGACATGAGAGAAAAAAGAAAAGAAAATTAGGTTCAGAGCTATAATTCAAGCATCAATCATGGTTAATTTGCCATGGCCAATGATTTTCCTTCAGCCCTTGTGATTCAAGTGGAAATCATCTTCAGTGGGAAGAAAACACATGGGTGCTCATTCCTCGTGGTTCCTCTAGGGGGCAGTAGAGAACCATGAAATCCTAAATGCGAAGAGCTTCATCTCATTTATTCCCCATGTAACAATTATAGAAATAGACCTGCGATGCAATTAACCTATTTTTAAATACCATTTTATTAGGGCGGTTTATCCCAGATAGAGGAAGGCTTAAAATAGGATGAGATGAGGAATAAAGTTGCATGCAGCTCAGTTGTACATGCTGCACCTCACACATACAGACTGAACACCGAGGCAGTCGTTGCTGCTTTATTTAAACAAATCAGTCTTAAAAACTGAAAGGATGCATGATGGAGGGAATTTATCTGAATTAGATGTGCTGATTAAAGATAGCCGAGGCACAGTATCACACTTAGGAAGAGAAACAAAGCACATTAATGTCAAACTGAAGGCAAATTTAATTATCATCACGTCAAATGTTCAGGCTTTGATTAAGAACAGAAGAGTAGGCAAACAATCAGATGATGAACATTCTATCCTATTCAAGTGAACTAAATTTTTATACTGATTTTAAGAATTCAATAATATGGGCTGGCTTTTTTTCGTGGTCTATCAGATATAGTCCATTCAGCTAGCATGATATGATCATGCTAGCTGAATGGAATATATCCGATAGACCACGAAAAAAAGCCAGCCAAAATCATTATTATTATACATACACACTCGTCATATCAGCACTCTTGAAGGCCGACGCTAGCTTACTCACAACTCGGGGATGTTAGCGCGGCAGTCCAGTTAGCTTCCAGCCGGTGTAGTGTTATCCAGCCGGTGTAGTGTAATTGACTTTTAAAATCAACAACGACAACTACATACAATGGAGCGACCCGGCAGCCAAAATTCTCTCAAAATCTTCCATTTTTAATGAAGCAAACCTGGTGGCCATGTTTGTTTACAAATTGTCACTGTCGCTCACTAACACGGAAGTTTTACGTCTCTGATGTGTGATATCATGTTGTCTTGACAACATGCAATATTGTATGCTCGTTCTCCATTGAGGAGAGTGGCGTAATACATGGAGCGATATGATAATATTGCATGCCATCAATAAACCCACTAGAATAGAATAGAATACATGTTTGTATCCCATGGAAAAAGTGTCCCGTGTGTATTATAATAGACTTTATTGCATCCAGATATCTATTCTCCATAATAAAGAAAAAAATGACATGAGAAAGAAACCGTGAGAGGAACCAAACTCTAAAAGAATCCTGGGTGACACCAGATAGCTGAATTATAAATCATTACTGTGTAAAAGGTTCAAGAGAAACAGGACTACAGTGGTGCATGAAAGTTTGTGAACCGTTTAGAATTTTCTATATTTCTGCATAAATATGAACTAAAACATCATCAGATTTTCACACAAGTCGTAAAAGTAGATAAAGAGAACCCAGTTAAACAAATGAGACAAAAATATGAAACTTGGTCATTTATTTATTGAGGAAAATGATCCAATATTACATATCTGTGAGTGGCAAAAGTATATGAACCTTTGCTTTCAGTATCTGGTGTGACCCCCTTGTGCAGCAATAACTGCAACTAAACATTTCCGGTAACTGTTGATCAGTCCTGCACACTGGCTTGGAGGAATTTTAGTCCATTCCTCCGTACAGAACAGCTTCAACTCTGGGATGTTGGTGGGTTCTTCAGGTCCTTCCACAACATTTTGATTGGATTAAGGTCAGGACTTTGACTTGGCCATTCCAAAACATTAACTTTATTCTTAGGTAGAATGACTTGTGTGCTTAGGGTCATTGTCTTGCTGCATGACCCACCTTCTCTTGAGATTCAGTTCATGGACAGATGCCCTGACATTTTCCTTTAGAATTTGCTGGTATAATTCAGAATTAATTGTTCCATCAATTATGGCAAGCTGTCCTGGCCCAGATGCAGCAAAACAGGCCCAAACCATGATACTACCAACACCATGTTTCACAGATGGGATAAGGTTCTTATGCTGGAATGCAGTGTTTTCCTTTCTCCAAACATAATGCTTCTCATTTAAACCAAAAAGTTCTATTTTGGTCTCATCCGTCCACAAAACATTTTTCCAATAGCCTTCTGGCTTGCCCACGTGATCTTTAGCAAACTGCAGACAAGCAGCAATGTTCTTTTTGGAGAGCAGTGGCTTTCTCCTTGCAACCCTGCCATACACACCATTGTTGTTCAGTGTTCTCCTGATGGTGGACTCATGAACATTAACATTAGCCAATGTGAGAGAGGCCTTCAGTTGCTTAGAAGTTACCCTGGGGTCCTTTGTGACCTCGCCGACTATTACACGCCTTGCTCTTGGAGTGATCTTTGTTGGTCGACCACTCCTGGGGAGGGTAACAATGGTCTTGAATTTCCTCCATTTGTACACAATCTGTCTGACTGTGGATTGGTGGAGTCCAAACTCTTTAGAGATGGTTTTGTAACCTTTGCCAGCCTGATGAGCATCAACAACGCTTTTTCTGAGGTCCTCAGAAATCTTCTTTGTTCGTGCCATGATACACGTCCACAAACATGTGTTGTGAAGATCAGACTTTGATAGATCCCTGTTCTTTAAATAAAACAGGGTGCCCACTCACACCTGATTGTCATCCAATTGATTGAAAACACCTGACTCTAATTTCACCTTCAGATTAACTGCTAATCCTAGAGGTTCACATACTTTTGCCACTCACAGATATGTAATATTGTATCATTTTCCTCAATAAATAAATGACCAAGTATAATATTTTTGTCTCATTTGTTTAACTGGGTTCTCTTTATCTACTTTTAGGAATTGTGTGAAAATCTGATGATGTTTTAGGTCATATTTATGCAGAAATATAGAAAATTCTAAAGGGTTCACAAACTTTCAAGCACCACTGTAAGTGTGTTGGTCAGTATTTCAGATTAAAAAATGAAAACATAATGAAGGCTGCTGGGTTTTGGTGCAAAATTAAGAAGCGAGTGTGAAAGTCAAAGTGTCCAGAAGAACTGTGGCTGGTTCTGTAGGACGCTCAGTAAAACCTACAGCTCATTTCCTTATAAAACTGCACTCGTTGGGCCTGAGACTAGTATTTTTTTATTATTTTTTTAAACAAAGGGTCGTCTCGTACCAAACATTGACTTTGTTTCATTTATTATGGCTTATTGATTCCTGTTTTTAGTATTTTTTAATGTTGAAACATTTCATTTCATTATTTTTTAAGCCATTTTTAGTTGACAGCACTCCTTTACATGTGCCTATGACTTTTGCACAGTACTGTATGTACACTGAAGAAAGGGTGAGTAAAACTGAATGTAGACTATTTTATTTTTCCTGGGAAGTGTGCAAGTTTTTTTTTTTTATGTGTCCACTTCTTTATTTCATCGTGTTGCTATCAACCACACGTTCCTGACCCTGAGCCCAGGCTTGTAGTACTCGAGTCTGACTCATGCTTTAATTTTAAGGACTCGTGACTCGACTTGGACTTGAGCACTGATGACTCAGACTTGGACTCGGACTCGTGCATTAACTGCATTCGGACTTGTAAATTGGAGACTGGGACTTGGATTTTTTCTTTATTTTTTATAACATGCCATAATAATTTGGCATAAAATATTTATATCTACATTAATTTTTTGTACTAATTTCATGCAAGAGTGTCACACCTGCGTGCCTTGGCGTGTGCATCAGAAAGATTCTCAGGCAAGCTCTGGACAGCCTGTTTGACCTGCAAGCAGGTCAGAATAGGAAATAGCCTATAACTATATTGCTATAGTGTATAAACTATATTTCTTTACACAGCCACAAGAAATTAATCATAGTTTCCCTGGTTTACAGCATAGGTTCCTGGAGAGCCCTTTGTCATTCACATTTTAGTGTTTTCCTGCTGTAACACACATGCGACAACTCAGAAAGGGGCTGATTTGGTGAGATAGCACAGAAAACACTAACATTTATAGGCTCAGGCAGTGTTGTAATCGAGTCACTAAACCTCAAGTCCGAGTCCAGTCTCGAGTCCCCAGTGTTCAAGTCCAAGTCAAGTCCACGTCATTAAAAAAAATTTCAAGTCAAGTCCACTATTGATCCAGGTTGAGTTCGAGTCAAGTCCGAGAACAACACTCCAACTGCACCATTTGCCGGTGGCTGTTTCAGAGCCATTAACGTTAGTTTGTTCCTGAACATGATGTATGAACAGGTGAATGTGCATTCTTTTTGTCAGGGAGTGCGAAGTATTCTGTCAGAGATGGTTGGGAGACGGATGTAAGTGCAGAAGGTGTATTTATTAATACAAGTGAAGACATGTGAACAATCCAGAACGGCAGGCAAAACTGTAAAGCGGTGAAACAGGCAATAGGTCAAGCGAGGCACAAACAGGCTATCATAGACTCAGCAGAATCAAAGACGAGAAACAGGAAATCAGGGCTCAGGAAACCAAACAAGGAAATAAGGCTCAGTAATGTGTCAGCAACACAACTCAATACTTCGCAAAGTAAGTGCGTTTTCACAGTTTTTATCTAGGCGCACTGCTTGCACCTTAATCCTGTGCAGGTACGAGTCGTTTATGGTGCGAGAGTCCGCTTGGTGTGCACGCTGTCCCGAGCATGCCCAAGAGTCTATCTGATGCACACACCAAGGTGCGCAGGTGTGCCACTCTTACTCGAAATTAATACAGAAATTAATGTAAATATAAATATCTTGCCAAATTATTATGGTATGTTACAAAACAATAAAGAAAAAAAATCTGATCCCTAGTCTCCAATTTATGAGTCCGAATGCAGTTAATGCACGAGTCCAAGTCCGAGTCATCAGTGCTCAAGTCCAAGTCGAGTCACGAGTCCTTAAAATTAGGGCACGAGTCGGCCTCGAGTACTACAAGCCTGTACTGATCATTCTTTCAACACAATCAGTACTGTTTGACTTCACGGTATACACGTGTAGAAAAGTAATGATTTATAATCCAACCATCCAGTATCACCTGACATGAAAATGAAAACTATAAGTTCATGTCCAACATCTGTTCTGTAGATTGTTACTATTTACCAAACATGTATTTACTAAACGCTTTACTGTAAAAAAAACTTGTGCATGTGTTCATGCCATACATGTCAACCTTTGGTCAAACCAACCTGTATAACCAACCTCCAAAATCCGTATTTCCCTTATAAAATCCTTATAAGATGCAAATTAAAATAATTTACCTAAAATTTGAATGATAATTAACAATGATATATCCCAGTTACTTTTTATTCAATATTAATAACAATAAACCTTCAGAATGAATACAAAGCTCCAATGTTCGACAAAAACACAAAGTGTCACTCTAATGTTCTGAATTGTGCTCCATGACAGCTTTTTTAGCGCTCTGCACCAATACCTCACTAGGCTGCATGTCACAGCAAGTGTCTGTGTTGATCTTGCCGGAGTGCCCATTCAGAATCTTTTCAGTCGCTATTGAAAGTCGCTCAGGTGGAAATATGTGTTTCAAACAAAATGTTACTTCCCGGTTGCCGGGATTCTCGCAATGCAGTGTGCGCATGATCAGAAGTGGAACGAAGTCTCACTACCACAAGATAACGCGCGATTTCATAAGACTCTTTACTGGCTGTCTGTGGTGTACAGTACGTTTGTAAATGTTATGCGCTCTTTTATCATCGTGGGAATTGATTATAGCTCTAAATAAATATTGAAGTTTTTTTTAAAGAATCCGTATAACTTTATTTGTACGCCCGTATACTACGTTTATTGAATCAAATCCGTATAAAATACGGACATTCCGTATAGGTTGACATGTATGTCATGCTGACACTTCTGCGCTCATGTCATTTGTCAGTCACTTTATTTCACACATTATCCCTTCCCTGTGAACTAACAAAATCCTTTAATTTTCACATTCATGTTCACATTTCAGTTCATTCTTTTGCATTGTTTATTTTCATCAAACCGTCTGTTTGGTTACATGGGTTCAAATGGTCATCATCCTTCCTCAGACTCTTTACAAGGCACCATCGCTGCTCCGGAGAGATGCATATCTCCAGCACTCTGCTTTCAAACAGCCCTTCTCAGGCGTGAATAAGGAAATCGGCTTATTTCAACTCACACATTGCTGTGTCTTTAAGCCACGCCAGGTCCCAGCCACACTGCAGCAGCACCATTCTCCACTCCTTCTTTATGATGCTAATGGACTTCCATATCTAATAAATCCCTATAGATTTGAAGTACCAAGATGCTATGGCTCGTTCGCGCAAATACAACACCCCCTATCTACTGCTCTCTTTCTCTTCTGCTCGTTCTTTGTGTAAGAGAAGTGCCTGTCAAGCATGTATTGCTTGGTGTCTCTGAACT
The DNA here is from genome assembly GCF_027579695.1 of Neoarius graeffei. Classification (NCBI taxonomy): domain Eukaryota; kingdom Metazoa; phylum Chordata; class Actinopteri; order Siluriformes; family Ariidae; genus Neoarius; species Neoarius graeffei. Next base: position 40,949,249 of record NC_083594.1, read on the forward strand.
AAAGCTGATGTGAGAATGAGGGGGGAAATATAATGAAAATTACAAACTTGTTCCAATTAACGCACGTGTGCACTTTATGTGTGGGCTTCATATTGACCCAGAGCATTATGGTAAATTTCATAGCAACACAATTGGACGGATTAAAGACTGGCATTGTTTATGGATTACAGACCCAGGAAACAGCTTTGTGTTTCACTTTTAGAAAAAGTTATCTCTGTAATATTCTCATTCATTCTTTCATCTTCAGTAACTGCTTTATCCTGGTCAGGGTTGTGAGGGATCGGGAGCCAATCCCAGGAACACTGGGCATGAGGTAGGAAGACATTTATACATGGGATCCCTAGTCCTTTGCAGGGCACTACACACACACAAGGTAATGATTTGATATTTGACGATACCACTATCTCTGCGATCACATGATCAACTTTCTTCCAAATCCAAATGAGTCCTACGTAGCAATTTATGATTAACAATTATTATAATTGTTAATTATGAATAAAGACATAGAGAAGAATTTCTGGTGGCACGGTGGTGTAGTGGTTAGCGCTGTCGCCTCACAGCAAGAAGGTTCTGGGTTCCAGCCCAGTGGCCGATGAGGGCCTTTCTGTGTGGAGTTTGCATGTTCTCCCCATGTCTGCGTGGGTTTCCTCCGGGTGCTCTGGTTTCCCCCACAGTCCAAAGACATGCAGGTTAGGCTAATTGGTGGCTCTAAATTGACCGTAGGTGTGAATATGTGTGTGTGAATGGTTGCTTGTCTCTATGGTGGGGTTTACATTAGACCGTATCAGCGGATCATCAGATTAACGTTTTTAAAACGATTAGCGTGCACACAGCAACGCCAATACACGATTCGCGTGCACACAGCAACGCCAATACACGGATACGCTCGGCTCCGCAGGCATCCTGCGCTCCAAATCACTCTGCCCTGAACAGCGAGTGCCCTCTGGAGGGTGCGCACTCCGGCCCTGCGCAGCTCACAGAGCGCGCGAGTGAAGCACACGAGCAGTGATTCGGGACTGAGCCGCTGTGTGTGTGATCCCAGCGCATATCGGGCATGCGCGTCACTTACCACTTGCAAGTGGAAGGATGGCAAGCCTAAAGACAATCATAACTACACAATGGGCAGTATTTGCATCAGTATTTGCAGTATTTTCATACTTTTATACTCTTTAATGAAAGGTGATACAAGGCGGAAGTCCGTGCCGTTTTTCAGCAGTCGCGTCACATGACCAACGCCAGCGAATCAGGAAGGTGGATGTCACAGTGACGTTGTCCAATGACGACGCCAGCTAGAGCTCAGCACAGCGTATCCGCGTATTCTCAATGTTTACACAGCACCGGACCAGACACGATCTGGATTGAATACGTGGACCCTGGCGGATTCCCGTTTCCCGGCGTTCCCAGGCATTTTAATGTAAACGGACAGTGCATCCGCGAAGAAAACGAGACAGATACGGTCTAATGTAAACTTGGCCTATGTGTCAGCCCTGCGATGATCTGGCGACTTGTCCAGGGTGTACCCCACCTCTCACCTATAGTCAGCTGGGATAGGCTCCAGCTTGTCCACGACCCTGCACAGGATAAGCGGTTACAGACAATGGATGGAATAAAAACATAGACAAGAATGTCTTTGAATATCAATTATGGACAAATCGCTTGATAGCCAATTTACACAACATTAAAAAATGTATTACTTTTACCCACATTTTTTGCTTCCAGTCATTTTGGCGTCATAAAAATTCACTTTGGAACGTACTTGCTTAGTACTAGTGTACTTGTGTGGCATGCCAGGGTCACAAAACAGTGATGTCGTGACAGTTTGCCATAATTTTTGAATGCAGGTCAGACTAAAAGATCATATCATAATGTTACGTTAACAAAATTCTAAGACTAAGAGGTTTTATCATCAAGTCAGCAAATTTAAAAAGTCTTTATGACAGCTGATGCTTGTTGTTACAAGAAGAAGCCGTTATTTGTCAGACATACAATCAAGCACAGACTTAAGCACACAATGAAATTCATCCTTTGCATTTAACCCATCTGAAGCAGTGAACACACACAAGTGAGCAATGACCACACACACACACACACACACACACACACCCAGAGCGATGGGCAGCTATGCTACAGCGCCCAGGGAGCAGTTGGGGGTTTGGTGCCTTGCTCAAGGCCACTTCAGCCCAACCTCAGGCTGCTCCATGTTAACCTAACTGCATGTCTTTGGACTGTGGGGGAAATCAGAGCACCTGGAGGAAACCCACACAGACACAGGGAGAACATACAAACTCCAGATAGAAAGGCCCCTGTCAGCCACTGGGCTTGAACCCAGAACCTTCTTGCCGTGAGGCGAAAGTGCTAACCATTACACCACCGTGCCACCCATTCATTATCTATGTTTTTTCCAATTGTTCTACTTTCAGTATGGGTTTAAAATGGTACAGCTTGGTGCATGGCGGTTTAAAATGCTTCACCGGACATTTTATTGCTCAACCAGTGATCAAAGGAATCCAGTAATCCAGTGCAATCCATCAAATTTGCAATATCTATATTCTCATTACTTCACCACCAGTTCCACCTTCCAGCTGTTTCACTTGTGGGCTTTTCTTCTGCCTTTCTCTACTCCAACCTGTCTCTTTACTTCCTTCCACCACCTTTTCTACAGACTTCTACTCTCTCAGCCCATAGAGTTCCCTTGGGAAGGGTATGTCATTGCACCCCCTACCAGCAAGGGATCAAGGGGTCGAAAGGCTGCTGATTGAGGTAATTTAGCTCTTGGACGCGAGAGGCCTCTCATTCCCATTCCTAATAGGCACACATCAAAATGAGCAAGAGGGCGGGGCGGGATGGAGGGTGGTGGGGGGCCGTAAAACTTGACAGGTCGAGACAGATTTATCTCTTTTCATCCACAGATGCTCGAAACTTTTATTAACACTGAGTGACATTGCAAAGTTCGTAAAAGTTTGTGCATATTGCCTTATTTTAAAACTTTAGATATAGCTTATTGATCCTAGCACATCCATTAACAGGCCATATTTTATGATCTCGTCTCGAAGAATTGACAGCCCGTATTTCAGGTCTGACACGCGTCTTGTGGAAATGTGGGGTTTCATAGCAGAATTGAAGGTTATGTATTCGTTATGGTGCTGTCCTCCTTTCACACATCCTCCCTGATCAATAGTAGTCCCTGCCCACCTGCCGTGGCTTATTTTAATGAGGCTGACAGAACCACGGCCCCTGTCTGTGCCCGAGCACTTTAGAAAGGGAATAATAAAGTTGGAGGATTGACGTGCACCGTATTGTGTCAGGAAGGTAAAAGGAAGCGTTTCGTTTTTTCCTCTGAAAGGTCAGTACTTCTACGTGACAGCTCTCTTATAGGTGCTCGCTCTGTGACTTCACCTGCTTTCCCACTACATATTTAATCCCTCTCTAGAT